>NC_057945.1:41809735-42109735 GCF_018555375.3 Anguilla rostrata | reverse complement strand
ATCACACTGCCAGTCCCTGGTGTACAGTTGGGTGCTTCCAGTTTCTGCTCTCAGTTCTTGTTCAGAATGTCTGTCTTTTCAAAAGGTCTTGATGTTGGAGGCTTTTGGCTCAGTGTTTTGGTCAGTGTTTTGGCGCAGTGTTTTGGCTCAGTGTTTTGGCTCAGTGTTTTGGGCTCAGTGTTTTGGCTTTGTGTTTTGGTCAGTGTTTTGGGCTCAGAGTTTGGACAGGGTTTTGGGCTCAGTGTTTTGGTCGGTGTTTTGGACCCAGAGTTTGGTCAGTGTTTTGGACCCAGAGTTTGGTCAGTGTTTTGGCTCAGTGTTTCAGCACAGTGTTTTGGCTCAGTGTTTTGGGCTCAGTGTTTTAGGCTCGGTGTTTCGGTGCAGTGTTTTGGGCTCAGAGTTTGGTCAGTGTTTCGGCGCAGAGTTTTGGTCAGTGTTTTGGGCTCAGAGTTTGGTCAGTGTTTCGGCACAGAGTTTTGGCTCTGTTTCGGCGCAGAGATTTGGTCAGTGTTTTGGGCTCAGAGTTTGGTCAGTGTTTCAGCGCAGTGTTTTGGGCTCCTGTATTCAGTTGGTGGTGATGTCACAGTTCCTTTCAGTGCCCTCCTTAGTTTACCTGAAGACACGAGGGCCTGAGTGCTGATGGGGAGTGAGTAAGCTGGGGCATCTGAGGCTAAGATGTCACTTCCTGTTTCCTGCCAGTGACAGCAGCTCAGCCCTGCTGGCAGAGGACGTTCTGGGGTCCTTCCTGTTGTGCTCTCGGACAGAAGCGCCTAGCTGTGGATCCCTCATCGTACGCTGCCCTTCTGGCCTTGTCACCTTCCCCATCCGAAGCACTGCCAAAGGAAAATACCTGCTGCAGGTAGGGCGGGATGGGTGAACGCAGCAGTGACTCGCTCTCTTTTATTGTGATGGTTGATCGTTTTATTGCTTCAGTGCTGGTGCTTTTCCTGCTCCATAGCTGTGCTCTAAATCCTCCTGAATGTACATACATATCCATGTCAGAGCGATATCCGGTCACTACTAAGAGTAACTCATTTTGATTTATGCTCTTTGTTTTGTCCTCTTGTCAGAACTGCCACACACAATTTGACAGCATTGCTTCAATAATGGAGCACTACACTGAGAGCAGAGGGGAGCTGGAATGCCTGCTGAGCTGTGCCCGGGTCAACCACTGCTATGAGTGGGAGGAAAAGGCAGGAAAGTCCCAGGCTTCTGGCCTGCTGAAAGGTTCCAGTAGATGCATGTCAAAAAGCAAACCAAGAGAAGAGTGGGTTTAAACCACTTTCTCATGGCTCACTATTAGTCCGTTTATCTTGCCAGTTAACAGAAGGTAAAGCTGAGCGAGCTGTATTTGTATATTTTTGGATCATATATTTTTGGATTGTATATTTTTATTAAGACCTACCTACTTAATTCCCAGCAATGAGACCTGAGAAAGAAACTCAGAGATGGGGGTGTGTGTTTGGAGCAGTTGTCTCTGGTGGGGGGAGGGGCAGGGGACTTTTTAAAACATAGTGTGACTCCTTTACGATGAACCTTCTGAGGGTTACATTTGCCGTAGCACTTTATAAATGTTTTCATACTTTTATTTTTTAATCAGTTTTTTTAATGCCATCCTGAAAATGTGTTTTCACTTTTTACCAATTCATATTTTTAAAACATCAAAACAAGAGAGATTCATTACCATCACTTCCACACTCCTTGGTCTGCTGTCTATTCCTACCCCAAACCCTGGACCACAGTGTCCTGTTCCTGGACAAGGTTGAACCAGGTGTTTTTTTTTTTTTTGGAAGGGGGTTCTGGGTACAGGAAACGGGGGAGATGAACCCTGTAGAAATGACTGCTTCAGGTGCAGCAGCAGTTGCCATAGTGTCTGCATGCGTTACGCATACAGCAGGGCCAGAACTGTATTCATCATTTTTAAATGTTTTAAATCTTTTTTTAAAGAAACATCCCTGTGTATTAATATGCAGATTAACTGTAGTGATTTGAGGACTTAATGTATAACAAAGTGCATTTAAATATTTCTTGTTTTCTTTTTAATCCAAATATAGAAACCTTTTGAGCAGTTACTGCCTATGCAGATAATAAACCCCAGTTAAGTACAGAAAACCTGGTGTGCAGTCAGTGCTTGCTCTATCTGCTGTTTTTTTTTTTTACATTAATTTAGTTTAATTTTAGTGGCGATGCCTCTGCTTGTCTGTGCTTTCAGCATAATACTGTCTTCACAGCTTCATATTATACTATCTTCCAGCCTTTTTAACAGACTCCAGGGACTATGACAGCAGCTCCTACACATTTGACTTTTTCCCCTTTTACCTTTTCTCGCCGAAGTCCCTGTTTAAAGGGACTTCACCTGCTTTGGTGCCCGTAATAATAAGATAATATAAATCTTTATATATACTTTAGAAAGCTGACATTTCCTTGTCCTCGCCTGACAGAAGATAGTTTTTCTGGTACCTAAATGTTTTTCTTCCAATGCCCATTGTGGAATAGTAATTGTAATTAATTGGTCAGATGATGGAAATGTTTTCTAAAGTGAGTAAAAAGATGATTTCTCAAATTAAAACTGTGTCTGTCAATCACTGTTTCCTGGGACACATCAACCTCAGCAGGCAGAGAGTCCTAGTAACCAGGCAATAACTAGAGATCCTGTGTTTTATTAGGCCAACGTATAAAATCTGTTTAACCAAAGTTTTCGGGGGGGATGTTAAGTTGATTTTAAATCTACTCAACTGGCCTGTAATCGAATGAACGTTCGAAAAGGAAATCGGGATTCGTACAGGAAAAAAACATTCAAATACTTAAATAAAAAAATTCTGTTTTATCAAATGAAAACCAATATATGAATGTCACCGTCGTACCCCAAAACTGTAAGGAATTACTAACGGTGAAGTGAATAACGCCTGGATTTTGTTTAATGTACTTCTCGACTGCGCAACTTTGCTGACGTTCCCTTGAGTTTCGGTGACGTTATTGTCGAAGTTTGTAGTCGCCTAGCAACATAGAACGCCGCGGTAGGAGAACCCCGTCCGTCTGCTGCAGCGCCGAGACTCCGATGTGATAATGGTGTTTGTTTAGCTACAGTTTTATAATGTGAGCAAATGGTGCATGTATTTATGGGACCACGAATGATGACGTCGTTGGGTACCTGTCCGATAATACACCGCAGTTCCCATAGCAAGAGGATGCTGCTGTGGTTTTGATAACAAGGGGAGTGATGTCTTGATGTTGTGGTGTTTTAACTAGATGTGATAGCCATCAATCTATATAGTAACAAGATTGATAGTGATGGCATTTAACAAAAGCGGACTGGAAAAACTCGAATATTTCGTTTGCATTTCATTTGGTTTAAAGACAGGTGGTTGCTCATTAGCAATAGCCAACAAATTGCAGATTGTTTCTGGAAATTGCTGATGTAATGGTACCAGTGATATGTGATTAAAATAAAGTAACTGCTAGGTGACTGACGCATAGCAAAGTTGGCCAGCCAGCAAGCAAGCCACTTTGTGTCACGTTTTTATTAAGTATGCGTCAATTCTCTACTTTATTTAGCGCCATAGCTTTGTAACGTTACAGCAAACCAGTCGGAAGCAAAAATGGCTTCAGAGTCCGTCAAGGTGGTAGTCAGGTGTAGGCCAATGAACGACAGAGAGAAGGCACTGAACTGTAAAACGGTGGTGTCTATTGAACCAAGTCGATGTCAGTGTTTTATCGAAAAGCCCGGAGCGACAGAGGAGCCCCCCAAACAATTCACATTTGACGGAGCCTACTTCACCCACCAGTCAACCGAGCAGATGTACAACGAGATCGCCTACCCTTTGGTGGAGGTAACGCGTCCCGTTTCTATGTTAGGACAGAGGCAAGGCCCACGAATTTCAGCAATAATGGGCTGTGAAGTTATTGGATAGCGGTAATTCCAACCTGAGACAAAATACTGTACTTCAATAGAAACGCATGCCTGTGTTTTACCAGTATTATATTGCTAATAACTATTTTATACCAAATCGGAATAGGCTAGAAGTAGTTTTTTAAGAGTTGTTTTGTTTTCTTTGCCGCAGTTGCTATTCATTATTGTGGCCACGTCTTGTTATCCCTAATAATTTAATCTTCTAGACCATAATTTGTCTGAGGTAAATTGTAAGGACTTGTTTGTGGTTAGTAAGGAGAGAGGGAAAGGCTATTTTCTTCTTCCACCAGGGGGTGACAGAGGGCTACAACGGGACGATATTTGCGTACGGGCAGACCGGGAGTGGGAAGTCGTTCACCATGCAGGGAGTGGCCGAGCCTCCCGCGCAGAGAGGAATCATCCCTCGCGCCTTCGAGCACATCTTTGAAAGCATCCAGGTAGTCGGCTCTCCGCGCACACTCGGAAAGAAGAGAAAGCTGGGCGGGAAATGTTGTCTGTAATGTGGTAATCTCTGCAGGCTCACCTTGTCTGACTGAGCATTCCTGCATCCAGGGCATTGTGCGCTTTCAGCCTTGCTGTTGACACTTGAGTCAGTCAGAGATGATGCAAACATCTCTGATCGTATATTTATTAACAACACCGGGACCTGTGGGTTGGTGGATGGAAGAATGTTGCTGTTCCCTGGAACATCCCTTTGCAGTCACAGGATCACAAACGGGTTCCAGTATTAGAATAATTATTTTAGTGAAAAGCATAGCTGGTCTGCATCTTGGTAAAATTCAGCATTGCCTTGTCCTCCTCTGTTTAACCAGTGTGCTGAAGACACTAAATTCCTTGTGAGAGCTTCCTACCTTGAAATATATAATGAGGAGATCAGAGACCTCCTGGGAACTGAGACCAAACAGAAATTAGAGGTATGATGCTGCATGGCTATAAATGTGTGACTAATGACACTGAATATTTGTGATTTAACAAAATTTAAAAAAAGCAACAAAATGCTGAGTTATTTATTATCTGCAACCCTTTCTGTAAGCTGAATTTCCTGCCAAGTTGTTGAACCTTAGTGGGGTATCCAGGGGGCCTGTTACCTGAGCAACCCCTTGAGATGGAATGGAAGTGTGCATGGCACACAAAGGTTGTTGCCCTGGTAACAAAGGAAAGGGCCTCAGTCATAGGCTGTTGCTATGAGCATGGTTACCATGGTTACCATCATCAGTGGAAAATGAGGGAGGTCTTCTGTTATTTCAGCCTGACCTCTGACATTAAACTCCATCTCTTCAGGGGAAAGAAACATGTAGAGGGTTTCAGCTCCATTAGCAGGACAGAGACACTGGGGATTATGGCTGATGCTAACAGAAGAGTGGAGCAGAACAGGTTCTGCTGATGGTCTCAGCCTCTCAGGCTGCTGGGGTGAATTCATGAATGTGTCGTGCGTTTGGGCTTGCCAAACATTTAGAACATTTAAGTTTATTTCTTGCTCAAAAGTGATCTTTCATTTTTATGATGAATGTGTGTGTGTGTGTGTGTGTGCGTGCGTGTGCGTGATTGTGCATATGTGTGTGTGTGCGTGCGTAATTGTGCATATATATGTGTGTATATATATATGTATGTGTGTGTGCGCACGCGTGCATGATTGCGTGCGTGCGCGTGATTGTGTGTGTGTGTGTGTGTGTGTGTATATGTGTGTTTATGCGTGCGTATATGTGTGTGTCCGTATATGTGTGTGTGTGCGTGTTATATATATATATATATATATGTGTGTGCACGTGTGTGTGATTGTGTGTGTGTGTATATGTGTGTGTATATATATATGTGTGTGTGTGTATATATATGTATATATATATATATGTATATGTGTGTGTGCGTGCATGCGTGTATGTGTACATATGTGTGTATGCGTGCATGCGTGTGTGTGCATGCGTACGTGTATATATGTGTGTGCGTGTATGTGCGCGCGCATGTGTCTGTGCGTGTGTGCGCGCATGTGTGTGTGCGCATGTGCGTGTGTGCGCTGTATCAGCTGAAGGAGCACCCGGAGCGGGGCGTGTATGTGCGGGATCTCTCCATGCACACGGTCCACAGCGTTGGGGAGTGTGAGCGCATCATGGAGCAGGGCTGGAAGAACCGATCTGTGGGCTACACCCTGATGAACAAGGACTCCTCCCGATCCCACTCCATCTTCACCATCCACCTGGAGATCTGCAACACAGGTCAGCCCACAGTCATACACACATGTACACACGCACAGGCACATACGCACACATGCACATATACGCAGGCACGCATATACATACGAACATACATATGCATATGCTCGCACACACACACACAACTGAGAAGGTGATCAGTTTTTGTGGAATAAAAACAGCATTTGGCTCCTGCACAGTGGGTAAAAGCATCAAACGACATCCTAGCTTTAGTAGGGCTTTCCCACATTCTTATAAAATGTGTGACTCTTGCGCCCCCTCAAGATGGGGCAGGGGAGGACCACCTGCGTGCTGGCAAGCTGAACCTGGTGGACCTGGCAGGCAGCGAGCGCCAGTCCAAAACGGGCGCGACGGGCGAGCGCCTACGCGAGGCCACCAAGATCAACCTCTCCCTGTCGGCGCTGGGCAACGTGATCTCTGCTCTGGTGGACGGCCGCTCCAAACACGTCCCCTACCGCGACTCCAAGCTGACCCGCCTGCTGCAGGACTCGCTGGGCGGGAACACTCGCACCCTCATGGTGGCCTGTCTGTCCCCTGCCGATAACAACTACGAGGAGACTCTGAGCACCCTGCGCTACGCCAACCGGGCTAAGAGCATCCAGAACCGCCCACGGATCAACGAGGACCCCAAAGATGCCCTGCTGCGGGAGTATCAGGAGGAGATCAAGCAGCTGCGCGCCCTCGTCTCTGGCCAGCTGGGCGGCGCCACCCTGTCCTGTGAGCACCAGGGGCAGCCTGACGACCCGACACAGCTACCCGTTAGCCTCCCGCACTCCCTCCATCTGAGCCCAGCTACCCATTAGCCTCCCGCCCTCCCTCCATCTGAGCACAGCTGCCCGTTAGCCTCCCGCCCTCCCTCCATCTGAGCCCAGCTACCCGTTAGCCTCCCGCACTCCCTCCATCTGAGCCCAGCTACCCGTTAGCCTCCCGCCCTCCCTCCATCTGAGCCCCGCTACCCGTTAGCCTCCCGCACTCCCTCCATCTGAGCCCAGCTACCCGTTAGCCTCCCGCACTCCCTCCATCTGAGCCCAGCTACCCGTTAGCCTCCCGCACTCCCTCCATCTGAGCCCAGCTAACCGTTAGCCTCCCGCACTCCCTCCATCTGAGCCCAGCTAACCGTTAGCCTCCCGCACTCCCTCCATCTGAGCCCAGCTAACCGTTAGCCTCCCGCCCTCCCTCCATCTGAGCCCAGCTAACCGTTAGCCTCCCGCCCTCCCTCCATCTGAGCCCCGCTACCGTTAGCCTCCGCACTCCCTCCATCTGAGCCCAGCTACCCGTTAGCCTCCGCACTCCCTCCATCTGAGCCCAGCTATCCGTAGCCTCCCGCCCTCCCTCCATCTGAGCACAGCTGCCGTTAGCCTCCCACCCTCCCTCCATCTGAGCCCAGCTACCCGTTAGCCTCCCGCCCTCCCTCCATCTGAGCCCAGCTGCCCGTTAGCCTCCCGCCCTCCCTCCATCTGAGCCCGCTACCCGTTAGCCTCCCGCCCTCCCTCCATCTGAGCCCAGCTACCCGTTAGCCTCCCGCACTCCCTCCATCTGAGCCCCGCTACCCGTTAGCCTCCCGCCCTCCCTCCATCTGAGCCCCGCTACCCGTTAGCCTCCCGCCCTGCCTCCATCTGAGCCCCGCTACCCTAGCCTCCCGCCTCCCTCCATCTGAGCCCGTACCCGTTAGCCTCCCCCCTCCTCCATCTGAGCCCAGCTACCGTTAGCCTCCCGCACTCCCTCCATCTGAGCCCCGCTACCCGTTAGCCTCCCGCACTCCCTCCATCTGAGCACAGCTGCCCGTTAGCCTCCCGCCCTCCCTCCATCTGAGCCCCGCTACCCGTTAGCCTCCCGCCTCCCTCCATCTGAGCCCCGCTACCCGTTAGCCTCCGCCCTCCCTCCATCTGAGCCCCGCTACCCGTTAGCCTCCCGCCCTCCCTCCATCTGAGCCCCGCTACCCGTTAGCCTCCCGCCCTCCCTCCATCTGAGCCCCGCTACCCGTTAGCCTCCCGCCCTCCCTCCATCTGAGCCCCGCTACCCGTTAGCCTCCCGCCCTCCCTCCATCTGAGCCCCGCTACCCGTTAGCCTCCCGCCCTCCCTCCATCTGAGCCCAGCTACCCGTTAGCCTCCCGCACTCCCTCCATCTGAGCCCCGCTACCCGTTAGCCTCCCGCCCTCCCTCCATCTGAGCCCCGCTACCCGTTAGCCTCCCACACTCCCTCCATCTGAGCCCCGCTACCCGTTAACTTCCCTCCCATCCCAAGTGAAACCTGTTCCACCCCCTCAGCCCTGAACTCAAATGGTTACAGGAGCAGCAAAGACTGCTTTTTTGTTTATTTATCTTTGTGATAAAAACTTCTTTTTTTGTGGTAGCACTTTAACAGTCTGAGCAGATTTTTACTAAATATCTGAAATGTGCACCACATGAACAGCTATACATGTAAATGACTCTGTCCCACTGTGGTTTATAGGATTTAATTATTTAAACCACAGCAAGCATTGTTATTTACATATGATGAATGGGGACAGGAAGTTAGGGTGGTTTAGGGGGTATTCTTTGAACAGGCTGGATGCTGTACATAAGCTCTTAAGGCTTGTAAAATGTGCTGTTACAGTCTGGGTCTAAACACCAAATCCTCATCCTGTACGGCAGCTCTGCTGGCCAGCCAGATGTCTGAGGCACCCCCTGGTGTTAAGTCTCGTCGCCAGTCCAACACCACAATGGACAGTGAGGCTGAGACAGAGAAGATAAAGCAGGTTGGAATTCTCTCCTGTACCTGTACACCTGAATCTGCATCTCTACCACTAGCCATGTCTGTGTGCGTGCAGTTCATCTGTGTTCATGTACATGTTTTTATGTACATGTATACTTACGTGCATGTGTATATCTACATGTGAGGTTATGTACATGTATTTTTGACCATGTGTGCATGTTCATGTCTGTTCATCTACATGTATATCTTCATGTGTGTTCATGTCCATGTTTATATATTCATGTGTGTTCATGTATATGTGTACTTATGTACATGTGTATATGTTCATGTGTGTTCATGTATGTGTACATGTGTATATGATCATGTGCTCTTATGTACATGTGAATATGATCATGTGTATATGTTCATGTGTGTTTATGTACATGTGTATGTGTTCGTGTGCGTGTATATGTGTGTTTATGTACATGTGTATATGCTCCTGTGTGCATGTATGTGTACTTATGTACATGTGTATTTGATCATGTGTATGTGTCCATTTACATTATATTTATTTGGCAGACGCTTATCCAAAGCGACGTACAAAAGTGCATTTCATGGTCATGGACAACTACAAAACACCGGTTCAGTAAGATACAATACTTATATTGTACAGCTATTTTTAGCCAAGAACACAGTTTAGTTCACACAGTGAACACTGTTCTGACCTAACCTCTGCTAAGCCAACTAGGCAGAAGAACAAGCTACAATATTAGGACAAATACAAATTACCAAAAAGTGCTGAAATGGGGGTACATGTAACGAGTGTCATGAAAGGGGGGGATTTAAAGTGAAATGATATACAGAGTGGTGGTAGTTAGTCCAGCTATAGTCTGAAGAGATCAGTCTTCAGACCACGGCAGAAGATGGGTAGTGAGGGAGAGGTTCGAAGAAGGACAGGGAGTTTGTTCCACCAATGGGGAGCTAGGGTGGAGAAGATCTGTGATCCCTTTACTCAGGTTGGAGGGGGTTCAAGGCGCCCTGCTGCTGCAGAGCGGAGTGGTGGAGCAGGCGTATAGCATCGAATCATGTTCTGCAAGTAGATGGGGGCGGTCCTGTTGGCTGCAGTGTAGGGGAGGGTCAGGGCTTTCAACCGGATCCTGGCAGCGACCAATAGCCAATGGAGTGGTCGCAGCAGAGGAGTGACGTGGGAGAATTTGGGAAGGTTGTAGATGAGCTGGGCAGCGGAATTTTGAATCATCTGTAGTGGCTGTATGGCACAAGCTGGCAGGCTTGCAAGGAGAGAGTTGCAGTAATCAAGGCAGGAGGTCACCGTAGCCTGGACAAGCAGCTGGGTAGAGTGCATAGTCAGGTATGGTCAAATCCTTCTGATGCTGTACAGAAGGAATCTGCAGGACCGTGATGTTGCCTTGATGTGCTCCTTGAGGTCCAGCTGGTTGTCCAGGACCACCCCCAGGCTCTTTGCAGAGTGAGAGGCAGTCACTGTGGTGCCATCAACCGTAGTAGTGAGCTCACGTAGTAGTGAGGTCTTGTATGGGAAGAACAGCAGCTCAGTTTTGTTGAGGTTGAGCTTCAGTTGGTTGGCTGGCCATCCAGGTAGAGATGTCAGCCAGGCAGGAAGATATCTTATCATCAACCTGTGAGGCGGAGGGGGGGGGGCGGGGAGAGAAAAGAAGAGTTGCATGTCGTCTGCATAACAATGATAGGAGAAGCCGTGTGAATTAATAACTAAACCAAGACATTTGGTGTATATGGAGAACAGCAGAGGACCCAGTACTGATCCCTGCAGTACTCCCGTAACAAAGGAATAAGAAGCAGAGGCTTCATGTGTGTATATGTACATGTGTATATGATCCTGTGTGTTTATGTACGTGTGTGCGTGTGCAGGAGTATGAGGAGAAACTGGCCAAGCTGCAGGCGGAGTATAACGCAGAGCAGGAGTCCAAAGCCAAACTGCAGGAGGACATGCTCACCCTGCGCACCTCCTTCCAGTCCAAACTGTCCAGCTTGGAGAAGACCAGAGGCAGCCAGGCCCCCCGACACAGAACCGGTACCCCCCCCCCCCCTTCAATCCTCACAACCTGGCCCCCCCACACAGAACCGGTACCCCCCCCAATCCACACAACCTGGCCCTCCCACACAGAACCGGTACCCCCCCAATCCACACAACCTAGCCCCCCCACACAGAACCGGTACCCCCCCAATCCAAACAACCTAGCCCCCCCACACAGAACCGGTACCCCCCAATCCACACAACCTGGCCCCCCCACACAGAACCGGTACCCTCCCCAATCCACACAACCTGGCCCCCCACACAGAACCGGTACCCCCCTCCCTCAATCTACACAACCTGGCCCCCCCACACAGAACCGGTACCCCCCCTCCCCCAATCCACACAACCTGGCCCCCCCACACAGAACCGGTACCCCCCCAATCCACACAACCTGGCCCCCACACACACAACTGGTACCTCCCCTGTTCTGCTCTGTGCAGATACAGGTGTTATTTGTGTGGAGGTGCTGGTCTGTGCAGATGCAGGTGTTATTTGTGTGGAGGTGCTGGTCTGTGCAGATGCAGGTGTTATTTGTGCCAGGTGTTACCAGCAGCATGACTCCGCCTGGAGAGGATGTGTCTCGGCCTGGGACTGCCCCCCCCCAGGAGGTCACAGGGGTTGAGCAGGCTCTGGCTAAGGTACGTGGCTGCTTCCCCAGTTAGAAGCGTTGGATCAGATTTGACAGATGTACAAATTCTTACATTTTAAAAATGCATTTTTCTTAAGAGGCTATTTGGCTTCAGAACCAAAGTTAGCCTGTGAACGTTTGTTCAGCACTTCTGAGATGATTGCAGTGACACAATGCTAGCCACAGGCCCGTATTATCGCAGTGACACAATGCTAGCCACAGGCCCGTATTATCGCAGTGGCACAATGCTAGCCACAGGCCTGTGTGTCGGTCCGTGAACAGAAACTGCCATGAACAGTCCTCTCAAACTCATCCTGTTCCATCGTCTGACAAAAGGTAGCGCATGGCATGAGCTGCACTGCTGCGTCTTAAATGCACACAGCCTGCGCTGCTGCGTCCTAAATGCACACAGCCTGCGCTGCTGCGTCCTAAATGCACACAGCCTGCGCTGCTGCGTCCTAAATGCACACAGCCTGCGCTGCTGCGTCTTAAATGCACACAGCCTGCGCTGCTGCGTCTTAAATGCACACAGCCTGCGCTGCTGCGTCTTAAATGCACACAGCCTGCGCTGCTGCGTCTTAAATGCACACAGCCTGCGCTGCTGCGTCTTAAATGCACACAGCCTGCGCTGCTGCGTCTTAAATGCACACAGCCTGCGCTGCTGCGTCTTAAATGCACATAGCCTGCGCTGCTGCGTCTTAAATGCACACACAGCCTGCGCTGCTGCGTCCTAAATGCACACAGCCTGCGCTGCTGCGTCCTAAATGCACACAGCCTGCGCTGCTGCGTCTTAAATGCACACAGCCTGCGCTGCTGCGTCTTAAATGCACACAGCCTGCGCTGCTGCATGCTTGTTTGAACTGAGACAGCTTCCTCACATGATCTGAGATGCTCTATTTGGCTCATTCAGATGAACCAACCACAGGGGGCCGGTCATGTGAACAGAGAGGAGGCAGCGGATTCGCCTCCCATTGCTACTCCAGGACCACTAGACCAAAAACAGGTTCTGGAGAGGTAATCAAAACATCACCTGATACAGACACAGCAAATACACACACAGTACGTAAGAACATCACCTGATACAGACACAGCACATACACGCACACAGTACGTAAGATCATCAGCTGATACAGACACAGCACATACACGCACACAGTACATAAGGACATCACCTGATACAGACACAGCACATACACACACAGTAGGTAAGACCATTATCTGATACAGACACAGCACATACACACACACACACACAGTACGTAAGAACACCACCTGATACATACACAGCATATACTGTACACACACAGTACGTAAGAACATCACCTGATACAGACACAGCACATACACACACTGTGTGACTGTAGTTAGCGAGTGGTTGTTGGCGGTGACTGTAGTAGTGTAGTGGTTGTGGGTGGTGACTGTAGTAGTGTAGTGGTTGTGGGCGGTGACTGTAGTAGCGAGTGGTTGTGGGCGGTGACTGTAGTAGTGAGTGGTTGTGGGTGGTGACTGTAGTAGTGAGTGGTTGTGGGCTGTGACTGTAGTAGCGAGTGGTTGTGGGTGGTGACTGTAGTAGCGAGTGGTTGTGGGTGGTGACTGTAGTAGTGAGTGGTTGTGGGTGGTGACTGTAGTAGTGTAGTGGTTGTGGGTGGTGACTGTAGTAGTGTAGTGGTTGTGGGCGGTGACTGTAGTAGCGAGTGGTTGTGGGTGGTGACTGTAGTAGTGAGTGGTTGTGGGTGGTGACTGTAGTAGTGAGTGGTTGTGGGTGGTGACTGTAGTAGCGAGTGGTTGTGGGTGGTGACTGTAGTAGTGAGTGGTTGTGGGAGGTGACTGTAGTAGCGAGTGGTTGTGGGTGGTGACTGTAGTAGTGAGTGGTTGTGGGCTGTGACTGTAGTAGTGAGTGGTTGTGGGTGGTGACTGTAGTAGTGAGTGGTTGTGGGTGGTGACTGTAGTAGCGAGTGGTTGTGGGTGGTGACTGTAGTAGTGAGTGGTTGTGGGAGGTGACTGTAGTAGCGAGTGGTTGTGGGTGGTGACTGTAGTAGTGAGTGGTTGTGGGTGGTGACTATAGTAGTGAGTGGTTGTGGGTGGTGACTGTAGTAGCGAGTGGTTGTGGGTGGTGACTGTAGTAGTGAATGGTTGTGGGCTGTGACTAGTAGTGAGTGGTTGTGGGAGGTGACTGTAGTAGCGAGTGGTTGTGGGTGGTGACTGTAGTAGTGAGTGGTTGTGGGAGGTGACTGTAGTAGCGAGTGGTTGTGGGTGGTGACTGTAGTAGTGAGTGGTTGTGGGTGGTGACTGTAGTAGTGAGTGGTTGTGGGTGGTGACTGTAGTAGCGAGTGGTTGTGGGTGGTGACTGTAGTAGTGAGTGGTTGTGGGCTGTGACTAGTAGTGAGTGGTTGTGGGAGGTGACTGTAGTAGCGAGTGGTTGTGGGTGGTGACTGTAGTAGTGAGTGGTTGTGGGTGGTGACTGTAGTAGCGAGTGGTTGTGGGTGGTGACTGTAGTAGCGAGTGGTTGTGGGTGGTGACTGTAGTAGTGTAGTGGTTGTGGGCGGTGACTGTAGTAGCGAGTGGTTGTGGGTGGTGACTGTAGTAGTGTAGTGGTTGTGGGTGGTGACTGTAGTAGTGAGTGGTTGTGGGTGGTGACTGTAGTAGCGAGTGGTTGTGGGTGGTGACTAGTAGTGTAGTGGTTGTGGGTGGTGACTGTAGTAGTGTAGTGGTTGTGGGCGGTGACTGTAGTAGCGATTAGTTGTGGGTGGTGACTGTAGTAGCGAGTGGTTGTGGATGGTGACTGTAGTAGCGAGTGGTTGTGGGTGGTGACTAGTAGTGTAGTGGTTGTGGGCGGTGACTGTAGTAGTGTAGTGGTTGTGGGCGGTGACTGTAGTAGCGAGTGGTTGTGGGTGGTGACTGTAGTAGTGTAGTGGTTGTGGGTGGTGACTGTAGTAGTGTAGTGGTTGTGGGCGGTGACTGTAGTAGTGAGTGGTTGTGGGTGGTGACTAGTAGTGAGTGGTTGTGGGTGGTGACTGTAGTAGTGAGTGGTTGTGGGCTGTGACTGTAGTAGTGAGTGGTTGTGGGTGGTGACTGTAGTAGCGAGTGGTTGTGGGCGGTGACTGTAGTAGTGTAGTGGTTGTGGGCGGTGACTGTAGTAGTGTAGTGGTTGTGGGTGGTGACTGTAGTAGTGTAGTGGTTGTGGGTGGTGACTGTAGTAGTGAGTGGTTGTGGGCGGTGACTGTAGTAGTGTAGTGGTTGTGGGCGGTGACTGTAGTAGTGAGTGGTTGTGGGGGTGACTGTAGTAGTGAGTGGTTGTGGGGGTGACTGTAGTAGTGAGTGGTTGTGGGCGGTGACTGTAGTAGTGAGTGTTGTGGTGTGACGTAGTAGGAGTGGTTGTGGTGTGACTGTAGTAGTGTAGTGGTTGTGGGTGGTGACTGTAGTAGTGTAGTGGTTGTGGGCGGTGACTGTAGTAGTGTAGTGGTTGTCGGCTGTGACTGTAGTTGCGAGTGGTTGTGGGTGGTGACTGTAGTAGTGAGTGGTTGTGGGCAGTGAGCCTGGTCAGTGATTGTGGTGTGTGCTCTGTATGTAGATTGCAGCAGTTGGAGAAGGAGTTTGTCGGGGGAGAGCAGGCTCGGAATGAGGAGCTTCGACAGAAACACAGGCAGAGGAAGACTCTGGCCGACCAGAGGAAGAAACAGCTGATCGACGCACTGGCGGACAGCAGCGAGGACAGCGACAGTGTCCTGCTTCATGTATACGACTCCATCCAGGAAGAGGTGCATGCCAAGAGTCGAGTCCTGGACAGCACTCAGCGCAAGGTGAGAGGGAGAGGCTGAGTGGAGCGAGTGGAGGAGCAGCCAGTGTTTGGGAGCGTTTGTAATGTGTGGTGGTGTTTGGGAGCATTGGTAAGGTGTGGTGGTGTTTGGGAGCGTTGGTAAGCTGTGGTGGTGTTTGGGAGCGTTGGTAAGGTGTGGTGGTGTTTGGGATTGTTTGTAAGGTGTGGTGGTGTTTGGGAGCGTTGGTAAGGTGTGGTGGTGTTTGGGAGCGTTGGTAAGGTGTGGTGGTGTTTGGGAGCGTTGGTAAGGTGTGGTGGTGTTTGTTCTGCGGTGTGTGAGCACAGTTGAAGGCAGCGAAGATCGAGATCCGTGATCTGCAGTCGGAGTTTGAGCTGGAGAGAGATGACTACCTGGCCAGCATCCGGCGGCTGGAGCGCGAGGGGCAGCTGCTGCAGGGCATTCTGGAGCGCGTGGCGCCGCTCATCCGCCGCGACTGTAACTATAGCAACCTGGAGCGCGTGCGCAGGGAGGCTACATGGGACGAGGACAGCGCCACCTGGAGGCTGCCAGAGATCACGCTGCAGAAAACCGCCCTGCCGGCAGGTGATTGGGGGTGAATGAATCATACAGTGACATCAGAGCCAGCTGCTGTGACATCAGAGCCAGCCGCTGTCATAAATGCACTATGCAGTCGTTTTAGGGCACAGTCATCCCTGGGCCGCACTATTCAAGTGTAATCAAGTCAAAATCAAATCAAAAATGTATTTATATAGCGCATTTCTCAAGCAATACGCTTCACAGATAACCCTGACTTTTTAAAGGCTGGGTGTGGTATATGCTGGAGCACTTTGGGGCTTCAGTAATCCTCGGGCTCGCTCTGAGGGACATACAGGGAGGGGGAGACTCACCTGTGTATAGCCTGGCTCTGGGACATACAGGGAGGGGGAGACTCACCTGTGTACAGCCTGGCTCTGAGGGACATATAGGGAGGGGGAGACTCACCTGTGTACAGCCTGGCTCTGAGAGACATACAGGGAGGGGGAGACTCACCTGGATATAGCCTGGCTCTGAGGGACATACAGGGAGGGGGAGACTCACCTGTGTATAGCCTGTTGTGGCATACATGGAGGTAGCTCACCTGGTACAGCTTGCTTGAGAGACATACAGGAGGGGAGATTCCCTGTGTAATGCTGTCTCTGTGACATAAGAGGGGAGATCCTGTGTACAGCCTGGCTTGAAGACATACAGGGAGGGAGACTCACTGGATATAGCTGGCTTCGGGAATCAGGAGGGCTCCCTGTGTATAGCCCAGTAGTATGGTTGCCATACATTAAGCTCCATGGAGAGATTATTAGACACAGACGTGGTTGCTCTCGGAGATGGTGTCTCTTCACATGAAGGCTGGGTCTGTGTGGGTGTGCTGAATTTCTGAATAAAGCAGGACCTCTTGGTTTGTGTTTCAATTTTAGGGGTTCCCCTGTAGGAATGTGTTGGGGTTCACACTAAAGCGCTGTTTCAGGGGTTCACCTTAGAGCGCTGTTTTAGGGGTTCCCCTGTAGGGCTGTGTTGGGGTCCACCCTAAGGTTCTGTTTTAAGGGTTCCTCTGTAGGGCTGTGTTGGGGTCCACCTTAAGGTTCTGTTTTAGGCGTTCCCCTGTAGGGCTGTGTTGGGGTTCACCCTAAGGTTCTGTTTTAGGGGTTCCTCTGTAGGGCTGTGTTGGGGTCCACCCTAAGGTTCTGTTTTAGGGGTTCCTCTGTAGGGCTGTGTTGGGGTTCACTCTAAAGCGCTATTTTAGGGGTTCCCCTGTAGGGCTGTGTTGGGGTTCACTCTAAAGCGCTGTTTTAGGGGTTCCCCTGTAGGGCTGTGTTGGGGTTCACTCTAAAGCGCTGTTTTAGGGGCTCACCCTAACAGTCTGTCTTCTCTCTCAGCAGTACCTCCTGTGTCTGGCGGCAGTCAGGGAGGGGCTCCTGCGTGCCGGGTCTTGGCGGGAGACGGCAGTGACTCGCTGGTCTGTACTTTATTCAGCTTCTGAGCGCTCAGCAGACAGGCTTACAGTTATTTTCAGAATTATACATTCATAAATGTCATCTGCCATGTCCCCAGTTTGTAATCCGCACCTGTAATCCGCACCTGTAATATGTACCTGTAGTCCACACCTGTAATCAGCACCTGTAATTCACACCTGTAATCAGCACCTGTAATTCACACCTGTAATCTGCATCTATAATCCACATCTGTAATCTGCACCTGTAATACACACCTGTTGTGCCCACAGGAAGAGGACAGGTATAAAGAGATGCTGAACCGCAGTGACAGTGAACACATTGCCAGTAACTACTTCAAATCAAAACGAGCCAATCAGCTGCTCGCATCTGAGCCCAAGAGGAATCTGGGTAAGATCAGGTTTACCAGAAAAACAGCTCTTCAGTATTAATTTCAGCATTTCTCAGACATTCTTATCTAACCTAATCCTAACTAACAAAGTTTATATTTTTTACATGCACTTACACACAGCTGCATATCCTAGTAACCAGTTTGTTTCTGTGAGCCGGTTTGCACAGACATCCCGTTTTATGGATCTGTTTGGTATTTCTTCCGTTCTGTAGACTCAGAGAGGTTCAGAATTTAAGGAAAGGGCTACAGCTGGTTCTGGTGTGGAAAGCACGAGAAAAGGGACAGTGTTATGGGGCAACAGGGATTTCCAGTGCTTGGGGTGGGGGGGGGGGCCCAGTGTCGCCCTTGGTGACATTGGTGGAATCAGGGAAGCTTAGAGCTGCTGTACCTGCTCACTGGATTCCTTGCTAAAATGTCCCGTGAGCTGCAGGTTGAAATCATGTGAAATCAGCAGTAATCCTCTGTAGTGTCCTGCTTCACACCTGTTCCTAGTGGATAGCCCTGCATTGTAAAAATCAGGATCTCCTAGCAAGATGGAGAATTGAAAAACTGTGTTAATGACACCATCCGAATCCTGGGAAGCGGACTTGTGTGAACCATGTTAACCTGCCTCCCCTGCAGCACCCCTCGGCCCCACCCTCAGCACTGGAGCCCCCCCTCTCACCTCCAGCACCTCCAGCTTCGCCCCCCCATCTGCAGAGTCTCATCTGCCCCGCCCCTTCCGCCTGGAGTCCCTGGGAGTCCCTGGCACTGGCGCTAAGGTCAAGCGCAAGAAAAGCAGAAGCCACATCTCTTATGATGGAAACTGAAGCTGGGCCTGAACATGACACTCTGGGTGTGACAAGTTGGTGTGCACCCCAAGTTCACAAGGGCCACCTCTGTCACACATCTTCAGGTATTTGCAGAAATCCTGTCATCTGTTTTTGAGAATCCAGGAAAAGGAGCCACGATGTGATGACCGTTAGGTAGGGGATGGGTGGCTAGACCAGGAGAACAGGCCAGGCCTCAGTGCACACTCATGCAGAACAGGCCTCAGTGCACACTCATGCAGAACAGGCCTCACTGCATGCTCATGCAGAACAGGGCTCAGTGCACGCTCATGCAGAACAGGGCTCAGTGCACGCTCATGCAGAACAGGGCTCAGTGCATGCTCATGCAGAACTTGACTCGCTCATGCCTGCAGATTGATCAACAACCTCTCTGGATCATGGCTGTAAAATTTTTTAAAGCCCTTTTGTTGAAGCTGCCTTTTGCAATGTTTTTCCTAAATCTTTTTGATGCCGTGCTTCCTCTGGTGTAATACCTGAGAGGCTGACCTGGTCAGCTGCAGAGTAAAAAGCAGCGGTAAGGCGGTAAGGCCTCCGACGATAAGCTTGCTAGTCTGAGCGTACCGGTACACCTGGATGGGACAGTGAGAGGTGAAAACCTAGTGCTAATGTAGCACAAGGACTGGCTTCGTGTTATTGGCATACAAGGGAGTGATTCTGAATTTGAATGAAGTTTTTTGGTCGTCTTACCCTCAAGGTCACATGACTCTGGGGAAGTACGCTCTTACTGTGATTTAATGCTGCATAAACCATTGAATGTATTCTTACTATTGGGTCATCATGGCTGCAATCAACACTGAATTTTATTATTTTCCTGTAATTTAATTACTGTTTTCATGGAATGTCATTTAATAGTTACAGGCATTAAAGGCATACTATGCAGGACTTCTACCTTCAAAATGTTGTAAATGAACCATTCTCAGTCACATCTATGATGCACTGGCAATCTGTCCATGCACACATTTGCTGAATCCGTGCTCCTCTGCCTGTATTACTACCCTAACCCTAACTAACCCTATATTACTTCCAACGTGTGTTTGGGACTTTTTTGGGGCGAGACATTCTGTTCTGTGTAGGGAGAGGTGGGTGTGGCTACAGAACCTGTGGGGTGGGATCAGGGTTCAGAGAGCTACTGCAATAGTGGAGGAGAAGAAGCTTAAGTACAGGGAATCTAAATGATAACAGGGCTCGTTCAAAAACCAGTTGGCCTTGGAATTGCTTTTCCTTGGTGGCAACATCTGAAGTTCACCAAGGAGATGAAAAGTGATGTGGAGTTGGCATGTTTTCTGTTGGACCAGCAGTGTAATCTCTAGCTGCACTCAAGGGTGTTTCTTTCCCTCAACAGCGGTGAGTGGGCGGGGTTGAGGATGGAGAAGACGACTTTGATTCTAAACATAGGACTACAGCAACACTACAAATCCTGCATAGTATACCTTTAATGTGGTATACCAATTACTGCTATTAATATATAAGTTACTAATATTATTAATGTGGCATAATAAATGGCTATTAATCTGGTATAGTAGTTAACCACTATTTTTTATTATTATAGTTCCTATTATTATTGTAATAGTTACTATTATTAATGTGGTATATTAGGATTTTTGTTACTGATGTGCACCAGTACCATGCAGAATAATTGCATCCATGGAGGTTATGTATATAATTCACCCCCCCCCCCCCAAGAAAGACAAAGCTGAGCTTCTTTTAAATTATTTTTCCAAGTAAAAAAAAACATATACAAAAAATTTGCCTGATAAATACAAACATTTGACAAAGCATTATCCTTTAAAAAAGAGAGAATAACATTCCCCACCAGACACAAACACAACACAAAAGGTCTTGGGTCTCTGCAGGAGAAGCACATTACAGTTTGGACACTGTCCCCAAAAACAGACCCAAACACACACGGTCACCCCCCAGCAAAAACATCAACTCCTAATTCATATGTACTTCTGTCATGTCTAAAGAGAAAGCAGTTATACAGGAAGTTTTATTGAACATATATTTTTTTAATTAAGCTATTTACTCATTTACTGTAGATTAAATAGCAAGTGTTTACCTCACTAAAGTAAAAGTGGAGATGAAAGCTCTATTCCTCGAGTTCTGATGTGAATGTAGTTTGGTCATAATTCAGAACGATGGGGGGGGGGGAGCTGTCACCAAATCTCAGCCATGATCCCTGACATCTGCCCTCGCTCCTGTGAGTCCACCTTCAATAGAACAGTCAGTCGGACCCCCTCATTGGCTTAGAAAGCTGCATCTTTTCAGTGGAGTGGTTTCAGGGACATTTTAGGATAACAAATTAAATAGTTGATTTTTAAAAATAGTGGGTAACCGCAGAAAGACAATTTTTAATTTCATTATGTTGGGTCTTTCTGAGCTGCATAAAGCACTAATAGGGTTAAATGTTTGAAAGAATATGAGCATGCAGGCGGACATTTCCACTGGGGATTCCCATGACAACCAGTTTCCGCACCAAATCTACACCTCCATCACTCTCAGTATTGAGGGAGGAGGGCCAGAGGTTTTGGTCAAAGTAAGAACAGTCAATCCATTTCAGAGATGAAGTCAAATCACTGGTTTGATTGCAAAAAGGATATATGAATCTTCCAAAGATGTTCTTTAATACAAATCTACAAGGGAGAACCCTGCCATTGAACCTTACTGAGTATGTTAGCTCTTCCGGCTGTTAGGTGGATAAATTAGAGGATGTAAACACAGTATTGCTTTTGTATGAAAGGACCATGGCTGTGTGACTGAGTGAGTGGCTATGCTGGGGCACATAAGGGCTGTAGTGAGCGTGGGCACATAAGGGCTGTAGTGAGCGTGGGCACATAAGGGCTGTAGTGAGCGTGGGCACCCATAAGGGCTGTAGTGAGCGTGGGCACACAAGGACTGTAGTGAGCGTGGGCACATAAGGGCTGTAGTGAGCGTGGGCACAT
Source organism: Anguilla rostrata (assembly GCF_018555375.3). NCBI lineage: Eukaryota > Metazoa > Chordata > Actinopteri > Anguilliformes > Anguillidae > Anguilla > Anguilla rostrata. Next base: position 42,088,321 of record NC_057945.1, on the reverse strand, counting down.
AAGGGCTGTAGTGAGCGTGGGCACATAAGGGCTGTAGTGAGCGTGGGCACACAAGGGCTGTAGTGAGCGTGGGCACCCATAAGGGCTGTAGTGAGCGTGGGGACATAAGGGCTGTAGTGAGCGTGGGCACATAAGGGCTGTAGTGAGTGTGGGCACATAAGGGCTGTAGTGAGCGTGGGCACATAAGGGCTGTAGTGAGCGTGGGCACACACAAGGGCTGTAGTGAGCGTGGGCACACAAGGACTGTAGTGAGCGTGGGCACACAAGGGCTGTAGTGAGCGTGGGCACACAAGGGCTGTAGTGAGCATGGGCACCCATAAGGGCGAGCGTGGGCACCCCTGTGCAGTTTATTGAAGACACTGAGCTCCAACATCTTAACGAGAAAGCAACACTACATCCCCCACCCACTCGGCCATAATATTCAACTTAAGTATTCAAAATATATTATAATTACACGATAAGAACAGAAAGTCTCCATATGGCTGATAGCACCCATAGTCCATCTCCAGCACTAAAAAGGCTCAGTAATGTGCAGTCTCTTCGTTTAGCCGCGGCGAATCCTGTCTGCACTTCCTGTGCACATGCACCTGTCCGTCTGTGCCTGTGGGAGTGGCCTGGCGCAGGACTGCCCCCTGGAGGCCGTAGTGCAGTGGAGCCATCAGTGTGGATAGGCTGCCTCCCCAGCCCTGAAGTCTCAAGTCAGCCAGATTTCACCCCGCCATAATCACCCCCCAGTCTCAGAGAGGAAGAGTTTACCAGCATACAGTCCGACCAGCCCCAGAGGAGCAGTCTCATCAGTGGAGTCTGAAAAACAACTCGCCCCACACACACTCACCCCACACACACTCACCCTGCACCCATCACTCACCCCACACACACACTCACCCCACACACACTCACCCTGCACCCATCACCTCCCACCCACACACCCACACATCACCGCACCCTCACTCACCCCACACACACTCACCCGCACCCTCACCCCCACACATCACCCCTCACCCAACACACTCACCCTCCGCACCCATCACTCACCCCACACACACTCACCCTGCACCCATCACTCACCCCACCCCTCACCCTCACACACACTCACCCACACACACACACTCACCCTGCACCCATCACTCACCCCACACACACTCACCCTGCACCCATCCTCACCCTGCACCATCACTCACCCCACACCACCCCCTCACCACCACACACACTCACCCTGCACCCATCACTCACCCCACACCACACTGCACCATCTGCACCCCACACCACTCACCCTCACACCATCACTCACCCACACACACATCACCCCTACCGCACCCATCACTCACCCCACACACACTCACCCCACACACACTCACCCTGCACCCATCACCCCTCACTCACCACACCACACACATCACCCTGCACCCATCACTCACCCCACACACACACTCACCCTGCACCCATCACTCACCCACACACACACTCACCCTGCACCCATCACTCACCCCACACACACTCACCCACACTCCCCTGCACCCATCACTCCACCCCACACATCACCCCACACACACTCACCCTGCACCCATCACCTCACCCTGCACCATCACTCACCCACACACACTCACCCTGCACCCATCACTCACCCCACACACACTCACCCTGCACCCATCACTCACCCCACACACACACTCACCCCACACACACTCACCCTGCACCCATCACTCACCCCACACACACTCACCCTGCACCCATCACTCACCCCACACACACTCACCCTGCACCCATCACTCACCCCACACACACTCACCCTGCACCCATCACTCACCCCACACACACTCACCCTGCACCCATCACTCACCCCACACACACTCACCCTGCACCCATCACTCACCCCACACACACACTCACCCCACACACACTCACCCTGCACCCATCACTCACCCCACACACACTCACCCTGCACCCATCACTCACCCCACCCATCACTCACCCACCACACTCACCCTGCACACCATCACTCACCCCACACACACTCACCCTGCACCCATCACTCACCCACACACACTCACCCTGCACCCATCACTCACCCCACACACACTCACCCTGCATCCATCACACAGTGGGTAATGTCACTCACCCTGCATCCATCACACAGTGGGTAATGTCACTCACCCTGCATCCATCACACAGTGGGTAATGTCACTCACCCTGCACCCATCACTCACCCCACATGTCACTCACCCTGCATCCATCACACAGTGGGTAATGTCACTCACCCTGCATCCATCACACAGTGGGTAATGTCCGCTGCTCAGTGCAGGGCTCAGTCTCTGCATGCGTCTGCTTAAATGAGCCGCAGGGTGGGCGTGTCCTGAGAGCTGCTGGCGTCTGGAGAGGAGTCTGAGAAGCCTGAGGGCGTGGCTTCAGGCTGATGTGGGCGTGGCTTTGGCTATGAGTCTTTGAGCAGGCTGATGTGGGCGTAAATCTTGAGTGCTGGACCCAACTTGATGTTCATGGCACTCATGAGATGGTCTTCCTTCAGGAGAAGCAGGGCCTGTCCGTCAATCTCCTGGGAGCGAAACTCCTCCGCTATCTCCTGGCAACCTGCCATCCAAAGGGTGGAGTTAGTGGTGCAAGACATGTCCATCATCATCACCATGGCTACATGTAAGGGACAATAATCCATCCTTAAACAGGCAGAGTTACAGGCAAACGCATATGGCAAGTCTGCCACTGGATTCGAACCTTGGGCCTGGGACAGCAGTGTGTGACTCTCAGCCCCTAATCCTCTTACCTGGCCCTGGGACAGCAGTGTGTGACTCTCAGCCCCTAATCCTCTTACCTGGCAACGAGCGGATGAACCGCTGCACTTCCTCCACGCTCCACTGGGTGGGGTCGCTGGGCAGGAAGTGCTGGTTGAAGATGGGAGGCTCTCTGGCAGGGGTCCCTTCCTGGTCGGCTCCACGCTGGCCCTGGGGGGCCGGGGGGCCCGAGCTGGCCCCAGACAGAGGGGAGGGGGGACCCTCGAAGCTGGAGATGTCGGAGCACGGGCTGGACTCCCCCTGACTGGGATGGGACGGGAGTGGGGATGACACAGACCCCCCTATCGACTGCTGAGGAGCAGCTCGCTTCTGAAACAAACCACAGGGCAGGTCAGACCCCCGTACCCCCCTCACTTTTACACCTGCATAAATTGATTGTATGTAAAATACTGTAAACTGTGAAAGTCACTGAAAGGGTGTCTGATAAATTCCCAAAATATAAATATATACAAACGAGAACTAAACTTGTGACAAATAACACAGAAATAGCTGCTCTGTAGAAGAAAGTTTCACTTTGCTTTTGCTTTGGCTAAATAGCAGTAAAATGTAGACAGTGCCTTACCTGCTTTTTGGCCTCTGGGTTGTGGCGGGTGCCGTTGCGAGCTCTCCGTCGCCAGCGGCTGCTGCTTTTACTTCTGTCTGGGTGGAAAAGTCCAATCCGCTTCGAGCAGCCCACGTTGTACCTGTACAACACGGGTCAGGTGTTGAAATAACTCATCCTGGGGATTTCTCATTCCAGGCCACAGTCCTGACCATCACCCTTCTACAGCTTTGTACAGCAGAGCTAGCATGGCTCATCATATGAGACAGAGACCATCACCAATTCTAATTCTTCCTTTAGAACGGAATTTGAGTAAAAATTGAACAGTTCAGAGCAGACTGAAAATGTTTTTTTTTTTTTTGGTTTAAATTACCCAGCCACTAACCTTTTTGCACAGACTGTGGAGCAGAATCTCTTTGTGCCTTTGAAGTTGTAAGCAAAGTCCACCCAGCCACAGAACTCACACTGCAGTTTGGGCTCTTCTGCTTCCTGCGGTCTCAGTTCTGAAAGGAAGTGATGTCATCTGAGATCTGTCTCCATACGTCAGACACAGCCTCAAAGCCCAGTGTGGGCCAGCTTACTGATGCATTATGGGCCTTACTGTAGGCAGGATGTGGGAGTGAAATGGATGTTTAATGTGGCCCACCTGTCAGTGTCTAAAAATGAAACCCCGATCTGCAGCTTTCGCTCGGACAAATCCAGTCACGATACATCGGACAGTGCCGATAGAGGACTTTATACGACATTGGTGCTGGTGTCAGCGGGACTGAGCTCAATACTTACCCTGCTGGGACAGGTCTTCCATGTCGGAGTCGGGGGCGTGGGGGGGGTTGCTCTGCGGGGTTTTCTCTGGGTCAGAGGGCTGTTGCTGTGCGGCTTTCTTCAGGCCGTCCACCAGCAGTGGCACGCGCTCAACCTGCAGAGACAGCATCCTGCCACTGAGCGGCGCTCTCACCCACAGTACACAGCTCACACAGCTCACAGACACACAGCTAACAGAGTCACACAGTGGGGATTTACTGCTCTCACTCTGCTTAAGGGTACAACAGCACTGTCCTATGCAGGAATCAAACCTGAAGTCTTGGATTTACAGGCCCAGTTCCCTACCCATTACACTACCACCCAAAAGACCTCATTATTCCATATACTTTCACTAATTTGTGTGGTTGCTTCAGCAACCCACTGCCTGTTCTCTTGCACGCTTATTATTCTTATTTTCTTTCTGCCTAAATTTCTGAACTAGTTTTTGGGAAAAGATTTCCAAAAAGTTTTTTGGTTATTCCCACAGTCATTTTTGTGGTTAGGGGTGTGGTGTTTATTAAATTTGAGAATATTAGCGTTTTAAATGCTTTGCTATATGTGATGTACTAAATGAGATATTCACCTGATAAAAACTCTTCTTTAGTTGCATATTTAACCATTTTTAGCCATTTCATCCTGCAGGCCTCTAGTGTATGTTCTACCTGTTTGTAGCTGTTTTTTTCTACAGTCTATGATTAGTAGACAGCTAACTCCCTCTAGTGGTTACTTTCAGTATATTTTTAAATTAAAGTTCATGTGAGGCAATATTCCTTCTGACTAATAATTCTGCTATTTTGATCCTCCTTATTTTCAGCATATTGCAGTTGCATGTTTGGTGAAACAACCAGATGACCTAGCAGCCATTAAAAAAATACACCTTCCAATCTATATCGGTCTAATGTTTCAGAATGCACAGTCGAGACTACACTTTATAGCCTATAGCCCTATATACCACAAAGTGAGTACTTGTTGTTATTATTACAGAAGAGTATGATGAAGAATGTCGATAATGATGTAATAACAGCACTTCAATAATGCAATATGTACTACTACTACTACTAATAATCCTTTGCCTGATTTACATACCCATGCTAAAGCTTGGCAACTAAATTAACACTTCTTCAGGTAACAGCTGAACAACTACTGCAGCAACCACACAAAAGTTTGTTCATAAACCTTACATTCTAGAGTTATTTTAAATATTTAAAATATCATAGACAGTCTGGAGGTGGTAAGTACAGTCTCCACACATTTTCCACCAGTTCAGGTTGTGATATAGGCCGGAGTGTAGCACAGTGGGTAAGGAACTAGACTTGTAACCGAAAGGTCGCAGGTTCGATTCCCGGGTAAGGACACTGCCGTTGTACCCTTGAGCAAGGTACTTAACCTGCATTGCTTCAGTATATATCCAGCTGTATAAATGGATGCAATGTAAAATGCTATGTAAAAAAGTTGTGTAAGTCGCTCTGGATAAGAGCGTCTGCTAAATGCCTGTAATGTAATGATATTATTGTTTTTTGTTTCTCTTCTTAAGGCTGGTTCTGGGTACAGTCTGTATGCTTTCAGGATTTAGCACTTTGGTTCTTGGTCAACAGTTAACCTCCCTGAAATGACAAAGGATTCTGCAGTGCAGGGAATAAGGCCTGTTACACCTATGCATTTCAGACAGGAGAGAAACTGGGAAAGATCATTTATAGATCCAATCTATACTGGAATCTCCCGTCACTGTCCCTGTGGAGGATACTGTGTAAATGAATTAATCTATGAATCAGACCACCCAGGAGCTGGCTGCTTTGGGCCAGAGATTTACTGTGAGCACTTATGTTTATGTTTCTGCCTTCATTTAAATATGTTTTAGATATCATTCCAATTCAGTAGCTTGGAGTCCACTGAGGGCACAGACATGAGCACAAGGGAGCAGTGTGGAGTTTCTCCAGACACTGCCTGTGGAACATGTCGCTGCATTTCTGTGAAATTCTTGAAAAAGGGGAAATGTTACATAAAGTAATCACATTTCACAACTATTAAGTAAAGCTGTCAGCCATATCCTCATTGGTCCTCGGGCCACAGGAGTGGGTCAGTGAGCACAATGAGTCTACACTAGAAAGTGCTCAGCGAAATGTCACCAGCTTTCACGCACTGGACACTGAGCTGACCAACACACCATGCTCCACTCATTACAGCTCATTTCCACTTTCAGGAGCATCCAGGACCAGAGGCTCATTACTTATTCATTCAGATGGCCAGACTCCCTGCTGCACATATGAATGATTTATGGCCAGTGTTTGAGCGCAATGAACATGGAGCTCTGCTGTTTCCCTTAGGGCCTGTGGCTTAGTTACCCCAGGCGAAGCACAGCAGCTGAGAAACATGCAGCCTGCTAGCGCAAATACACATACAGCCTGCTAGCGCAGATACACCTGCAGCCTGCTAGCACAGCTAGCGCAGTTACACCTGCAGCCTCCTAGCGCAAATACACATACAGCCTGCTAGCAAAGATACACCTGCAGCCTGCTAGCGCAGATACACCTGCAGCCTGCTAGCAAAGATACACCTGCAGCCTGCTAGTGCAAATACACATACAGCCTGCTAGCACAGATACACCTACAGCCTGCTAGCACAGATTCACATACAGCCTGCTAGCACAGCTAGCGCAGTTACACCTGCAGCCTGCTAGCGCAGATTCACATACAGCCTGCTAGCGCAGATACACCTGCAGCCTGCTAGCAAAGATACACCTGCAGCCTGCTAGTGCAAATACACATACAGCCTGCTAGCGCAGATTCACATACAGCATGCTAGCACAGCTAGCGCAGTTACACCTGCAGCCTCCTAGCACAGATACACCTGCAGCCTGCTAGCAAAGATACACCTGCAGCCTGCTAGTGCAAATACACATACAGCCTGCTAGCGCAGATTCACATACAGCCTGCTAGCACAGCTACACCTGCAGCCTGCTAGCACAGAAACTGCTTGTACCTTAAACCCATCTGTAAGAGAGCCTCAACCAGGCAAGTAAATACCACCTGCAGCTTCATCCCTCCAAATGCACCAAGCTTACAGAAATGAGTCCAGCGGGTGCATGAATTAAGACTCCACACAACTCTGTGTCTGCTGCACACAGAGGATCACGCCCTGGAGTGCACATAGTGCTCCCGCAGTACAGCCTCTTACCTCCTGGGTGTGAAAGTCCGCCTGACTGTCTAACAGGGCGCCAGAGGAGCCGCGGGGGCCTGGGCTGTTTACTCCCTGCCTCTTCCCTGAGGGGTCCCTGCAGCTCTCTGAGTGGTGTGCGTGTGTGTCTGTGTGCATGCATCTGTGTGTGAGCGCAAGTGTCTGTATGTGTTTGTACATGCGTGTCTAAATGTGTGTATCTGTATGTGCTTGCGCATGTGTGTGTCTGAATGTCTGTGTGCGTGTCTGTATGTGTTTGCGCACGTGTGTGTCTGAATGTCTGTGTGCGTGTCTGTATGTGTTAAGGGTGGGGGGGGGGACGCACTGGGAAGGGCTCTGCTCCCTCCTGGATGACGAATCCCTCAATGACGTGCGTGAGGACCTGCGGTTTCACGATGGCTTGCGGCGGTTTGCTCTCCCCGTTCTGCGGTGTGCTGCCAGTCACAGTCGGGGCGTCGTTTTCGTTTCCTGAGGTCATGGCTGGAGGGAAGCCCAAAACTGGCCCGGAACCGTTCCTCTCAGCAACACCTGTACCTGCCCGCGACACACAAACAAGAAAATAAACTTACCATGCAATGCCCTCGTGATATGGCAACTGAGCATTTGGCGCAAATTAATGACAAATTCTATTAATGTAACTAAACACAATTAGCGTTCATTTGTGGGCTACTTCGGTCCAGTCGGTCTCTCAGATACCTTCCTGTAGCCAAAGCAACACGTGAGTCATTTAATGTTACTGTATTTGTTTTAAAAGTTGAAAAGCTTGTTCTGAGTACATGTGCGAAACAGAAAATGAAGTCCACGTGGTCCTGACATTTGTTTACTTTTTTGGATTACAGTGTTAAGTCCCTGAGTACGCGAGTGATCCGTAAACAAAGGCACATACGCGTCACCGATACTAGTTTCAAAACGGGTCCCATCGCAGAATCACTAGGCTCATCACAAACTGCAAAATCAACTCATTCAGGTTAGCCAGCTAGCGAACATACAACATTAGAGTAACCGGGTAGCTATCTACCTACAGACACGTAGCAAAGTCAACTTGGTTATTTTACTATGAATAAAAAAGTATTTTGTTCTGATAAATGCTTTAATCTTTTTCACTAACGCTTGTATGCAAACCAATACATTTTTTAACGGAACAATAACAAAACAAATTGTCAAGCGTTACGTCCGGACGAGCGAGCATGTATGAAAATCCGATCGTTGAAGCGAGAATCCCAAGCGCTTTATGTACATGCAAAGCTCGTGGCTAACAACCAATTGTAGTCTGCAGGCAGCACCTAGCATAGAAAATGCCTTTGTTCCTTTTTGTCAGTAGCTTCAAAACAATCCAACACTAATTCCATATAAACTATTCATTTATCTAGTCTGGTAATCGACTGGTAACTTTGCCAAACCGTGCATCTGATCCTTCGAACCTACCACAACAACAGAAACTTGGCCGCTTTTGTGCTGCCTCGCCTCGCGCCGCGTCGGACAAACCGATTCCCGTGCAGAAGCCACTGGGACTCACTGGCTCCAGGCGTCTTTGTACAAGACCTCTGAACAAGAAACAACGCGTCCGCGGCTATTGGCTCTTTGCGCCTGCTCTTCTAGCCAATGGTGACAGATAGTTTGTGGCTCGTTGCTATTACGATTGGCCAGCACGACGGCACATCCCCGCTCATGTGAAACGCATTGGGGAAGGCGAACGCGCGACGAAGTGTTTCAGTGGATGTTCTTCCGTTTCAGCCCACATATTTTTTTGTTTTCACTTTTGAGCTGTGTGGGTTGAAGTGCGTTTCGGTCAACATAGCTCCTTCTATGGATATTTCCTCTCGGATGTAATTATTATGGACATCAAAGCACGTTTATTCAAACGAATACGTAGAGTTCCGCATTTCTGTACGCATAGGCTTACATTGTATCATATGGTAGAAACTTTTCTTGTTTTTTTCTTTTTTGCTGGTTTTCAAACTCCAATCTGGGGGGGGGGGGGGGCGGGGGGCGGGGGGGAGAAGAGTGGAAGAGGACAGCAGCCCAGCTGGGCAGACTGCAGATGGTGGTGATGTCATAGACTGGGCTTCTGAGCTGCAGGGTCCTGTGTAGATTCAGCTCATGACACATGACCTGCCCAGGGAGCAGCAATAGAGGCCAAGGTCAACTTTTCAGTGGGGTGGGGTGGGGGCGGGCTGGGCTTCCTTTGCACCCTGATCCACTGCTCTAACCCAAACTGGGGGGAGCTCTCTCATGGTAACCCAAACTGGGGGGAGCTCTCTCACGGTACAGCTCCTTTTGTGAATAGCCATTTTAATTTCTGTAGGGACGGGACTGCTTGTGTCTTAGCTCTTGTTGCATGGAGGCTTTCATGTTGTTTGTCATTTTGTACCCACAAGCCTTTGCTCTTTAAAATGCTGCCTTTTCCCCCTCTTATCCACAGTTGGGAAATCCCAACTGCATGGTAGGCTTGTCTCATACTGAAACATCCTCCATTCCACAGTATCCGGAGAGCCCAGACCTGTACCGTGGCCTCTGAGGTGAGTAGCACTAGCCTCCACTTCCTGTCACTTAGTCCACTTCCTGTCACTGAGTCCACCTACTGAACTTTGCAGTTATTGCGCTGTAGACCCATGCAGTTATTGCGCTGCAGACCCACGCAGTTATTGCGCTGTAGAGCCATGCAGTTATTGCGCTGCAGACCCGTGCAGTTATTGAGCTGTAGACCCATGCAGTTATTGCACTGCAGACCCATGCAGTTATTGCGCTGCAGACCCATGCAGTTATTGCGCTGCAGAGCCATGCAGTTATTGCACTGCAGACCCATGCAGTTATTGCGCTGCAGACCCATGCAGTTATTGCGCTGTAGACCCATGCAGTTATTGCGCTGTAGACCCATGCAGTTATTGCGCTGCAGACCCATGCAGTTATTGCGCTGCAGACCCATGCAGTTATTGCGCTGCAGACCCATGCAGTTATTGCGCTGTAGAGCCATGCAGTTATTGCGCTGTAGAGCCATGCAGTTATTGCGCTGTAGAGCCATGCAGTCATTGCGCTGTAGAGCCATGCAGTTATTGAGCTGTAGACCCATGCAGTTATTGCACTGCAGACCCATGCAGTTATTGCACTGCAGACCCATGCAGTTATTGCGCTGCAGAGCCATGAAGTTATTGCCTGAGACCCATGCAGTTATTGCACTGCAGACCCATGCAGTTATTGCGCTGTAGACCCATGCAGTTATTGCGCTGTAGACCCATGCAGTTATTGCGCTGCAGACCCATGCAGTTATTGCGCTGTAGACCCATGCAGTTATTGCGCTGCAGACCCATGCAGTTATTGCGCTGCAGACCCATGCAGTTATTGCATCAGAAAACTACACTTCATGTCACTTATTAGATCAGAGGAATTGCTCTTGTATGATGAGGCAGGTGGTGCCCTTCCTCTCAAGGCTACACTATGGTCATGCATCACACATCATTATGTGCATTATGTGGCATCATGTAGCATCATGTAGCATTATGTAATGTAGCATCATGTAGCATTACGTAGCATGTCATTGATTTGTCTTTTTTTATTGGCTTGATATTCCACCCAGGAGGACATATTGCTGTTCATGACATGAATTATACTGTGTGTGTCCTGCAATTATGGCAGTTTAAGTTTCTCTGGATAGGAACATCGGCCAAATAAATACTTCTGTAGATGTATTAATCAAAACTCTGTTTAATGAAAACTTAAGTTTAGTGACCTTTTTGAATCATGTGGTTTGCATGATTCAAAAATATGATGTAGATACCCCCCCTCCCCATGGCATGATGTTGGTAAGAAGCTTTACCTTGTGGGGGGGGATTACTGGTGTCTGTTTCCTGCTGATCTGTGTTAGCCCTCTGGGGGGGTACAGATGTGGGCTGTGGGGAGATGGGGGTGGGCGGGCACTCCTTCACCACCTGGGGGGCGGGTTTACTGTCCTTACTGACACTGTCCTGGACCAATCGGGCGGCCTGGGTGTGAACAAGAGAACAGAGACAGAAATGAGACAGGAACCCTGAATGAAACACTCAAAGGTTTATATTATATTTCAGAAGTTGTATTGGTAAGATATTTGATATTGCATATAATTTTTAATCTAAAAATGCACCCAAAGTGGGGCAGTGTGTAGCCATTTCTCACCCCAAATTTGAATGTCAAATCACAGCTGCATTCATGCTGCAAACCCCACTGCTGTAGTGGTGGCAGGGGGGGGGGGGGGGGGGGTTTACTGTAGTGGGGGGGAGGGTTAGCGGGGTACTTACTGCCGTGGGGGTGGGCTGGATCTGCAGGTTGATGGCGGTGAGCTGGACCGGCTGAACTTTGTTCTGGCTCAGGGTGGGAGGGGCCTGGGCGTGGTGCCCTAGCGCCAGGGGGCTGACGGTGGAGTGGAAGATGGTGGCCTGCTGAGAGGGAGCTGGTTTGGGGAGCACCGGAATGGGTGGCGGAATGGTGGTATGCAGGAGCTGGGTCTGGGTCCGGGGGGGGTTGTGCTGCTGGATCACAAAGCCCTGCTGCTTGTTTTGGTGGAGCTGGATCTGAGCATATGCTGAAACACACACACACGCACTGGATCTGAGCATATGCTGAAACACACACACACGCACTGGATCTGAGCATATGCTGAAACACACACACACGCACTGGATCTGAGCATAGGCTGAAACACACACACGCTGGATCTGAGCGTACACTGAAACACACACACACGCTGGATCTGAGCGTACACTGAAACACACACACACGCTGGATCTGAGCGTACACTGAAACACACACACACACGCTCACAGATCAGAACCACGCGGCGGACAGGACACGGGTTCGAACAGCTTACTGTCTCACACAGTACCTGTGTGCACAGAGTGGCCCATGCCATCCACAGAAAGGTCCAATCCTCGCCTGAAAATACACAGCCTGTTCTGTTAGGGGACCCAGCCTGTTCTGTTATGGGACCCAGCCTGTTCCGTTATGGGACCCAGCCTGTTCTGTTAGGGGACCCAGCCTGTTCTGTTAAGGGACCCAGCCTGTTCTGTTAGGGGACCCAGCCTGTTCTGTTAGGGGACCCAGCCTGTTCCGCTCTGGAGCGCGTGGTTCTGCAGTTTCAGTCTGCTCAGAAAAAGTCACATATTTGCTGTGCCTGCTTTCGCCCATCTCACTGCTGTACAGCTATGGCCTCCATTAACATGCGTAGGGATGGCTATCCTTTAGATTTAGCCGATGGGTATCCTTTAGCTTTATCTGATGGGTATCCTTTATATTTATCTGATACCAGTGCTAAAATGATACTTCTAATAAGATATGGGTGCCTGAACGGATACCTTGTTTAAAATAAAGAGCAAAAAACAATAAAATTAACGCTGCGATTTGGCCCAGTGTGTACTGGTCTTATGGGAACTGGTGCCATAGTGGTACCAGGCTTCAGTACCCAACCATAAATATGCTTCTCTATAAAGAAGGGATAAATGTAAACTTCTCTCAAAATGATATGCGTTCATAAAAAGCAAATGTCTTCAATGATCTTTGAAACTATTCCAGTGTTCTCTGATTTCAGTGCCAGTGGGAGCAGGTGCAGGTCAGCACTCAAAGGGAGGTGTTGGGTCATGTGAAAACTGCAGATAAATAGCACTGAGCACTGAGCACAAAAGCAGATCCTAGCTGGGAGACGGAGATATTGGAAAAAGAGCACGGATTTTAAAATTCCCAGTGCTGAGACAGTCTTGCGTAAGATGACTCCCACGCCCTCGTCTCCCCGCCAACGCATGGCCAGCAGGGGGAGTCACTGAGCCCTGGAAAGCCCCGAAACTTCCCAAACACCCAGGAGCTGGCTACATGTAGAGAACTCTGTCTCCATTTCCTGTCCCTCAGGTGAACACAACGCTGCCGTGTGTCCCGCATTTATAAGTTGGGCAAATTAATTAATGACCAGAGGCCTGAGATGAAGGATGTAAAAGCAGGGAACTGTTCCCCTTAGCTCAAGTGATGCCAGATCACCTCCTCTTAAAATCCAGCGGTTTAAAGAGGTTCACAGTGTGTAGAAGTGGTCAGCATTAAATCTGGTTCTATTCCAAAACTGGCAGCCGTGCAGGGTAGTTAGAGAGCTTGGGTCGGTCAGGGACCGGGACCCCGGAAGCAGGCGATGAAAAGTCTAGAACCACAATGACTTCAAACCTTAAACAGCTGCTCTGAGCTCTTAGGCCTGCTGATCCGAATGAAATTCAATCCCTACTCTCTCTCTCTCCTGCTCTCAATCTCTATTTCTCTTTCCTGCTCTCTGTCTGTCCCCCCCTTTCTTTCTCTCTCTCTCTCTCATGCTGTATGTTCTGAAATGTGAGTGTGGTTATATAATAGATTTCAGAGGCGTTTGTGCGTTCCCACACTGCAGAGCTGATGGAATGGTGTGGGAGGAAGCTTCTGCAGTACAGGATGAATGAAACCATATTTCTATCTAAAGATGCTCCACTCAAACTGCAGCAAAGAAGTGCCTTTAGTCAATTTCTGAATGTTTCTGAAGCACAGACCAGCACATTCTGCCAGATCATACCTCATTCTGAGATGTGGGTGTGGCTCATGCTGAGATGTGAGTGTGGCTCATGCTGTGATGTGGGTGTGGCTCATGCTGAGATGTGGGTGTGGCTCATGCTGTGATGTGGGTGTGGCTCATGCTGAGATGTGGGTGTGGCTCATTCTGAGATGTGGGTGTGGCTCATGCTGTGATGTGGGTGTGGCTCATGCTGAGATGTGGGTGTGGCTCATGCTGAGATGTGAGTGTGGCTCATGCTGTGATGTGGGTGTGGCTCATGCTGAGATGTGGGTGTGGCTCATGCTGAGATGTGAGTGTGGCTCATGCTGTGATGTGGGTGTGGCTCATGCTGAGATGTGGGTGTGGCTCATGCTGTGATGTGGGTGTGGCTCATGCTGAGATGTGGGTGTGGCTCATGCTGAGATGTGGGTGTGGCTCATGCTGAGATGTGGGTGTGGCTCATGCTGAGATGTGGGTGTGGCTCATTCTGAGATGTGGGCATGGTTTTATACAGCCTGCCTGCTGCGTGGTAATCCCATCAGTCATTTTCTCTAGTGTCAGAGGTCAACCTTCCCCCTAACCCTGGACCCTTTCATTAGAAACCTAAACAAAACAAAGCTGTGTGTGAGCAGGTACACACACACACACACACACACACACACACATGTACACACACACACACGCATACACACACACACACACACACACACACACACACAAACAATTGCACAAACACTCATAATCACTCTCAGAACCGTATTCAGATGGTCACACAGATGCTGCTGCGTGTCTGAGTTGATGTGTGTGACTCACCCACAGGAAACACTGCCCCCCCACCCCCAGGGAGCTCACCCCCCAGGCAAATTCCCATTCGGTGTGGGGCTTATGTGAGGGTGCAGGAGGAGGGGCTTATGTGAGTGTGTAGGTGGGGGGCTAGAGGGCGGGAGTGAGCGCTTGCAGGAGCATGAGTGGTAAGGAGGTGGGGCTTATGTGTTGCAGGAGGCGGGCTATGGAGGGCAGAAGGGGGGCTTATGTGAGTGTGCAGGAGGCGGGGCTTATGTGAGCATGCAGGAGGCGGGGCTTATGTGAGCGTGCAGAAGGCGGGGCTTATGTGAGTGTGCAGGTGGACGGGCTTATGTGAGGGTGTTGGGGGTGCAGGTGGAGGGGCTTATGTGAGGGTGTTGGAGGTGCAGGTGGAGGGGCTTATGTAAGGGTGTTGGGGGTGCAGGTGGAGGGGCTTATGTGAGGGTGTTGGAGGTGCAGGTGGAGGGGCTTATGTGAGGGTGTGGGGTGCAGGTGAAGGGCTTATGTGAGGGTGTTGGGGCGTGGGGGCTTATGTGAGGGTGTTGGGGTGCAGGTGAAGGGGCTTATGTGAGGGTGTTGGGGGCAGGTGGGGGCTTATGTGAGGGTGTTGGGGGTGCAGGTGAGGGGCTTATGTGAGGGTGTTGGGGGTGCAGGTGGAGGGGCTTATGTGAGGGTGTTGGGGGTGCAGGTGGAGGGGCTTATGTGAGGGTGTTGGGGGTGCAGGTGGAGGGGCTTATGTGAGGGTGTTGGGGTGCAGGTGGAGGGGCTTATGTGGGGTGTTGGGGTGCAGGTGAAGGGGCTTATGTGAGGGTGTTGCGGTGCAGGTGGAGGGGCTTATGTGAGGGTGTTGGGGGTGCAGGTGGAGGGGCTTATGTGAGGGTGTTGGGGGTCCAGGTGGAGGGGCTTATGTGAGGGTGTTGGGGGTGCAGGTGGAGATGAAAGCGCTTACCTGGAGCAATGAGTGGGTGGCTGCTGATGGTGGTGCTGCGGCTCATGTTAACCACACGAGGCTCCGCTCCAGCAGCTCCTTCCCCCTTCTTCCCCCCCTCTGGGGTGATCTCGGGCGGGACCCCCTTCGACACGGGCCCCTGGACCCCCTGAGCCGCACCCTTTAGCAAGGAAGTGGGCTGTTTGAGGCTCAGGCCCTGCAGCTGGGCTTGGGACGGGGAGGCTGGCAGTGTTGCCCCCTGCTGGCCTCGAATGGCCAAGTTCTGCACCTGCAGGGATGCAGAAGTGAGTGCTTTCCGGATTCACTCAATAAAGCCACTTGAATTTATATTAAAGCTAAACATGTAAAATGGGAATGTTCAACATTTAAAGTGTCAAAGGTGAAGGGTGTGCGTGTGTGTGTTTGTGAATGAGACTGTGTGTGTGTGTGTATGTGTTTGAGTGCGTGTGTGCCTTACCTGTGCAGTGGCAGGCTGTTGTCCAGCAGGTGGGGCTGTGGGCTCGGGTGGCACGGTGGTGACAGTGGCAGTAGGGGTAAAGATGAGCTGGGGGGATAAAGGAACAGCACGCCCTAGGCTCCTAGCTACTTGCACAAGGTTACTTTGCTGTGCCTGGAAAACCACACATTAAAAACACCAGCGTTCAGTCTGCACATGTGCAACACAATCCAGCACAATTAACACAGCCACTTAATCTACATTCCTCCACACCTGTGTGGAATAGCCTGCCAGGTCACACAGTACAGGCAGAAACTCTGGGGGTTTTCAGGATCAGGCTTGATATGGTGTTAGATATTATCTAGTGTGTAGGTAATCAGAGCACTAGGTACACTTTAGTGGTAGGAAAATGGAATTGAGCATTGTTGGGCTGAATGGTCTGTTATGTTATGTTATGATAGGGTACGCTAAAGCGGTCTGCTGATGCGGTGTTGACACGTACTGTAGTGCAGTGATAATTTGTTGTGAATCCCAGCCCCCCCACATTCTTAAAGCCCCTCCCTGTTCTTAAAGTCCCTCCCTGTTCCTAAAGCCCCTCCCTGTTCCTAAAACCCCTCCCTGTTCCTAAAGCCCCTCCTTGTTCTTAAAGCCCCTCCCTGTTCCTAAAACCCCTCCCTGTTCCTAAAGCCCTCCCTGCCCTCACTGTTCCTAAAACCGCTCCCTGTTCCTAAAACCCCTCCCTGTTCCTAAAGCCCCTCCCTGTTCCTAAAGCCCCTCCCTGTTCTTAAAGCCCCTCCCTGTTCCTAAAGCCCCTCCCTGTTCCTAAAGCCCCTCCCTGTTCCTAAGGCCCCTCCGGTCTCTACATGGGTCTGATCCCCAGTGACCCACCAGAGATCTGCTTGCAACATGCAATGTGAGCTGAGCTGTTGGCTCCATCAGTAAAACAAAGTCAATGGATTTTGCAATATAACAATATAGAACTATAGCAACATAGCAATGCAGTATTATAGCAATATTACAATATAGCAATAAAGAAACAATAAACAAACTAGGATTGATAGATAGATAGAACGATAGATAGAAAGATAGAAAGATAGATAGATAGATAGATAGATAGATAGATAGATAGATAGATAGATAGATAGATACGGACATGTTAGATGGGTTTAATTCTGTATCATTTTCTCTATGTAGTGATAAAACACACCATACACATTTGCACATGATTCAACATAAGATGCAGTTAGAATGGAATACAAAAATCTTAGCTAGATAGTATTACACTGTATTCTGTATCTGCACACATTGGCACACATAAATGCAGACATTTACTCTGAATTTCAGTGTGATGATACAAAACCATAGAATCTAACAGGTGTAAATGGGTTAGTGTAAGTCGTTCTGGATAAGTGCATCTGCTAAATGCCTGGAACGTTTAAACCATTTAATCTAACAGATATAAACGCACGGAAGTGAAATGCAGTAAGACATTGCTCTCGTGATCCTGTAGAGCAGGGTATAAAAGATCCGTCAGCCTACAGCGTCACTGATGACAGAAATGCAAATTAAGGATTCATGACCTCATTTATCAAACCTGAATATGGGTTTATACTTTCTGTCAGAGTTTCTAATTGCTTAAGAATTGTGAAGGGAAGACCTTTCTTTATGCATTCAGAGAGCATTTAATTCATAACTGCAGACATATTAAACTGCAGTTACAGCCCTGCTAGCTGCCAACTAACATGAATACTGCCTGTATTACAGTACAGTAAGAGACACGGACTACACAACACAAACCACACCTTTTGAAGACGAATATGCTTGTTGTGTGTCTGTGTGAGGGAGAGACAGATCTAATGATGACTGATGTGCACACAGACATGCTAATGCTTACAATCTGAGCTCTAAAGAGTGATGTGTGCACACAGACATGCTAATGCATACAATGTGAGCTCTAAAGAGTGATGTGTGCACACAGACATGCTAATGCTTACAATGTGAGCTCTAAAGAGTGATATGTGCACACAGACTTGCTAATGCTTACAATGTGAGCTCTAAAGAGTGATGTGTGCACATAGACATGCTAATGCTTACAATCTGAGCTCTAAAGAGTGATGTGTGCACACAGACTTGCTTTTGCTTACCATCTGAGCTCGGAGGTACATCTGTGCCTGGCTGGCAGTGAGGGTGGGGCTAGAGGGGTTGCCTAGCAACACAGCTGGCTGCGAGATCCCGGTGGGGGCGGAGCTGACACTCTGCGCCCTGCTGATTAGCTGAGCTGCTGCTGGGGGTGTGGCCAGGTTTATCTGGGGAGAAGTCCAAGAGAGGAGAGGGATATCACCTTGTTCTGCAATAAAAAATCAATGGCCTTCAAGAAAACCAGTAAAACCTCACAAGACCCACAAGAGCTTAGAAAACATAACAAAATAGCAAACTAAAAAAACAAGAAAAATCAACCTCAGAATGGTGTGAAACAGGCGTTTAATTCATCTATGTGCTTATAACAGAGAGGAAGTGGCATAGTGCTGGGTCTCGAGTACCTACCCTTTTGACATTTCACTCAAAAGGTTCCCTCCTGGAGGTTGTTTTTTATACATATGACGTAATCATCATCATCATCACTAAGCAGAGGACACTCACATTAAAAATGGCTTCCCCCTCACACATATATCATTCCAAATGGCCTCTCCTCAGTGGTCACAGAGAAAGCAGCTTGTGGTGCGTTACATGGCGGCAGGAGTTTCTTTTAACACCATAATTAGGGCCTCTGGTCAGACCAGGTCAGCTGGTAGAACCGGCAGGGAGTTATACAACCGGGCCATGTATGCAACTCGTTCTCACCGTGGTTTGGGAAGATCCTGTCTGCGGGGAAGATGTTCCATTTTGATTTGATCCTTGTCTCCCAGCAGCAATGCTGGCCTGTGAAACAAAGGTCATGGTAATTGGGGGGGGCTTAAAATCAGAGAAATTCTAACAGATAATCCAATTAATCAATCATAAAACACATGAAGACATTCCATGACATTATATTAGTATTGCACACCTATAATGTGCATGGATTTAACCCCTGAACAAATAACCTGATGTGGAACTGGGCTCCTGCTCAGTGAAGGAGGGAATGGGAAGAGCAAGGTGTGGAATGGGTGAAAAAATGGAAAGGTGCCCTGGGAACATAACCAGTGGATGTTATATGATTGTGTCCCAGAATGCATTGACACGAATGTTGAATTCTGCTGATGTGCTGTATTGAGAGCTCTGTGCTAATTTTGTAGGGTCTCCGTGTGTGTGCGTGTGTCTGTATGCATCTGTGCGTGCGTCTGTATGTGTCTGTGTGTCTGCATGGGTCTGCGCATGTCTGCGCGTGTGTGCATGCGTCTGTGTGCGTCTGCGTGTGTCTGAGTGCGTCTGTGTGCGTCTGCGTGTGTCTGAGTGCATCTGCGTGTGTCTGTGTGCGTCTGCGTGTGTCTGCATGGGTCTGCGCATGTCTGCGCGTGTGTGCATGCGTCTGTGTGCGTCTGCGTGTGTCTGAGTGCGTCTGTGTGCGTCTGCGTGTGTCTGTGTGTGTCTGCGTGGGTTTGCACATGTCTGTGTGTGTCTGCGTGCATCTGCGTGTGTCTGTGTGTTTGCGTGCGTCTGCGTGTGTCTGTGTGCGTCTGCGTGTGTCTGTGTCTGCATGCGTCTGCTTGTGTCTGCGTGCATCTGCGCGTGTCTGCACTCACCTGCTGCACGGCAGCCAGGCTCTGTAGCTGCGCGCTGTTGAGCTGCTGCTGCTGCAGGGCTGCGGTATGCAGCATGAGGTGCTGCTGCTGCGCTGCGTACATCTGCTGCAGATACTGCGCAGCCGTGCTGGGCTGCCTGTGCAGGGCCTGCTGGATCACCTGTGAGGGGGGAGAGGGGGAGGGGGTGGGGAGTGGCGGGGGAGGGGGGAGTGGAGGGGAGAGGGGAGGGGAGGAGGGGGGGAGGGGGAGGGAGAGTATCTATTAAGAAAAAGTGTCATTTGCTAAGTGGTCACTGTCTGGATTTATTTGTGTGTTCCCTCTTTCCTAGTGGATCAGCAGAATTGAAGTCTGATTGGACAGGATGTGCTACCAAGGGAACGCCTCAGGTCCAATCACAGCCAAACACCAGAAAATACATCTTTGGAAAAAAAGCCTAAATAAGCTGGCAGGAAAAGGAGGGACCAGTAGCCCCTCCCTGGTCTGGTTCCACAAGAGTCAGGACAGAATCTGACTAGCCCAGCGGGCTAAGAGTCAGCTAGGCTAGGGTGCCATGGCAATCTCAATTTGCAGTCATCAGTGACTCTCAGAACACAGGTTCCCACTGAGTGCAGACACCCCCCCCCCCACTCCCCCCTGAGCACAGACACCACCCCACTCCACCCTGGGGCGGGCACACTGAGGTTCAGCCAGCACCAGCATGCGCCTTACTGGCTATTGCATACTGGTTCGTTATTGGGAGGAATTCTTTTGATTGCATTAAGGTGGCTACGAAATGATAAGATGGAGGACAGTGGTCCATCCTCGGACTCCTGGCTATGCTGGTTGTCGTTCCAACTACAACTGCAATCCGTGAATTTTAACAAGCTGATCATTTTCCTTAATTAGGTGCTTTTCATGTTTTGAAGGATTATTAATCCTCTTAAGCCACCTTGTGTAACACATAGCTGTGCATGCCATGGAGAGTGACAGAGCTTGAGAACTGCATTGGGTCACTGCCAGCGCAATTGCACTTCTGCGGTCTGCCACAGGGTGTCAGTAGTACAAAACCTAAGACTTTTTCCACATAGAATTCATATATATCTTGTTAATTTCAGATTTTGTATTGCACAACTGTAACACACAGTGGTTTTCTAAGCCACTAGACAAAGATGGTTCTAAAATATTTGCAACCCAAGCCAGAAACATGAACTGAATTGTTTGACCAATTAAACGGTTTTTAGCTCCATTGCCTGTCAATGTTACTTCAGTTAAAATAATCTGACTGGTACAGCTCTGCGCTGGTTCTGTTAACAGGCTGGTCTGGGCTGTGCGCTGGGTCAGTGCTGTGTGCTGGGCTGTGCGCTGGGTCAGTGCTGTGTGCTGGGCTGTGCGCTGGGTCAGTGCTGTGCGCTGGGCTGTGCGCTGGGTCAGTGCTGTGCACTGGGCTGTGCGCTGGGTCAGTGCTGTGCGCTGGCTGTGCGCTGGTTGGCTGTGTGCTGGCTTGCATGGTCAGTGCTGTGCGCTGGGCTGTGCGCTGGTCAGTGCTGTGCGTGGCTGTGTGCTGGGTCAGTACTGTGCGCTGGCTGTGCGCTGTCATGCTGTGCGCTGGGCTGTGCGCTGGGTCAGTGCTGTGTGCTGGCTGTGCGCTGGTCAGTGCTGTGCGCTGGCTGTGCCTGGTCAGTGCTGTACCTGACGTGCGCTGGGTCAGTGCTGTGCGCTGGGTGTGGCGGCAGTGCTGCGTGGGCTGTGGCGGTCATACGTGCGCTGGACTGTGCACTGGGTCAGTGCTGTGCGCTGGGCTGTGCGCTGGGTCTGGGCTGTGTGCTGGGCTGTGCGCTGGGTCAGTGCTGTGTGCTGGGCTGTGCGCTGGGTCAGTGCTGTGCGCTGGGCTGTGCGCTGGGTCAGTGCTGTGCGCTGGGCTGTGCGCTGGGTCAGTGCTGTGCGCTGGGCTGTGCGCTGGGTCAGTGCTGTGCGCTGGGCTGTGTGCTGGGTCAGTGCTGTGCGCTGGGCTGTGCGCTGGGTCAGTGCTGTGCGCTGGGTCTGGGCTGTGCACTGGGCTGTGCGCTGGGTCAGTGCTGTGCGCTGGGCTGTGCGCTGGGTCAGTGCTGTGCGCTGGGCTGTGCGCTGGGTCAGTGCTGTGCGCTGGGCTGTGCGCTGGGTCAGTGCTGTGCGCTGGGCTGTGCGCTGGGTCTGGGCTGTGTGCTGGGCTGTGCGCTGGGTCAGTGCTGTGCGCTGGGCTGTGCGCTGGGTCAGTGCTGTGCGCTGGGCTGTGCGCTGGGTCAGTGCTGTGCGCTGGTTCTGTTAAGAGGCTGGTCTGGGCTATGCGCTGGACCTGTTATCAAAACTGAGTAATTACAAAGCTGTGTATCCTTTAGTTATACAGTAGTCAGAAATGAAACAGTAATATAGTTTTTATTATGTTATCATTACTAATGGTAAAGACAGATGGTACAGAGTACCATATTCTCATATTGTGGACTGCTCAATGATTGGCCAAGAGCTGTCATATGTGGTATTTACACCAATCAGATGAGAATCTTAAGTGAGATCAAACCAATGTAGCCATGTTGTGCAATCTTATAGATGTGCAATGTCAAATATGGCCAGCAGGTGGAACCAGTACTCCTCAGATCAGCACTGAACTATGCCGGTCTATTACATCAGTGCACAATACTGGCGTGTGCCATGATCCACAGATTTTATTCATTACTTTTGAGAATACTCTGTTCCACACCGTTTTAGAAAAACCAGCATGATATTTATGTGTGTTTGGGTCTGTATACTACAGTGTTTGGCAGTTAGGAAGATGTGTATTTTAGAGAGCGTGTCTGTTTGTGTGTGCAGTACCTGGACGGTCTGTCTGTCGGGGATCCCACTGTAGACGGAAATCTGGGGTACAGACGGCCTTGCAGAGCTGCTAGTGTTGCTGGTGCTGGTGCTGGTGCTGCTGGTGGTGCTGTTGTTCGAGGTACTGCTGCTGCTGATGGGGGTGGTGGTGGAGCTGGAGGCCAGGGTGCCCTGTTCACTGTCCATAGTGCCTCTCAACAGGGGGGCCCTGTCTGCTCAGCTGCCACAGCCGCAAAGTCTCTTTACCTGTCCGAGATCGCAGCAAGTACAGCCTGTCAGTGCTTCAGCAGAGTTATGCGTTTACCATACTCAGCTTCAGCAGAGTTATGCGTTTATCACACTCAGCTTCAGCAGGGACAATGCGTTTATCGCACTCAGCTTCAGCAGGAGCACTGCGTTTATCACACTCAGCTTCAGCCATGCGGTCACCACACTCAGCTTCAGCAGGAGCACTGCGTTTATCACACTCAGCTTCAGCAGAATTATGCGTTAACCACACTCAGCTTCAGCAGGAAAAATGCGTTTATTACACTCAGCTTCAGCAGAGCCATGCGTTTACCACACTCAGCTTCAGCAGGAGCACGGCGTTTATCACACTTAGCTTCAGCAGAGTTATGCGTTCATCACATTCGGCTTCAGCAGAGTTATGCGTTTATCAAACTCAGCTTCAGCAGGAGCCATGTGTTTATTACACTCAGCTTCAGCAGAGTTATGCATTCATCACACTCAGCTTCAGCAGAGTTATGCATTCATCACACTCAGCTTCAGCAGAGTTACGCATTTATCACACTCAGCTTCAGCAGAGTTATGCATTTATCACACTCAGCTTCAGCAGAGTTATGCGTTTACCACACTCAGCTTCAGCAGGGACAATGCGTTTATCACACTCAGCTTCAGCAGAGTTATGCGTTTACCACACTCAGCTTCAGCAGGAACAATACGTTTACCACACTCAGCTTCAGCACTCTCTGTATTTAAGTTCCCTTGCCATACTGGCTCCATGTTTTAGTAGTAATTGGTACAATATGGGCTTCACTCTGGAGAAAATAATCTGTTCTTGAGGATAAGTGCTGGTTATGATTGTTTTGTATTGTTTTGTGCTTTGATTTTGGCAGAATATTAGTGGTGACATCTGCTTTTAGTAAGCATCATTAAGGGAGCTGAGGGTTCTTAATTATTCATGATGGCTGCTGTACATACTGGGCACATAGTACTCACAAAAACTGACATAAAAGACTGTGCTGATATTATATGAATAATTATAAGGGCTATGTTTATTTAGAATATTAGGCATATGAAAAAGGAATCCAATTCCATTTACCATTTACCATTTACCATTTTGACTGAAGTCATTTAGACGTATACCATGTGTTCAGGATTTGAAATAATTGTACATTTTTTGTTGTTAATTTTCTAATACTTCAATTGCTGGTACATATTCTTTACATTGCTTCTCATAAAGGGGGGGGGGGGGGCATCCCGGGAGCTCTGGGGGGGGGGCATCTCGGTAGCTCGGGGAGGTACGGCTCGTCTCATATTTCTTATTGAACCCACTGAGAGATGCTGTGGTTTTGGGTGAAGGAGCCAGTGTGGATTATGGGAAAGGCCATCACACCACATGGGCGACCTCTCAGTTCTATTATGTCATTCTACCCTGTGTGTTTTCCTAATGTGACTCAGATCATACGGGAGAAATTCAACTCAAGAGTCTGGTTTAAATAAGCAGCTCCCACACCATCTCATGTCTCCCTTTCCAGAAGGACTCAACCAATATTTTGACCACACTTCACCCGTTCAGTAGGGAACACAACATGTGAGGACATCTAGTAAATAAATTCAGATGATCATGGAAACAAGGCTGACCTATAAACACTCTACCAACCGCCACCCCCCTGACTGAACAAGGGCATAAACATACACTGCACAGACTTTTTCCACTTGTTTTTTATTTTTATATGTGTCTTCTCTATGATCAATGCTGTGATTTTCTCATTGGTAATATCTGGTAGCCTCTAAAAGCCCAATCAAAGTCTTACGGTGGAATATCTGAAATATCCTAATATTGACTGCAGCAAAGATGCTGCTGCAGGACTGAGGCCCTGTGGGATAGTATGCAAAGGGTCCCTTTAGTGTGAAATCAGTGCTTTTAATACTGTATTATATCATTACAGGCATTTGGCAGACGCTCTTATCATATCGCTCTTTACCTGGCTATATCCACACAGTTATCACTGTCCTTCAGTTGCTGTTGCATAGCAATCCAAGTCCTATCAGTCAATCCATGAAGCACCCACACAAGACCTGTCAAACAATCCCTGACCCACCAACAAGCCCATTGAATGATTACCGAAACATTTACACACAGCTCCCCCATTGAAAACAACAGAAATCTCACAATAGGCTCATCAATCAATTATTGGACTACCCATTCCAGGCTCATGAAACAAACACAGATTCACAAACACTAGGCTGATGAAACAGTTACTGAACTATCCTCACCAGGGGGGATATTTAACAATGCCATTATCCAGCTAACTCAGTGTTCCTCACCAGGGGGGATATTTAACAATGCCGTTATCCAGCTAACTCAGTGGTCCTCACCAGGGGGATATTTAACAATGCAGTTATCCAGCTAACTCAGTGGTCCTCACCAGGGGGATATTTAACAATGCCGTTATCCAGCTAACTCAGTGTTCCTCACCAGGGGGATATTTAACAATGCAGTTATCCAGCTAACTCAGTGTTCCTCACCAGGGGGATATTTAACAATGCCGTTATCCAGCTAACTCAGTGTTCCTCACCAGGGATATTAACAATGCCGTTATCCAGCTAACTCAGTGTTCCTCACCAGGGGGATATTTAACAATGCAGTTATCCAGCTAACTCAGTGTTCCTCACCAGGGGGATATTTAACAATGCAGTTATCCAGCTAACTCAGTGTTCCTCACCAGGGGGATATTTAACAATGCAGTTATCCAGCTAACTCAGTGTTCCTCACCAGGGGGATATTTAACAATGCAGTTATCCAGCTAACTCAGTGTTCCTCACCAGGGGGATATTTAACAATGCTGTTATCCAGCTAACTCAGTGTTCCTCACCAGGGGGATATTTAACAATGCTGTTATCCAGCTAACTCAGTGTTCCTCACCAGGGGGATATTTAACAATGCAGTTATCCAGCTAACTTAGTGGTCCTGCTTCATGAATCAGGGCCCTGAATGTTGTTAAACTCTCCACATTAGAGCTGTGGACTGATCACAGCAATGTCCACATCAGACATTGAGAGTTAGTTTTTGTCTTCACGCAGAGCATCAACACACACACACACATGCATATATACACGCACACACATTCACACACAACACACACACTCAGGTCATCAGCTGTACTGTAACGTAGTGAACCAAATTTCAACACTTACTGACTTGCATGTACTGGCCTCTGTTAGAGGAGGGGTTTATACAAGCATATGGACCAGAGTGATCTCCTTCTTTAAGAGCCTAATGAAGGAGCACACCTCCTCCTACACACCTCCACCCCACATCAGCTGCTCTCTTTCTCTCCTTCTCTCTCCCCCCCTCTCTCTCTTTCTCTCCTTCTCTCTCTCTTAAATTAAAGTTTTTCTATGAATGTGGTACTTTTATATTTTACATTTTTAATATTTAATATTGTGTACTGTGATTGTTTTTAATGCATGGCAATGGGAACCAAATTAACTTCCCTAAATGTGATAGTGAAGTATCGCCTGACTGTGAGCCAATCAGAAAGCAGGAAACGGACCCAGTGGTAAATTTGGAGGGGGGGGGGGGTGGGTCACGAACATGAACTAGAAGAGTGCACTCAGTAGAGTGCAGGTCTCCGCCAGGCATTCCAAATGGAAGCAGTTGTTGATCACTTGCGGCCCCTAGCGGCCGGTTAGGAGTTAGCACTCAATCTATTTCAATGGACAACAATGATGGAAATTAATTGAAATGAAATACTTGTCATTGACCGATTTGCAAAATATTTGAGAATTCAGATCCTTGGCCTGCTGCCAGCATGCACAACAAATATTAGGCTGATCGGCCCAGTAGTATGCGAGATTAGCTGCAAACAGAGACACAAACACACGCACGCACAAACACACACACACACAAACACACACACACACGCACAAACACACACACACACACATGCACAAACACACACACACACACGCACAAACACACACATGCACAAACATACACACACACGCACAAACACACACACACACACATACACATGCACAAACACATACAACCAAACGCATAATCCCCTCCAGGCTTCACCTGGCAGAGATAACAAACTGCAATACCTCACCCCAACACCAGCCAAGCAGTATAGGGAAGCAGGCTCAAATCAGACTGTCTGTTTGTTTTGGTCGCCTTCCTTTTTTAGGACTGAAACCCTAACCTCTCTCCCAGGCACATAGTGCGCGCAAACACCGAGCCTCCAACTGACAGCTCAATCTGACAGGCCTCCTGCTTCTGCCCGTGTCAATCACACCGCCATCCACTCCTGGGGCCTGCCTGTCACACCGCCATCCACTCCTGGGGCCTGCCTGTCACACCGCCATCCACTCCTGGGGCCTGCCTGTCACACCACCATCCACTCCTGGGGCCTGCCTGTCACACCGCCATCCACTCCTAGGGCCTGCCTGTCACACCGCCATCCACTCCTGGGGCCTGCCTATCACACCGCCATCCACTCTTGGGGCCTTCCTATCACACCGCCATCCACTCCTGGGGCCTGCCTATCACACCACCATCCACTCCTGGGGCCTGCCTATCACACCACCATCCACTCCTGGGGCCTTCCTATCACACCGCCATCCACTCCTGGGGCCTGCCTATCACACCGCCATCCACTCCTGGGGCCTGCCTGTCACACCGCCATCCACTCCTGGGGCCTGCCTATCACACGGCCTGCCTGTCACTGCGCCCAGCTGTAATGAAAGTAGTAGACTTACATTCCATTAAGTTCATATCATCTTCCCATACCCCAATATCAGCAGAAAGCATCTTGCGGTCACAGACCGAATCATAGACCAATGCTACGCTACTCTGGGGTGCTAACAGATACGTCATGTGCCAAAAATTTTTCTGCAATGCTGCTAATAAAGCTTATTTTCATTTCAGAAAATTAACCCTATGCTGATGTCCTAACGGGTATCTATGGCCTAATTACAGGAATACAGGAACTCCAGCGGTCTTCTCTGCAGTCATAAACTAATTTAGACGAGGTGTCAGACAACCACGGTCCCTTACAGCACTTGAGGGCAGAGCACCACAGTGGAAACCTCCATTAGAAACTCCACATCGTTCTGGATATGAGCATCTGTGTGTGACTGTAACGAGAAAAGTCCTGTGTGAAATTACAGGTATGCTTCATCATGGACTGCATTTTATATAGCACTTTTCAATTGATGCCTTTTATTCACCCATTCACAAACACTCACAAACACTCACACACCAACGGTGAAAGGCTGCCATGCAAGGTACCAATCAGCTCGTTGGGAGCAATTAGGGGTTAGGTGTCTTGCTCAGGGACACTTCAACACGCCCAGGGTGGAGGATCGAACCGGCAACCCTCCGACTGCCAGACAACCGCTCTTACCTCCTGAACTATGTCGCTCATCCTGGGGGAGATACAGAGCACTGGGGGACCTTAAACAGGTAGACTCTATATCATCATCATCCTCATCATCAACAACAACAACACTATGAACCATATTTAAGTTAGGAGAAAAATACTGTATCAAATTTATTTTGTGCTTATTAGTAATGGATAATGACTATATGGTTTTGAAAGCACATTTATATTTGGAGGACTTTTATTTTTGTTGGAACTTTAATTTTGAAAGATCAATTAGGCACCTGCTGTTTTCTCAAGATGGCGCCTTACTGAGCACCACAGTCAGAAAAAGTAGTTTGGCAGACACTAGTGCCAACAGGTTTTCATCAGCTTCATGCTCCATTTTGCTTTGCTTTACCTTAAGTTTGCCTTCATTCTTAAGTATAATTGGATTATGTTCTCCCTTACAACTGGAGGATCCTCCATTGATGGCTTCTCTCTCAAGCACAAAGGTATGGCTTGCTTTACTAAATCAGCTGTTCTGGTGTCTATCTGTGGCTGTGGAAAAATGAGCTGAACCAGACCAGCTGTTGCAATTGTACCGGGAATAATTGTGAATTGTTGGGAACTGAGATTATTGTTTGTTTGCTGGAAGGAGTTTGGAAATTGTATTTGTTTTGAATTGTCTGGAGCAGAGGTTGTGTCAGACGTTCACTGAACAGGAGTACTGGTTTGTGAGTCTCCATACAAACACTTTCTCTACTATTTTATTTCACAGTTTGTCCACTTAATAAAATTAAACATGAGCCCATGTTCAAAGCACTGCATTGTTGACTCGTGTGATTGGCCACATCAGGACAAAGCGCAGCAGTGTTGGCCTGTGTGATTGGTCAGTATTGAACCGTGTGATGGTCACAATAGGAACTGTGGGTGAGAGTGTAGATTTATTCATTATGAGCGGTAAGGTAAATAATTTTTGTCAACCCTCGTCCCTGGCTTTGTTAGCAGCTACGGTGTTACATTTTACCATTATGAGTGTTTTGCATTCTTCATATCCGTCCATTATATCCATCCATACCAGCCTTCTTTCCTCAGGTGAGAAATGTGCTGCTCAAGTGTGGTTCATGCTCTGCTGCTATAGGCTCACTTTTTCAGACACGGCCACTTTTATGGGAACGCGTGCAGAGTTTGATTAACAAAGCCCATGTTCACTTAGCAAGTTGATAACCACCTTTGTGATTCTGCTTAAGCCTGTTTGCGGTTATTGGGTTTTGGGAAGCCAGCTAGCAGAAAGAAACCCTGGGTATATTGAGTTTCCTTTGTAGTACACCCCTCTGGGCATAGGGCAGCAGTGTTACTCTGATTGGGGGCTGGCCTGGATGTAGTACACCCCTCTGGGCATAGGGCAGCAGTGTTACTCTGATTGGGGGCTGGCCTGGATGTAGTACACCCCTCTGGGCATAGGGCAGCAGTGTTACTCTGATTGGGGGCTGGTGTGGATGTAGTACACCCCTCTGGGGCATAGGGCAGCAGTGTTACTCTGTTTGGGGGCTGGTGTGGATGTAGTACACCCCTCTGGGCATAGGGCAGCAGTGTTACTCTGTTTGGGGGCTGGTGTGGATGTAGTACACCCCTCTGGGCATAGGGCAGCAGTGTTACCCTGTTTGGGGGCTGGCGTGGATGTAGTACACCCCTCTGGGGCATAGGGCAGCAGTGTTACTCTGGGGGCTGGTGTGGATGTAGTACACCCCTCTGGGCGTAGGGCAGCAGTGTTACTCTGATTGGGGGCTGGTGTGGATGTAGTACACCCCTCTGGGTATTGCCTTAGCATTAGCTCTTTTTTTTTTGGTATATTTTACAATTCAAATCTGCGTCCTCATTTCTCATTGGCTGGCTAAGCCATAATGTCACAGTCATTCTGCTCTAACAGTGTTGATGTAAGGAGGTGAGCAATGGAGATGTGCTTTAGAGGCGTGTGATGTAAGACTATCCTTCCCCATACTGCCTCACAGACGGGCCCACTGGAGATAGGCTGTACAGGATGAGCCCACTTATACAGCACATACTAGAGTGTGATTAAGAGTTAAAGGGCATATCATTCCTCATACAATAAAATACAATAAGGGGGGGGGGTCTCACTGCCAGCAGAATGTGTACCCCCCACCTAAACCAGTCCACTGTACCCTGCCCCCATCCCACAGACAGCACTGCCTGCCTGCCAGCCTAGTGATTATGTGGTATCTTAGCAACAGCCAATGAGGTTCCCGGGGCGTCCCCCTTGGGTGCGTCTCATGCAGATCAGGCAGACAGAATGCTTAGAATGAAGGCGGGGGGTGGGGGGGGGAGGGGGGGTGAGGGTTAAGCGAGGAGACGTGTTTTTATTCCCTGCAGAACACCACTCTTCCCACCCCACTCCAGCAAATAGAGCAACCACCACACTATTATACAGACATACACATATGTACAAATCAAAAAGCAATAAATCCAAAAACATACTAAAAAATAATAATACATCACAATACCAACTGGAGCGATGGAGAGGGAAGGGAGGCTTGATTCAGCAGATCCATTAACCTTTAAATGATCAGATGGGTCATCCTGATCCCACAGACCACCGCTCCAGCCACTCCCAGCAGTCTGTCTGCAGCTCGGGGGGCTGAGGAAAGCATCGTTAGCTTTACCTGACGGTGAAAATTCTCCGCATATTTTTCCAGTGATGCAATATAGTGAACGTGGAGGTCCCAGCTGCACTTCCTGTCGCGGCTGAAGGAATGAAACGTGGAGCTTTGGAATTTTACATTCCATGTAAGGTAGGCTTGCGTAATGTACAACCATCCATCCATCCATTATCTATACCCACTTATCCTGGGCAGGGTCAGGGGGGTGCTGCAGCCTATCCCAGCATGCATTGGGCGAGAGGCCTCCGTAATGTACAACCGACGTAAATAAATAAAGAAATAAATAAATAAATCTGAGCTGACAAACAAAGGCACTTATCTGCTCCATCTGCACATTAAAAATCCATCCATTTCATCTGTCTGAGTGGCCCTGTGTAATGAACGTATCTCACTCGTCTGTAATATTGTATTGATTGGGCCCAGGCAAGCATGCAGTTCATTGATTGCAATCCGCTCATTAGCATATAGATTAGCTACTTTCAGAGGTGGAGTGGAGCCACGAGTCTCAGGAAGAAACAGGAGATCAATTATGATGGGCGAGGCTGTCTGCCCATGTGGGTCTGCGAGGCTGCACTGCTGAGGAGAGCACCTGAGTTTCCATGGGGAGGGAACGAGGGGGGGGGGGCATTGGGAATGTGAGTCTGAGGGAGCTGGCGCTGGGGACCATGGGGAGGGAACGGGGTGGGGGGGGGGGCACTGGGAATGTGAGTCTGAGGGAGCTGGCGCTGGGGACCGCTCCTCACAGTTAACCTCGTCTGTTCAACTCTGGGGAGAACGCATTCCAACCACTATTCAGATACCCAGAGAAAATAGACTTTATGATGAGAGTGTGTGTTAATAACCCGGACGTGCAGTGGAATATTATTAGGATTCCCCTGTGAGAGAATTGGTCACGTGTTCTAAAGCAGTTAAACAGCGTCTTTTTGAAAGATATCTGAAATTCTGTCAGTCTAAATATAGTGTCAGATAACTTAATATGATTTATCATCTGTTCATAATCATCTGCTAATGTTTGAGTTTTGCTCCTGCATTGCTGAGTATAAAGATATGAAAACATGGAGCTTCACATTTAGGGTTGCCAGATTTAGAATTTGTGAAAACTGGACAACATGTGGAGCTGGAGGCTTATGAGATGAGGAGCTGTGCGGAGCACTGGGGAGCTGTAGAGGGCTGTGGGGTGCAGTAGGGAGCTGTGGGGAGCAGTGGGGAACAGTGTGGGGCAGTGGGGAGCTGAGCTGTGGGGAGCAGTAGGGAGCTGTGGGGAGCAGTGGGAGCTGAGCTGTGGGGAGCAGTGGGAGCTGTGGGGAAATGTGGGGAGTTGTGGGGAGCTGAGCTGTGGGAGCTGTGGGCAGATGTGGGGAGCTGAGATGTGAGGAGCAGTGGGGAGCAGTGGGAGCTGTGGGGAGATGTGGGGAGCAGTGGGAAGCTGTGGGAGCTGTGGGCAGATGTGGGGAGCTGAGATGTGAGGAGCAGTGGGGAGCAGTGGGAGCTGTGGGGAGATGTGGGGAGCAGTGGGAAGCTGTGGGGAGCAGTGGGAGCTGTGGGGAGATGTGGGGTGCAGTGGGAAGCTGTGGGGAGCTGAGCTGTAGGGTGCAGTGGGGAGCAGTGGGGAGCTGAGATGTGAGGAGCAGTGGGGTGCAGTAGGGAGCTGTGGGGAGCAGTGGGGAACAGTGTGGAGCAGTGGGGAGCTGAGCTGTGGGGAGCAGTAGGGAGCTGTGAGGAGCTGTAGTGAGCTGTGGGGAGCAGTAGGGAGCTGTGGGGAGCTGTAGTGAGCTGTGGGGAGCAGTGGGGAGCAGTGGGGAGCTGAGCTGTGGGGAGCAGTAGGGAGCTGTGGGGAGCAGTGGGGAACAGTGGGGAGCTGTGGGGAGCTGAGCTGTGGGGAGATGTTGGGAGCTGTAGGGAGCAGTGGGAGCTGTAGGGAGATGTGAGGAGCAGTAGGGAGCTGTGGGGAGCTGAGCTGTAGGGAGCAGTGGGAGCTGTGGGGAGCTGAGCTGTGGGAGCTGTGGGGAGTTGTGGGGAGCTGAGCTGTGAGGAGTTGTGGGGAGCAGTGGGAAGCTGTGGGAGCTGTGGGCAGATGTGGGGAGCTGAGATGTGAGGAGCAGTGGGGAGCTGTGGGGAGCAGTGGGAAGCTGTGGGAGCTGTGGGCAGATGTGGGGAGGAGCAGTGGGGAGCAGTGGGAGCTGTGGGAGCTGTGGGCAGATGTGGGGAGCTGAGATGTGAGGAGCAGTGGGGAGCAGTGGGAGCTGTGGGGAGCTGAGATGTGAGGAGCAGTGGGGAGCAGTGGGAGCTGTGGGGAGCTGAGATGTGAGGAGCAGTGGGGAGCTGTGGGGAGCTGAGCCCCCAGCAGTGTCAGCCCCCAGCACAGTGAGCCCCCAGCACAGTCAGTCCCCAGCACACTGACCCCCAGCACAGTGAGCCCCAGCACAGTCGGCCCCAGTACAGTGATGCCCCCAGCAGAGTCAGCTCCCTAGCACACAGTGAGCCCCCAGCAGAGTCACCCCCCAGCACAGTCACCCCCAGCAGGGTCAGCCCCCAGCACACAGTGAGCCCCCTGCACACTGAGCCCCCAGCACAGTGAGCCCCCAGCTGAGTCATCCCCCAGCACAGTCATCCCCAGTACAGTGAGCCCCTTACAGGGTCAGACCCCAGCACACTGAGCCCCCAGCACACTCAGCCCCAGTACAGTCAGCCCCCAGCACAGTGAGCCCCTAGCAGAGTCATCCCCCAGCACACAGTGAGCCCCCAGCAGAGACATCCCCCAGCAGAGTCAGCCCCCAGCAGAGTCACCCCCTAGCACAGTGAGCCCCCAGCAGAGACATCCCCCAGCACAGTGAGCCCCCAGCAGAGTCATCCCCCCAGCAGAGTCATCCCCCTAGCACAGTGAGCCCCCAGCAGAGTCATCCCCAGCAGCAAGTCATCCCCCAGCAGAGTCACCCCCCCAGCAGAGTCACCCCCCAGCAGAGTCAGCCCCCAGCACAGTGAGCCCCCAGCAGAGTCATCCCCCAGCAGAGTCAGCCCCCCAGCAAAGTCACCCCCTAGCACAGTCAGCCCCCAGCAGAGTCAGCCTCCAGTACACTGAGCCCCCAGCAGAGTCATCCCCCAGCAGAGTCACCCCCCTAGCACAGTCAGCCCCCAGCAGAGTCAGCCTCCAGTACACTGAGCCTCCAGCAGGGTGAGCCTCGGGTTCCACTTAACCCCACCTTCTTGCCCGGGGAGGACACCTGGAAGGAGGAGCCTGCTGAAGCCCCCGGGGGTGATAATGAGGGCTCTGAGCCGCTGCCCCCCCTTCCCACGGAGAGCAGTAATGAAGACCGGTCTCCGAGGGAGGGGTCCGTGCACGGGGGGGGGGGGGGGTGCGGGATTAACCCACAATGAGAGAATAAATGAATATAGTCTTTTGATGATGTGGTATGGGGGGTGGGGGGAGGGCGGTGAGGGGGGGAGCTCATAAGAAACAGCACATTTACCCCTTCACCCCACCCCCTCGCAGCAGGAATTGCCTGCATTGTATTCCTTTAGTTTGCATATCAGGATGGCTCTGTGACCCCCGCCCCCCCCCCCCCCCCTCCTGCAGACCCTGTAACTGAGAGACACTGAGGGGTAATATCCATATATCTGCATATCCATATATCAGCACCATTACTCCCAGAAGTGGCAGGATGGGAATGAACTCTAGGCCCGTCGTGTAGAGCTGGCCCCGGGTACGAGGGCTTGCCTCTCCTCTCTGTGACTGATTTTCAGCTCGTACTCCTTTCTCTGAGTTCAGCCCCAGGGGCTCAGTATGTTTTACTCAGAAGCCTCTAATCGCTGCTTTTCATTCACATCGTTACGGAACTATTTGGTTAAAAAAAAAATTAAAAAAAAAAAAGCAATAGCCCATCTGTTATTGTTTTCACAGGGTGATGGATTTGACTCCTGAACCTGCACACCTCAAAGAGGGCTGACAGAGAGCACCTCAGTGTGCACTCCATCAGTGTGCACTCTATCACAGCAGGAGTTACTACACTAAGACACTGGGAACTGTGTACTGGCTGTCTGTTACCTCAACAATAGTGTGTGTGTGTGCGTGTGTGTATGGTGTGTGTGTGTGTGTGTCTACGGTGTGTGTGCGTGTCTATGGTGTGTGGGCGTGTGTGTGTGTGTGTGTCTATGAGTGTGTGTGTGTGTATGTGTGTATGGTGTGTATGTGTGTGGACGTGTGTGTGCGTGTGTGTGTCTATGAGTGTGTGTGTGTGAGTATGGTGTGTGTCCATGTGGGCGTGTGTGTATGTGTTTGTGTCTATGCTGTGTGTGCGTGTGGGCGTGTCTGTGGTGTGTGGGCATGTGTGTGTATGGTGTGTATGCGTGTGGGCGTGTGTGTGCGTTGTGTGTTGAGTGTGTGTGTGTATGAGTGTGTGTGTGTGTGCGCATATATGTGTGTGCGTGTGTGTGTGTCTGAGTGTGTGTGTGTGTGTGTGTCTGAGTGTGTGTGTGTGTGTGTGTATGGTGTGTGTGTGTGTGTGTGTATGAGTGTGTGTGTGAGTCTGAGTGTGTGTGTGTGGGCGAGTGTGTGTATGAGTGTGTGTGTGTGCGCATATATGTGTGTGTGTGTGTATGGTATGTGGGCGTGTGTGTGCGTGTGTGTGTGTCTATGAGTGTGTGTGTGTGTATGGTGTGTGTGTGTGGGCGAGTGTGTGTGTGTGTATGAGTGTGTGTGTGTGTGTGCTCGTATATGTGTGTGCGCCTGTGTGTGTATGGTGTGTGTGTGTGGGCATGTGTGTGTGTCTATGAGTGTGTGTGTGTATGAGTGTGTTTGCGTGTGGGCGTGTGCGTGTATGTATATGAGTGACTGTGTGTGTGCGTGTGTGTGTGTGTGTGTGTCTATGACGGTGTCTGTGAGTGTGTGTGTGTCTAACGCGTGTCAGGCTGGGGTTTCCTGCTCTGGCTCCATCACTCACACAGTGAGCAGACTGCAGGTCCTCAGACTTGAGTGTGACGTTTCCTGAAAGGTCAGAGGTCACTGACGACTCTTTGTATCTGCACACGTTCGGGATCACCCTCCTCCCCCTCCCCAAGGGTTTTGTGCCTCTGCGTTGCCACTGCGCTTCAGTTAGGGGACCCTGGGGAAATATCCTGTTTGGCTGAACCCGGCTATAAACCTGATGTGCAGCGAGGCTAGCAGTGACTCCTGCACTCATCACCATTTCCCCACACTGAGGACGATACGAGAGAGAGCATGTGCAGAGTGAGGGGCTCTTCATTTGTGTCCTGTGTAAGTGCACTGCAGCCTATTGACACAGCCTTACACAGAGCAAGTATGCCAGCTGTGGTGCATTGTGGGTATGGTGGAATTAAGGGGGTTTGTGTCTGTGGTACTTGGTGTGAAGAGAATAGGGGAAGTCAGGCAATTGCAAAGAGTTAGAAAATAATAATAATAATAATAATAATATGGTGGCATGGTGGTGCAGTGGGTAGCACTGTTGCCTCACAGCAAGAAGGTTGTGAGTGCAAATCTCGGCTTGGGACCTTTCTGTGTGGAGATTGCATACTCTCCCCGTGTCCGCGTGGGTTTCCTCTGGGTACTTTGGTTTCCTCCCACAGTCCAAAAACAAGCAGGTAGGCAGATTGGAGACCCTAAATTGCCCATAGGTATGAGTGTGTGAGTGAATGGTATGTGTGATAGATTGGTGGCCTGTCCAGGGTCTATTCCTGCACACTGGGATAGGCTCCAGCACCCCCCACGACCCTGCCCAGGATAAGCGGGTGGAGATAATGGATGGATGGATTGATAATAACAATAATAATAATAATAGATGTGCTCCAACCAAAGCCTCCAATGGTCTTATTCTGTGCAACTAAACAGCTTGATATGGAAGGACCTTTTCCTCAAGGTTACAATATAATTACACTATAATTTCGCTTTTTGGGTTCAAAGCTGCGGCCCTCTGTGTGCCAGCCCAGTTCCCAAACCACCGCGCAGCACCGGCCTGGCCAATGGGCAGGAGGTCAGAGGTGGGGATTCACACCCCTGGATGTGCACAGCAGGACGCCAGCATTGCTCCGAAACACCACGCAACACCACACAACAGCACCACACCACCCTGTACAGCACCACACCACCCTATACAGCACCACACCACCCCATACAGCACCACACCACCCCATACAGCACCACACCACCCTATACAGCACCACACCACCCCATACAGCACCACACACCCTATACCTATAAACACACACCACCTATACAGCACACACCACCCATACAGACCCACCCATCAACCACCCTATACAACACCACACCACCCCATACAGCACCACACCACCCCATACAGCACCACACCACCCTATACAGCACCACACCACCCCATACAGCACCACACCACCCCATACAGCACCACATCACCCTATACAACACCCACACATCACCCATAACCAACACTACACCACCACCATACACACCCACCATACACCCACCATACAACACACACACCTATACAGCACCACACCACCCCATACAGCACCACACACCCAACCACCACATCACCCTATACAATACCACACCACCCATACAACACCACACCACCCTATACACACCACATCACCCCATACAGCACCACACCACCCCATACAGCACCACACCACCCCATACAACACCATACAACACCACACCACCCCATACAGCACCACACCACCCTATACAGCACCACACCACCCTATACAACACCACACCACCCCATACAGCACCACACCACCCTATACAACACCACACCACCCCATACAGCACCACACCACCCCATACAGCACCACACCACCCCATACAGCACCACCACATCACCCTATACAACACCACACCACCCCATACAACACCACACCACCCCATACAGCACCACACCACCCCATACACACCACATCACCCAAACACACCACACCACCCTACAGCACCACACCACCACCACCATACAACACCACACCACCCTAACACCACACCACCCATACAACACCACACCACCCCATACACACCATACACACCACCACCCATACAGCACCACACCACCCTATACAACACCACACACCCAACAACAACACACATACAAGCACCACACCACCCTATACAACACCACACCACCCTATACAACACCACACCACCCCATACAGCACCACACCACCCTATACACACCACATCACCCATACAACACACACCACCCCCATACAACACCACACAACACCACACCACCCCATACAGCACCACACCACCCCATACAACACCACACAACACCACACCACCCTATACAACACTACACCACCACATACAGCACCACACCACCCCATACAGCACCACACCACCCCATACAGCACCACACCACCCCATACAAACCACACCACCCCATACAACACCATACAACACCACACCACCATATACAACACTACACCACCACATACAGCACCACACCACCCCATACTACACCACACCACCCCATACAGCACCACACTACCCTATACAACCCCACACCACCCCTTACAACACCATACAACACCACACCACCCCATACAGCACCACACCACCCCATACAAACCACACCACCCCATACAACACCATACAACACCACACCACCCTATACAACACTACACCACCCCATACAGCACCACACCACCCCATACAGCACCACACTACCCTATACAGCACCACACCACCCTATACAACCCCACACCGCCCCACACAACACCATGCTACCCCGCACTGCCCCATGCTATGCCATTGCCACACCGCGAAGCCGGATGCTGTGTTTTCATTTGGGTCACCAGGCGGGGGGGGGGGGGGGGGGGGGGGGGGGGAGCGTGGGTAGATTCCTGCCTGTCCTTATAACACACAATAACAATGTGCTACACTTGTCACCATTCATCCAGCCTGGAGGGGCTGACCCTGGGGATGTAGCCCCCCCTCGTCGGGGGTGGGGGGGGGGTGGGTGGATAAGCCACGCGTGTCGCTGAGCACACCATAAACACACTCCACCTGTGCAGGCAAAACCACACAAAACCTGATAATCATCCC
Source organism: Anguilla rostrata (assembly GCF_018555375.3). Classification (NCBI taxonomy): domain Eukaryota; kingdom Metazoa; phylum Chordata; class Actinopteri; order Anguilliformes; family Anguillidae; genus Anguilla; species Anguilla rostrata. The sequence continues at coordinate 42,049,440 of NC_057945.1, read as the reverse complement.
CTCCCACAGTCTGGGGAAATGCCTTTGTTCAGGAATTTATGCCATAAATTAGTGTGTGTGTGTGTGTGTGTGTGTGTGCGTGCGTGTGCATGTGTGTGCGTGTGTGTGTGTACGTGTTTGTGTGTTTGTGTGTCAGTGTGCGTGTGTTTGTGTGTTAGTGTGTGTGTTTGTGTATGCGTGTTTGTGCGTGTGTGTTTGTGTGCTGGTGTGTAGCTGCATTTTGGGATCTGTATTCTGAGAGACAGACAGTATAGTGACCCTCCTTACAAATATCTCGCATGCATGCTGACTATTTCTCTCTCTCTCTCTCACTCCCACACACACACACACACACACACAGACGCACACACAGACACTCAGAAAGCCACATCAGGAAGGCTACAGGAACTGGGAGTACAAGTGCCCCCCCCCCCCTCCCCCAATAAGAAAAGCCCTCTCCTCCATACCTTTCTCCCAGGCCTGGACTCCCTCCTTGCCTGCAGGTTCTGCTTTCTGCTCTGATATCCTACACCATATCTGGGTCTCCTTCAGCCCGACAGCTCGAAACAGCCCAGGAGGAGCAGAGCGAGCGAGCGAGAGAGAGAGGGAAAAAAATCCAGCATTAGCATTCCAAAAGCATACCATGTGACCTATCTGACCAATGAGCAGCAAGTGTGTTTCTTCGGCCCTCCCCCTCTAGCTCCAGACTGCTGTCAGGTCACTGGCACAGAGGGCCTGTCATAGTCTCCATGGCAACACGGAGAGATTTAACCCTTGCTGGGATTTTTACCGGAGCTGCCTTCAAACTGGAATATTGCGTTCCAGAAAACAGAGAAAGAGAGACAGGGAGAGACAGAGCCAGAGCAGGCAAGGTGGAGGAATCACCGGAGCTTAAATTAAAATATCACTAAAACGATAAATAGAACATGTCAGAAAAGACATACTGAAATAACTTTAGTGATCACTATAAATTGTATATTATTTATAAAGTCATACCACAATACTGAAAGCTATTTCAGTGTGATAAATTATTAGAGGGAGGAGTTAGTGTTATATGTAAAAAAATAAAATAAAACAGTACAGTGAAATAAAACTGTGTAACGCAATTTATAGTCAAATAAAATCACACTTTTACCAATCAAGATTTATCCGCTCCTGTGGTTTTTTTCATTGTTTAAGGCATAGAAATTGAGTTCAAGATAAATATGTTGACAGTCTATTTTACAAGAATAAATACTGTGTCATATTTAGTATCTTGGAAAATCAAGCTTTTTGCTTGATTTTAGCTTCTGGATGACAGCAGCAGTTAAAAATATTCCCTTGTGCAGGATGTGAATGTCCACGGCAGGTCAGCTCAAGATGGGCCTGGGAGAGTTAGTCACGCAATATGCTTTAGTTTCTGTGTGAGTGCTGCTGTGCGGCTGGCTGAGGTTTGTTGGCGGGGCAGGGTTCACCTGTCCAATGAATTTAAAGCACAGCAATGAGGCAGGCCTAAGGCCATGTTCTTTTATTAACCTGAAATTGCTCAAGATAATCAGCTATGCCACTATATCATTAATGAAAGGTAAACACTGTGGACATCAGTAGATTACAGTCATTAATAGTAGCATCTTAATAAAAATGATTCAATGACATTTCATTCATTGTTGTGACATGCAAATGGGTCGTTCTATGAGAGTTTCAGCTGAACCCTGTACCAGTATGAGCTGCACAGCAGAAAAAAGGGTCCCAGGTTTTATTAGGGTTCAGTGTCCCATACAGGTAAAGGGTCCCAGGTTTTATTAGGGTTCAATACCCCATACAGGTAAAGGGTCCCAGGTTTTATTAGGGTTCAATACCCCATACAGGTAAAGGGTCCCAGGTTTTATTATGGTTCTGTGTCCCATACAGGTAAAGGGTCCCAGGTTTTATTTTGGTTCTGTGTCCCATACAGGTAAAGGGTCCCAGGTTTTCTTTTGGTTCTGTGTCCCATACAGGTAAAGGGTTCAGGGTTTATTAGGGTTCGGAGCTCCAGACAGGTAAAGGGTTCAGGGTTTATTAGGGTTCGGAGCTCCAGACAGGTAAAGGGTTCAGGGTTTATTAGGGTTCGGAGCTCCAGACAGGTAAAGGGTTCAGGGTTTATTAGGGTTCGGAGCTCCAGACAGGTAAAGGGTTCAGGGTTTATTAGGCTTTAGTTCACCATACAGTTAATGAGCCCTGATGTAACTGGAAGCTCTCTTCATGGATGTTGCAGTGATGATGTCATTTCATACAAACCTACCTCTATTGTTGCCAATGACAACTAATTAAAATGAAATTTCTTGTCTGTAGGAACATATATCCTTATTAATACAAGCCATTTTCCAGTTGCTAGGTGACCATCATTTGTGTGACAAATTAAAGATGTCACCGAGACACCCATTTGTGGGAAGGGGGTGGGGGAGGGGCATCAGCAATACATGCAAATTTATTCAAATGAGAGGAGTGGGTCTTCTCCAGCACACAGAACGTAACTGCAGTGGTTTGAGGGCACTTCTTCAGCCTGGGTCTACTGGGGTCTGCTTCAACCTGGGCCTACTGGGGTCTGCTTCAACCTGGGCCTACTGGGGTCTGCTTCAACCTGGCCCTACTGGGGTCTGCTTCACCCTGGCCCTACTAGGGTCTGCTTCAACCTGGGCCTACTTGGGTCTGCTTCAACCTGGCCCTACTGGGGTCTGCTTCAACCTGGCCCTACTGGGGTCTGCTTCAACCTGGGCCTACTGGGGTCTGCTTCAACCTGAGCCTACTGGGGTCTGCTTCAACCTGGGCCTACTGTTGTCTGCTTCAACCTGGCCCTACGGGGGTCTGCTTCAACCTGGCCCTACTGGGGTCTGCTTCAACCTGGCCCTACTGGGGTCTGCTTCAATCTGGGCCTACTGGGATCTGCTTCAGCCTGGGCCTGCTGGGTTCTGCTTTCCTGTGGGCTGGTGCTGAGGTCCTGGGGGGCATGGGGAGCTGGTGCAGGGCCGCTCATTTAGATGGGCAGCCAGGTTTTCAGTATAACCCCCCAACACCCCCCCAACCCAGTCGGCCAGCATATGCCTCAAATGCAACGGCACACGGCACTGTCTCTCTGTCTTTAAGGAGCGTCTGTCACCCTGACCTGCAGCACAATCTGAGCTGTAATCTGAATACACAAAACTGCTAAACAAGCTCAGAAAGGGTTGGGTTACTTTGCTTCAAACACAGTTGAATGAATTGCATTTAATGACGGTTGAATCTTTATTGCTCAATGCAGTGTGTGATTTTGCATAATTTATGAAAGCCTTGGTGATTTGTGAATATGCTTCCCTGAAATGATATACTGTGTTCGCTGTGCTGGGCTGATGCAGTCATGTAATGGAGTCTGAGTCTGTGCAGCGGAATGATTGCAGTAGCAGCAGTGTAGTCATTGACATGCACATGATGTATTATTTATAAGAAAATGAATTATTTGGATACATCCCAGGGGCAATTACTGTCTCAGAGAATGGCCCTGCTACCCCCAGCTATAATGGCCATTATAAAAGAAAACTGAGCATGTCTCTTTATCTGCAGAGTCTACAGGCCAGTGTCTGTGAGGAGCAGTCTACAGGCTGGTATGTGTGGTGAGAAGTCTACAGGCTGGTGTCTGTGAGGAGAAGTCTACAGGCTGGTGTGTGTGAGGAGCAGTCTATGCTGGTGTGTGTGAGGAGCAGTCTGCAGGCTGGTGTGTGTGAGGAGTAGTCTACAGACTGTTGTGTGGTGAGCAGTCTACAGGCTGGTGTGTGTGAGGAACAGTCTCCATGCTGGTGTGTGTGAGGAGCAGTCTACGGCCTGGTGTGTGGTGAGAAGTCTACAGGCTGGTGTTTGTCAGGAGCAGTTTACATACTGTGTGTGAGGAGCAGTCTACAGGCTGTGTGTAGTGGGCAGTCTACAGACTAGTGTGTGGTGAGCAGTCTACAGGCTGGTGTTTGTCAGGAGCAGTCTACAGGCTGTGTGTGTGTGAGGAGCAGTCTACAGGCTGGTGTGTGTGGTAAGCAGTCTACAGGCTGGTGTGTGTGGTGAGCAGTCTACAGGCTGGTGTGTGTGAGGAACAGTCTACGGGCTAGTGTGTGTGAGGAGCAGTCTACAGGCTGGTGTATGTGAGGAGAAGTCTACAGGCTGGTGTGTGTGAGGAGCAGTCTCCATGCTGGTGTGTGTGAGGAGCAGTCTACAGACTGTTGTATGTGAGGAGAGGTCTACAGGCTGGTGTGTGAGGAACAGTCTACAGGCTGGTGTGTGGTGAGCAGTCTACAGGCTGGTGTGTGTGAGGAGCAGTCTCCATGCTGGTGTGTGTGAGGAACAGTCTACGGGCTGGTGTGTGGTGAGCAGTCTACAGGCTGGTGTGTGTGGTGAGCAGTCTATAGACTTGTGTGTGTGAGGAGCAGTCTACAGGCTGGTGTGTGTGAGGAACAGTCTACAGGCTGGTGTGTGTGGTGAGCAGTCTACGGGCTGGTGTGTGTGGTGAGCAGTCTACAGGCTGGTGTATATGATGAGCAGTCTACAGGCTGGTGTGTGGGATGAGCAGTCTACAGGCTGGTGTGTGTGAGGAGCAGTCTACAGGCTGGTGTGTGTGAGGAGAAGTCTACAGGCTGGTGTGTGTGAGGAGCAGTCTACGGGCTGGTGTGTGTGAGGAGCAGTCTACAGGCTGGTGTGTGTGAGGAGCAGTCTACAGGCTAGTGTGTAGTGAGCAGTACAGAAGCCTAGTTGTGAACTCTAATGTGAGGATTTCTAATGTACTGTATTTATGCATGTTTTGTACCTGCCTGGTTGTCAAGTGTCAGGCTCCCCAGCTGATTTTTTCTCTATGTTCTGAGCAAATATACAAGCACATGCAGTATTAATGCTGGAGCTTCTGAAATATTAATATTGAATCTCCTCTGTTTTTGTTTTCGTCTTCCTGTCTGATTGTGTAATGTGGAGGTATTCTGTTTGGTACCTGTAAGTGGTCTAGAAGCATTTACAGCAGGTAATCTACCAGCTCTTTCCAAATTACCTCCCATACTACACAGCCCACTTAGGCAGTATTAAATGCACTGTGGTTTAGGGTTGAGAAGCTGTGTTGGGTTACATTGAATATGATGTAGTTTAGTTTTAGTTCAGTTAAATGCAATGTGGTTTGGTGGTGTGAAGCTCTATTGGGTTATGTTGAATGCAATGCAGTTTATGGTTGTGAATCTATGTTGTGTTAAATTAAATGTGATGTGGTTTAGTGGTGTGAAGCTGTGTTGGGTTATATTAAATGCTGTGTGTGTTTGTGATGTGTATGACTCACTGTGTGTGGATGTGCTGTGTGTGACACACTGTGTGTGTTGTGCTGTGTGTGGATGTGCTGTATGTGACACACTGTGTGATGTGCTGTTTGTGATGTGCTGTGTGTGACACTGTGTGTGATGTGCTGTGTGCGACACTGTGTGATGTGCTGTTTGTGATGTACTGTGTGTGATGTGCTGTGTGTGATGTGCTGTTTGTGATGTACTGTGTGTGATGTGCTGTGTGTGATGTGCTGTTTGTGATGTGCTGTGTGTGATGTGCTGTTTGTGATGTACTGTGTGATGTACTGTGTGTGATGTGCTGTGTGTGCTGTGCTGTTTGTGATGTACTGTGTGTGATGTGCTGTTTGTGATGTACTGTGTGTGATGTGCTGTGTGAAACGCTGTGTGTGATGTGCTGTGTGTGATGTACTGTGTGTGATGTGCTGTGTGAAACGCTGTGTGTGATGTGCTGTGTGTGATGTACTGTGTGTGATGTGCTGTGTGAAACGCTGTGTGTGATGTACTGTGTGTGATGTGCTGTGTGAAACGCTGTGTGTGATGTGTTGTTTGTGATGCATTGTGTGACACGCTGTGTGATGTGCCGTTTGTGATGTGCTGTTTGTGATGCATTGTGTGTGGCACGCTGTGTGTGATGTGCTGTTTGTGATGCATTGTGTGGTGATGCGGCTGACTTGGTCTTGATGGCACTTTGGTCCTTCCAGTCCAGTGCTGATAGGACATAGTGTACACTAGCAGGGCTTAAACATAGATCAGCATGAATTTGTACAGTCTGCCCCAAACAATTAATCCAGCACATTCAAAACAAAATCCGGTTTAACCCACATCCTGTGTCAAAATTATGTGAAGTTGATCCTGGTTTAATGCTTGGTGGCAGACCCCACCTGTACACAAAGACTATAATGGATGAGAACCTGGCGCAGGAACCAGAATGTCCTGTTCTGGACAGTGCCCTCTGCTGGTAGGAAAGCAAAAGTGCTTCAAATGAAGGTTGGTGCTCTGCAGAACCACTTAGTGCACAGTAATTACCTCTCACCGTACGAGTACTGAATGGGATTATAAGAGCAATGAAGTTAAGTGCTTATATCCATGATAAAAGCCAAGCAACCCTCCTCCTCCTTTATAACATTTCCTTCCCTCAAAATGCCTATTTAACTCATACTTCAGTCTAACAATTTATGCAATTACAGCTATTATAATGCCACCATTATTGGATTTATTTTTATCAAGCCTGAAATAATAATTCCTGGGTTTCAGTTTTCTGCCTCTCAGGGTCAGTTTGTATTTTATGTTCAGAGGAATAAAGTGAGCACATGAAAGGGACTCACTGAGCGCTGATCCTAACCCTAATCCCAACCCTGATGCTAACCCTAATCCTTACTCTGATCCTAATCCTAGGTATAAATTTATAATTCAGGTAGAAATTGCTTTGTTTAAATATTGCTTTTGTTATACTGAGATCTCAAGCCATGATGACGAGAAAGCAACTTTTGTTGAGATAAGTAACTCGTGATTTTGAGATAATTGGATGGGAAAATATGCCAAAAGTAGCCTCTATTGTTGCGGGTGTGGCTCTACTATTTTGCTGGTAAACACAGTGTTCCTCTGCTAGTTTGCTGGTTAGCACAGTGAGGTTTGGCTAGTTTGCTGGTAAACAGTGTTCCTCTGCTAGTTTGCTGGTTAGCACAGTGGGGTTTGGCTAGTTTGCTGGTTAGCACAGTGGGGTTTGGCTAGTTTGCTGGTTAGCTCAGTGAGGTTTGGCTAGTTTGCTGGTTAGCACAGTGAGGTTTGGCTAGTTTGCTGGTAAACAGTGTTCCTCTGCTAGTTTGCTGGTAAGCATGGCGGGGTTTGGCTAGTTTGCTTGTAAGCACAGTGAGGTTTGGCTAGTTTGCTGGTAAGCTCAGTGGGGTTTGGCTAGTTTACTGGTTAGCTCAGTGAGGTTTGGCTAGTTTGCTGGTTAGCTCAGTGAGGTTTGGCTAGTTTGCTGGTAAGCACAGTGAGGTTTGGCTAGTTTGCTGGTAAACTCAGTGGGGTTTGGCTAGTTTGCTGGTTAGCACAGTGAGGTTTGCTGGTTAGCTCAGTGAGGTTTGGCTAGTTTGCTGGTTAGCTCAGTGAGGTTTGTCTAGTTTGCTGGTTAGCTCAGTGAGGTTTGGCTAGTTTGCTGGTTAGCTCAGTGAGGTTTGGCTAGTTTGCTGGTAAGCACAGTGAGGTTTGGCTAGTTTGCTGGTTAGCACAGTGGGGTTTGGCTAGTTTGCTGGTTAGCTCAGTGCGGTTTGGCTAGTTTGCTGGTTAACTCAGTGGGGTTTGGCTAGTTTGCTGGTTAGCTCAGTGGGGTTTGGCTAGTTTGCTGGTCAGCTCAGTGAGGTGCTGTAAAGCGAAGGCCTTGTAGCAGGTTAGTGTGAGGCGGTTCACCCGTCAAATCCATAAAGAACTGACCGTGTGTGTCTGCATATTTAATATTTATGTTAGAAATACAGTTTACCCATCAGCGCCTTCTGTAGGTTGCATTTATAAAATTCAGACAAAATGATCAAACATGCCCTGTCACAGGTGACTTACAGTATTTCTTTGTTTAGTTATCCACCAGGGGGCGCCAGAACCCTGTCTGTGCCTCACTCAGCTCTGGTCACGTAGCAGGAGTACGCCATCTGGTTTAGTCAAAGCGAGACAGCGTCATACAGACAGCTTTTCCCTGAACAGACCAACAGATATTCTGAGAATGTACGCATCAGTAATACCCAAATAAGGCATCAGTTACAGTAAGACCATCTGGCTCACATCCTGAAAGTGTGTTTGAACTAACATGCTGCCTTAAAAATCATAGTTGATTCTTATGTTTAAAAAAATGTAAATCATACGTTTGAAAAGAAGAATAAACAAGTTTTTTCAGCTGGAATTGAACTTTTTCATGTGGAAATCCAAATCAAACACAGTAAAGTCTTGTGTTGAACTCTTAGTAAACTATTAATACATACAAACATGTCCCTAAAGAGAAAGGCCTGTGGCTCCATGGAGCCTGTCCCGTGCTGGGCTGGCTTGTTTTCCTGCCCAGGCTCAGGGTGCCCCTGCTGTCAGATCTGAGGGGACCCAAATCTGAGAGGAACCAGGCGGGGGTGACAGGGCTTCCTGTGCTCTCTCTGACGCAGAGAGCCTTTTCCCCGGGGCCCGGAGGAGAATAGGGCTTTATAATCACTGCGCTTTTTATTTGTTTATGCGCTCGCTGGGAAGACGCCCCTGCTCAGGGTGTCTTACAGAGAGCCGTTTCTTTAAAACAATGCGGATGACTGAAGTCATACGCTCCTCCTTACTTCCTGTTCAGACGTTACTTCCTGGTTTGTTCACAAGTGTTATTCTCGTGCTTCAAAAGCATTTTTTAATGCTTTGTTGTGTTTCTCTATGAAACAGTTAGAAATTTGGGGTGTGTGTTTATGTTTAAGTTCAGCTTTACTGTGGCTGTTTGTTTGCTCAGAGAGATTCCAGTGCTGTACGATGGTTCACCAGGATATTTAGTCTATAGTGGACATGGTCTCCCCTCCTATGAAGAATATAGAAGCCATTTACTTTTAGAAGAAGCCTGCGAACTTCCCATTCTGTACACTGGAGAAATGTACACAATCCAATAAATATCTGCAAATGTCCTCAACTCAGATTCTCCACCTGAACAGGTAACCGTTTGCGCTCTGTTAAAGGAGCAGGAGCCACACACCATTTCATTACTGAAATTACTGAATTTAAATTTATCAAAAAAACAGAAGCTGATGGAGTGGTTCTGGGGCCTGCAGGACGGTTAAACTTGTGGCCTGCTGGACTGTTATCCTTGTGGCCTGCTGAACGGTTAGCCTTGTGGCCTGCTGGACGGTTAGCCTTGTGGCCTGTTGGAGGGTTAGCCTTGTGGCCTGCTGGATGGTTAGCCTTGTGGCCTGCTGGACAGTTATCCTTGTGGCCTGTTGGATGGTTAGCCTTGTGGCCTGCTGGACGGTTATCCTTGTGGCCTGTTGGATGGTTAGCCTTGTGGCCTGCTGGAGGGTTAGTGTCGGGGCCTGCTGGACAGTTAGCCTTGGGGCCTGCAGGGCGGTTAGCCTTGGGGCCTGCTGGACGGTTAGCCTTGGGGCCTGCTGGACGGTTAACCTTGGGGCCTGCTGGAGGGTTAGCCTTGTGGCCTGTTGGAGGGTTAGCCTTGTGGCCTGCTGGATGGTTAGCCTTGTGGCCTGCTGGAGGGTTAGTGTCGGGGCCTGCTGGACGGTTAGCCTTGGGGCCTGCAGGGCGGTTAGCCTTTGGGCCTGCTGGACGGTTATCCTTGTGGCCTGCTGGACGGTTAGCCTTGGGGCCTGCGGGAGGGTTAGCCTTGTGGCCCGCTGGATGATTTGCCTTGTGGCCTGCTGGACGGTTATCCTTGTGGGCTGCTGGACAGTTATCCTTGTGGCCTGCTGGACGGTTAGCCTTGTGGCCTGTTGGAGGGTTAGCCTTGTGGCCTGCTGGATGGTTAGCCTTGTGGCCTGCTGGACAGTTATCCTTGTGGCCTGTTGGATGGTTAGCCTTGTGGCCTGCTGGACAGTTAGCCTTGTGGCCTGCAGGGCGGTTAGCCTTGGGGCCTGCTGGACGGTTAGCCTTGGGGCCTGCTGGATGGTTAGCCTTGTGGTCTGCTGGAGGGTTAGTGTCGGGGCCTGCTGGACAGTTAGCCTTGGGGCCTGCAGGGCGGTTAGCCTTGGGGCCTGCTGGACGGTTAGCCTTGGGGCCTGCTGGACGGTTAGCCTTGGGGCCTGCTGGACGGTTAACCTTGGGGCCTGCTGGAGGGTTAGCCTTGTGGCCTGTTGGAGGGTTAGCCTTGTGGCCTGCTGGATGGTTAGCCTTGTGGCCTGCTGGAGGGTTAGTGTCGGGGCCTGCTGGACAGTTAGCCTTGGGGCCTGCAGGGCAGTTAGCCTTTGGGCCTGCTGGACGGTTATCCTTGTGGCCTGCTGGACGGTTATCCTTGTGGGCTGCTGGACAGTTATCCTTGTGGCCTGCTAGACGGTTAGCCTTGGGGCCTGCTTGGAAAGAGCCAACACTGTCCATCCATATGCAACAGCATTGCACAGCAGCACAGCACAGCATCATAGCACAGCATTGCAACACAGCACATCACAGCACAGCATTGCAGCACAGCATCACACACAGCACAGAAGAAAATGCATTACACAAGCACACAGCTTTTTTGATCCAGAAGAGAATGGATTACACAAGTGCACACTCGTCTGACCAAGAAGAGAATGGATTACAGTATACCAGACCCCAGTATCCAAGACCACTGTACTTCACACACTGTGTGTGTTTACTGCCATGTCTTATATATCTAAATTTTAGTTTCATGTCATAATCACCCTTTTGCTGAATAAGAGTTTGTTTTCTGGGTAAGTTCCGTGTCATAATCCCCTTTTGCTGAATAAGAGTTGTTGGAAATGGATTTTATTGTGAGAGGCAGGAGAGTCTGAGCAGCTGCCCTGTTCTGCAGTCCAGTGAGTGACAGCTTAGCCTTTCCTACGCTGCCTTCAGGTAAATACCTGTCCACCAAACTAAGCACCTTAAGCCCCGGACTGGTTTGGCCTTCCTGGTGGAAGGTGATTATTGTTCATCTTGGACCGCTCTGAGAAAAGGAGGATAAAAATCATAACATGCTGCCATTGGCAGGAGACATGCAGCTGACTCTGTGATTGGTCCACTGTGATTGGTGGAAGGCAAAAGACTGATGCAATGATTGGACCCAAGTAGCTGGTATAGCCCGTGGGTAAAAGTTAATTCTGTAAGGATCAAATGTACACTATGCCAATGAGTGGTCATGTTCATTAGAATTGCACCTGTACAGCACAGGCTATGTTAACCATCAGGTGTAAGATGGGATCTGGAATGCTACTTTGTTTAATGATGGAGCTGTTCTTCCACCTTTCCTTATCGCTGTCTGCCAGGGTGGAGACTTGTGGCAGAATGTGGCTCGGCAGTACACTGTGGCAGACGCCGCTTTATTGAGGAAGGGTGGTACACTGTGGCAGACGCTGCTTTATTGAGGAAGGGTGGGGCAGTATCAGCTCTGACACACCGTAGTGTCAGCCCAGCGGTTATGCCACTTTGGCCGTGTAGGACTGGGCTGTTCGGCCGAAAGTCTGAGTTACTGCAGGCAGGGCTGAACTAAACATGACTACCAGTACACAGCATGTTTCTGAATATGAGGACTAAACCTCCTCGTCTCATGGATTTACGGTTTTCTTTCTTACAGGCAAAATGTGCCCCTTCAGGATAAAATGGCGGCTCTAGCCGCGTTTCCACCGCAGGAACTATACCCCGGAACTAGGAACCTTTTGAGGAACTCAGTGCGTTTCCACCGCAGGAACTAGGGTCTAAATGTAGTTCTGGGGGCTTTGTTTTACCCCCCAAAACGTTCCTGCTCGGGGGGTAGTACTTTCCGAAAGTACAGGAACCTTTTGGGTGGAGCTTGTAGCGCTGAACATTTCTGATTGGTCGAGTACTCGCAGCATTTGTGTTGTATTTATTTTCCGCCATTACCCGCCATGTTTGAAAATATGCAGCGGCAAACCAATTAATTTTCATAATAACTTCAAATCAAACTTGTATGTTATGCGGCGCAGTAGCCTAGTTTTGGTTATAGCCTGTCAACGTCTTGGAATTATAACGTGTGCTCTTCTGTTGTTTTCTTGCTTTAGTATTCGTTTTATAAAATGCTAAGCATTCGTGCTGGGACAGCATATTACGTAGGCTACCAAAACATTCAAACGGATTAATTCGGTTGCTGAATATTTCTTCCGGATTTTCTTTGTTAGTCCGTTGTAATTGACTCAACGTTTGAAGCAGTTATGTGAGGTATGCGGTAGTTAACTTAATTAACATTGGTGATACAGTACAAGCAAACTGGAAATCACCATCCGCACTTTTTATCCGGGTAAAATAACAGGTTAATTCTAGTAATCTTCCCTTTAGCTTTTTCAGACTGCCGTAATTTTACTGCCATTTTTCAATTCCACGAAAAGACCAGGAAGACTATGGACTAATTTATGGTGCATGGTTCGCATCTGGAGGGCACACTTCGCTGCTCGGCTAGCAGTAACTTCGAAGGAAAGCAAACGGTGGCTGTACCACTACTAAATTTACATTTTCACGCAAGTCCGAGTTTTCGTTCTATTCTTGTCATTTTGCCATTAGCCTATATGGAATTGACGACGAGAAAGTAATCAAACAGCAAATTGTTTACAACGTGTGCATGTTTTCTGCTGTTGTTGCCAGTATATAAATGTGAATGCATTCTGTCGCTTCGGATGTCAAGACATGAAAGCGAATGTTCGCATAAAAACATAATGAATGTGTTTGAGAGGATATATGAAAATCAATAAATACAAAAGTAACCATATATAGTCATTGTTGGTAACCCGTTGTATAAGTGGAATAAACCCCTCCGGGCTGTCCCGGTTATTAGAAAATAATGTAGGCTACTTCGGTGGTAGTATGGGGTTACGGAAGAAATCATATAACAGACGGACCGACGACAACGTTGCTTTTTCATACGTCAGTGGGCTAATTTGCCTAATCTTCGCGGTACTTTAGACCCCGGTGGAAACGCAGACAACCATTGGCTGAAGGAACCTTTTAGTTCCTGGTAAAGTAGTTCCTGGGACTGAAAGTTCCGGGTAATTTTGGTGGAAACGCGGCTTTTGTCTGTGCAGACCCTTCCATGGTTAAAATGGTTGACTTAGTCATTTAGCAGGCCCGTGCTTGGTGTCTGTAGTGGTTTCTGGCTTTATTTGGGTAGAAGTAGAATCTATGTAACCTATGAAATCTATGTTGCTGAATTATGTATGTGCCTTTTTTATTTGAGAAGTCAATCTTTGCTGAGATTCAGGCCTGGCCTGCTAAGCTCAAATCTTTCCTGCCCGTTGTTGGTCTAGTCCTCAGACTGCACTGAAGATTCTCGGTCTGATTCTCAAATTGCAGTCTAGATTATTATCAGTAAGTTGTTGTTGGTAAACTTGGCTTTATTCGTAAGCATGCGGAACCGCAGCACAGGGTAGATCCCCTACATCCCACAAACTGCTCTGCCGGGGAAAGGGGGGGGGGTGCAGGCAGTACTCATGTCGCCTGTGGAACGTCACGTGTAACAACAACATGAGCGTTTAAAACAGGGAGCGAGAAGGGGAGGCTGTGGCACGCCGGTGCATGGCTGCGTCTGTAAGGAGGTCATGTGTGGTGAGCAAACCCAAACGACCCGGAGGGAGCAGCGCTGGTGTGAGGGTTTGGCACATCTGCAAACAAAGCCACAGGCTCGTCACATGACACCCTCAGGCCCCGCCTCTGTGATGGTTCACAAGCTCTTCGCCACAGGACTGAAGTGTCACTTTTTCCATCTCGCTGACGAACCAGAATCAGCCAGATATTTCGGCTTCTGTGCTTTTTTGCATTTCGTCCTGCGATGATATTACCTGCTGCTTTTCTGTAAAAGGCTCTATGGCATTTTCCCTTTAGTATAGCTGGTGATGTGTAGCATTTGAGTTAGTGTTTGGTGTGCGGGAAGCGAGCTGAGAGGAAATAGCTGAGAGAATGCTGTTCTGACTTCCCCCTGTCTGACTGATCTACGCTCATAGTGCTCGCAGGTTAGCTAGCGCTAACTTGTGAGGAAATGAAGCAGTACGGAATACAGGCTAATTGTTTGTGCGTTTGATTGTTATGTAATTAGTTTAATAATGTTCCGTAAAAGGTATGACTTTAGTTCCTTTAAAAAAGTAGCAGAGAGTGGGAGCACATATGGCACCATTTATGTGTGTGTGTATGAGTGTGTGTCTGTGTGTGTGAGTGTGTGTGTGTCTGTGTGTGTGAGTGTGTCTGTGTGTGTGTCTTTGTGTGTGAGTGTGTGTGTGTGTCTGTGTGTGAGTGTGTGCTTGTCTGTGTGTGTGTCTGTGTGTATGTGTGTTTGTCTGTGTGTGTGAGTGTGTGCGTGTCTGTCTATGTGTGTGAGATGTGTGTGTCACCAAACCAGTTGCAGCCTGAATGTGCCAGTGTCACACCAGACCTGACCAGACCAGACCACACCCACATTAAGAATGCCCCCCCCACCCCCCGCTCCACCCCCTGGCCCCACCTCTGCTGTTTTGCCTGCCACCTGCCCTGTATCTGCAGAAGGAAGGGTGTGTTCTGCCTGAGCATGTCCGATGCATAATTTACAGATCCTGACTGACTGTGAATTTAGACACACACTTAACAGGAAAATAGCTTCTGATGACAGTGGGTGATTAAACTGAATTCCATTCAAAATGTTTAAGTCACATTTATTAGAATGCTAAAAATAGCTCAGAGCTGGAACTGACCTCTGTGACTGGGCTCAGATGAGTAGTGTACTTTGGTACTTCTCATGCTTTCTCATCTCATTATTAGTCTCTGAATAAATACTCCAGGCCTCCCTGACTGAGAGAACTCTGGCCATGGGGGGGCCTGTGTTCATACCCTGTGCTGTTTCAGACTGGCCTGTGTTCATACCCTGTGCTGTTTCAGAATGGCCTGTGTTCATACCCTGTGCTGTTTCAGACCGGCCTGTGTTCATACCCTGTGCTGCTTCAGAGGAGCCTGTGTTCATACCCTGTGCTGTTTCAGACCAGCTTGTGTTCATACCCTGTGTTATGTCAGACTGGCCTGTGTTCATACCCTGTGCTGTTTCAGAGGAGCCTGTGTTCATATCCTGTGCTCTCAGAGCCTGTCATACCCTGTGCTGTTTCAGACCAGCTTGTGTTCATACCCTGTGTTATGTCAGACTGGCCTGTGTTCATACCCTGTGCTGTTTCAGAGGAGCCTGTGTTCATATCCTGTGCTGTTTCAGCCCAGCTTGTGTTCATACTCTGTGCCCCTAAAACAGCACATGAGAATATCCCTGTGCCCCTAAACAGACCATCAGGCTTTTCTTTAAAAGGGCATTAGAATGTCAGAGCAGGATGTTGGCGTCCTCATTCATGACCTGCTTTCTTCACTGCAACCTCACATGAGCTGCTGAGCTTTGGGCCGAAGATGAAGGCTAGCTGTCTTTGTTTCCATGCCAACATTGCTCTGCATGTAGTTTCCCTGTAAGACTCTGGGTTTGCCTGTGTCCCCCCCCCCCCCCGACCCCCTCCCATCTGAGTCACGCAGCTGGCCTGAATGGAGCTCCAACATTGTCAGGTCCTGTGAACATGGCTCCCGCTATTAAAAAAAAAACCTCCCCACAATGCACCTGGCGTGAGGGTAGTGGAATCATGGCAAGGGCCAAAATCGTGTGCTGTTGTGTGGTAAACTTGGATAACTCAGATTGACTGAAATTGTACTGTAACTAATTTAGTCCTGGCTGTGCACCACAACAGAGAAGCCAAAGCAGTCAAAAGGTATGATAACTATCAGGTCTCTGCTGAATCTGTTTGCTCTGTGTCAAAGTCTGAAAGTCTTACTGGAAGCAGAAACAGGCCTGAGGGTTCAGCTGCCTCAGTGTAAAGGTGCTCCACCATCCTGGGGGGATTCTGGAGAGTTCTGTCAGAATCTGCTGACCCAGAAGCGTGAATGAGAGTCATTGCTGAGCCCTTTTTCGGTCCAGCTCTGGTGCTGCTATGTTGAGTCTCTTTCTCCAGCTCTGAATGGGAGCTTCACAGGGTCATTGAGTGTAGCTGGCATAGGTTTGCTGTCCAATTAGAGGGGGATTGACATGCGACTGGACCTGAACTGAGTATTCAGTAGAACTCGCTGCAGGGATCCAGTTTCAACTGGCCTTCTCCGGTTTCCTGCTGCACAGTCCACACTGGACGCCTACATCCAGCATTTCACAGACGCCCCCATGCCTTGTGTATTTGCTGGTGTAATACTGGTGAACAGCCTGCAGGTGTGATACAGGTGAACAGCCTGCTGGTGTGATACAGGTGAACAGCCTGCAGGTGTGATACAGGTGAACAGCCTGTAAGTGTAATACAGGTGAACAGCCTGTAGGTGTGATACAGGTGAACAGCCTGCTGGTGTGATACAGGTGAACAGCCTGCAGGTGTGATACAGGTGAACAGCCTGCTGGTGCATTACAGGTGAACAGCCTGCAGGTGTGATACAGGTGAACAGCTTGCTGGTGTAATTCAGGTGAACAGTCTGCAGGTGTAATACAGGTGAACAGTCTGCAGGTGTAATTCAGGTGAACAGCTTGCAGGTGTGATACAGGTGAACAGCCTGCAGGTGTAATACAGGTGAACAGTCTGCAGGTGTAATACAGGTGAACAGCCTGCAGATGTGATACAGGTGAACAGCCTGCTGGTGCAATACAGGTGAACAGCCTGCAAGTGTGATACAGGTGAACAGCCTGCTGGTGTAATACAGCTGAACAGCCTGCAGGTGTGATACAGGTGAACAGCCTGCAGGTGCAATACAGGTGAACAGTCTGCAGGTGTAATACAGGTGAACAGTCTATGTTATATGCTTTGCAGATGCTTACATTACATTACATTACAGGCATTTGGCAGACGCTCTTATCCAGAGCGACGTACAACAAAGTGTATAACCATAACCAGGAACAAGTATGATGAAACCCCTAGAGAGAAGTACCGGTCCAAGTGCAGGGAACAACCGCATAGTTCAACTTGGACCCTGAAGGTTAAACTGATTAACACTAACAACGAGAACAGCAACAACGCAGTCTATGGAAAAAATACAAGCAGTAGTTAAGACAGTTAATGCACCTAAGTCACCTACGAAACAGCTGCCTAGTTACAACCCTAAGCTTACAGTCATTTACAGGGGGGTAGGGAGGGATGGGGAGACGTGCAGCCTGAAGAGGTGAGTCTTCAGTCGTCGTTTGAAATGGGTCAGTGTCTCAGCTGTTCTGACCTCCACAGGGAGGTCATTCCACCATCGTGGGGCCAGAACAGACAGGAGACGTGTTCTGGAAGTGCAGGTGCGAAGAGGGGGAGGTGCTAGGCGTCCTGAGGTAGCAGAACGGAGGGATCTGGCTGGCATGTAGGGTTTGAATATCTTGTGGAGGTATGCTGGGGCTGATCCCTTGACTGCCTGGTATGCTAGGACCAATGTTTTAAATTTGATGCGAGCTATAACAGGCAGCCAGTGGAGGGTAGTGAGCAGGGGAGTGACGTGGGAGTGTCTGGGGAGGTTGAAGACCAGACGAGCCGCAGCATTCTGAATGCTCTTAATTTAGAGCCAGTTGTATCACTTACAGTGATCTCTCTCTCTCTCTCTCTCTCTGTCTCTCAAGGCCAATTCATACTTTCCGCGTCCGCGAGGGTCTGCTTTGGTCCGCGTGACGTAAATGTCGTCATCCGCCCATGTCCGTGAGGGTCCGCGCGCAGCCCAAAATTTGTAACCGCGCGGACTGTACGCATAGCAGGCGCACCGACTGCGCATGCTCCAGATAACAAAATGGATGCTTGTATTGAAGAGAGGTTGTGCGAGGAGATCCGCCGTTACCCACATTTATATTGTCTATATGGGTATTCATAAAAATATTTTTTCACCACTCAAAAATCGTATTCCTTCATAGCAACAAGATAAACCCGTCAATAGCCCTAAGATATGCCAATACGGCAGTGAAAACGCTGCTCACTGAAAAACAAAATGAACGAGACAAAGTTTTTTTAAATGATACTATGTCATTCTACAGTCAATATCTGGGACTAAATATTGAATAAATATACAACCTTCCCATTGGTTTTACGCGTAGAGATGTCCCTTTTGAGACTGAGTGGTCATATCGGTTGTGACATACACGCGCATTTGTGATGACTGGGTACCTTCCAAAATAGATGTGCGTAGTACACCTGTTGTTTACGGCATTGTCACCCTTTTTAGTACAGTCTGTCTTGATTGACAATTCATTTATTCAGTAGGTGAGAGTATAAGCTTTCTAACAATGTATAGCATGTCTAATTTTGCTTTTGGAATAGCGTTTTATAGGTCATCATTGCATTCACTTACGCATTCACTCTGTGGATGGAACTGGAATGGAGTGTGGCTCGGGAAATGCGCATGCGTGGTACACCAGACCGACGCGGACCCTCAGTTGTAGTATGAATGCAACCGCGTCCGCGCGACCTGTACAAGTCCGCAGCTGTACGCGGAACGCGGAAAGTATGTATGAGCCTTTAGTTGCTGCATGGTCAGGTTCTTTTCTAGTTAATAAAAACAGGTAATAGGTGCAATGCTTTGTCTCAGAATTACAGCAGTTGTAAAATACCGCAGTTCTTTGGACTTATAACAAGTGGTCTGGTTTGTGTGTAACATTAAATACATAACTCTCGCTCTTCCAGTTACATTTCCAGTTTTATGCTTTTGTTAATATTAACATTCCTGCCATCAGGATTTATGTGTCCTCATCGTGTTGTTGTTGGGTAAACCAATTCAGGCTTTTGAGCCTGAAATGGGCATATTTTGCATTCTTGATCAGAGCCATTATAAAATCCCTGTTTCTCTGTACTTCCTGAACCTCACACCTTGCTCTCTGACACACCTTTCCCTGCAGGTGCCACAGTTGCCATGACAGCAGCTTATCTCCAGCCAAGCATGAGTCACACTCAGGAGGAGGTGATTCAACTTTTGTTTATAAGGTCACATGACTAACTGGATTACAGCACCTGTTCTCACAAACATATGGTAACCCTAATATGGAAATAAATGTCTCCTTGACTTGCCAGGAAAAAACAAAGATTGAACGTGGCAGCATTACAACAGGTAAAATAATATCTGAAGACTAAATTGTAATCCCACAACTTTGTATGAAAACAATAATTTTCATTCATTTATTATACTTTAGTGCTTTAATTGACTAAAAGGGTTTTCACATGCAGTCTCTGAAAACTTCAAGCTCCAATTATGCATAAAAAGAAATAAAAGAGCAGGGTTCACTTTTGACCATAAACAAACCTAAGTGAGACAGAGGGCTGCTTTCAGTGGAAGATTATTTGCATTTGAAACAGAGGCTTCACTGTTTCCTCACACTGGCTGCTGCTGAGGTGAGCCTATCAGGGAGGCTGTCTCCCACAGCCAGTAACAGCATGAAGCTCGGCACTGGCCTGGGTGCACATTGATGACCTCATACATTACATTATTTACATTACATTATAGGCATTTAGCTGACGCTCTTATCCAGAGCGACTTACAACAGTGTAACCAAACTCAGGATCAAGTCCACTTAAGTCCATTGAACAAAATGCAGATAAAAAGCCTTTACTATGATAGCATACATTAAGGAGAAACAAGATAGTCTGAACCAAAAATTTATTTATTTATTTATTTTTTTTTTTTTTAATAGTTATGGGAGGGGGTTTAGGGAAGAGGAGAGAGGTACACAGAGAAGAGGTGCGTCTTGAGTTTCCGTTTGAAGGTGCTCAGACACTCTGCTGTTCTGACCTCCACTGGAAGATCGTTCCACCATCGTGGGGCCAGAACTGCAAAGAGTCGAGACCTTGTTGCTGCTCGTGTTGGGGGAGGAATCAGCCGCCCTGTAGTAGCCGATCGGAGCGATCTGGCCGGCTTGTAGGGTCTGATCATCTTCTGCAGATAACCAGGAGCTGACCCCTTGACTGCTTGGAAAGCAAGCACCAGTGTCTTAAACCGGATGCGAGCTTGCACTGGTAGCCAGTGGAGGGAGATGAGGAGGGGAGTGACGTGGGAGTCACGAGGGAGGTTGTAAACCAGACGTGCTGCTGCATTCTGGATGAGCTGAAGGGGTCTGGTGGCTGATGCTGGGAGGCCAGCCAGGAGGGAGTTGCGCTGTGTAAAGACAGAGCGGTAGTCTGGCTGACAGACCTCACGCTTCTGCACCCAAACAAAAGCCCTTAGACCCCACAGCCCCTAGGCCCCACAGCTCTTAGGCCTCACAGCTCTTAGACACACAGCCCTTAGGCCCCACAGCCCCTAGGCCCCACAGCCCTTAGGCCCCACAGCTCTTAGGCCTCACAGCTCTTAGACACACAGCCCTTAGGCCCCACAGCCCCTAGGCCCCACAGCCCCTAGGCCCCACAGCTCTTAGGCCTCACAGCTCTTAGACACACAGCCCTTAGGCCCCACAGCTCTTAGGCCCCACAGCTCTTAGGCCTCACAGCTCTTAGACACACAGCCCTTAGGCCCCACAGCCCCTAGGCCCCACAGCCCTTAGGCCCCACAGCCCCTAGGCCCCACAGCTCTTAGGCCCCACAGCCCCTAGGTCCCACAGCTCTTAGGCCCCACAGCCCTTAGACCCACAGCCCCTAGGCCCCACAGCTCTTAGGCCCCACAGCTCTTAGGCCCCACAGCCCTTAGGCCCCACAGCCCCTAGGCCCCACAGCTCTTAGGCCCCACAGCTCTTAGGCCCCACAGCCCTTAGGCCCCACAGCCCCTAGGCCCCACAGCTCTTAGGCCCCACAGCTCTTAGGCCCCACAGCTCTTAGGCCTCACAGCTCTTAGACACACAGCCCTTAGGCCCCACAGCCCCTAGGCCCCACAGCCCTTAGGCCCCACAGCCCCTAGGCCCCACAGCTCTTAGGCCCCACAGCCCCTAGGCCCCACAGCTCTTAGGCCCCACAGCCCTTAGACCCACAGCCCCTAGGTCCCACAGCCCTTAGACCCCACAGCCCCTAGGCCCCACAGCCCTTAGACCCCACAGCCCCTAGGCCCCACAGCCTCTAGGCCCAACAGCCCCTAGTCCCCATGGCCCTTAGGCCCCACTTTAGGCCCCACAGCCCCTAGACCCCACAACCCTTAGGCCTCACAGCCCCTAGGCCCCACAGCTTTTAGGCCTCACAGCTCTTAGACACACAGCCCTTAGGCCCCACAGCCCCTAGGCCCCACAGCCCCTAGGCCCCACAGCTCTTAGGCCCCACAGCCCCTAGGCCCCACAGCTCTTAGGCCCCACAGCTCTTAGACCCCACAGCTCTTAGATACCACAGCCCCTAGGCCCCACAGCCTCTAGGCCCAACAGCCCCTAGTCCCCACGGCCCTTAGGCCCCACGGCCCTTAGGCCCCACGGCCCTTAGGCCCCACTTTAGGCCCCACAGCCCCTAGGCCCCACAGCCCTTAGACCCCACCGCTCTTAGGCCTCACAGCCCTTAGACCCCACCGCCCTTAGGCCCCACAGCCCTTAGACCCACAGCCCCTAGGCCCCAAAGCCTTTAGACCCCACCGCTCTTAGGCCTCACAGCCCTTAGGCCCCACAGCCCTTAGGCCCCACAGCCCTTAGGCCCCACAGTCCCTAGGCCCCAAAGCCCTTAGACCCCACAGCCCTTAGGCCCCACAGCTCTTAGACACACAGCTTGAGCTGGGCCAGCTGCCCTGAGGATCACAGGTAACCCAGCACAGCGTCAGGCAGGGAGGGAGTTCGAGCGATTTGGACTCTGCTCTATTTATCCCAAAAGAGTAGCTCCTGAGTGAGCAGGTGATGGCAGTCCACCTGTAGTACAGATCTACCTGCAATTTAAATGAAATGCATTCTTTAGAACAGGGCTGCCAAACCCTGTTCCTGGAAATCTACCATCCTGTAGAGTTTCACTCTCACCCTAACAGAGTACTCCTCATTCAATAGCTAGAGATCTCATTGAGTGGCTAATTAGTAGAGGTGTGCCAAATTAGGGTTGGGCAGCCCTGGTTTAGAGAATTAATTGCTTAGTAGTGATGAGACTGATGAGTCTGATACTACAGTTTGGTATTTCAAATTTTTAGAAAATTTTGTGTGTGATTTGTACTGCGATAGTACAAGTGTTGGTAGAAAAATTAATATTTCAAAGCCACCTGATAAATTACTGTGTCTTGTAAAATAAAGAAGCTTTATGCCTCACATTCTTTATCATTGGAATTCCACAGTGAGGGTTGAGTGGCTTTAAGGACTTTAATCCCTCCAGATATGAACTGGAATCTGTTCAGATTAATGTTCCCGCTGTACAGCCTTCACACCTCATTCACACCTGACCCAGAAATCCCTTCTCATGTTCCCATGAACTCAGTCAGTCCCATTTCAGGAAGTGCCGCAGTGTCTGCAGGTGAAACCGGTTGTGGCACATTCAACTTTTAAGGAAATGACATTCTTTAAAAATATACAAGTTTATAGCTACAGAAGTGCAAGTTACTAGTTTAAGGTTGTACACTGGATATGCAGAAACTCTTCCTGAAATCCAGTGATAAATGTTGCGCAGTCATATGGTAGAATGAGGTGTGCTTTCACCTGGTCACAACGGTGAGATAATGGCAGGTCTTGTGAAAATGCCTGAGTTCTCCTCAGTGTTCACACAGTGCCTTAAAGTCAGCCACCAGTAAATACTGCAGCCATGGTCTCTGATCCAGATGGGGAATGTGGTACGGTCTGCTTAATGAGCGCAAAATGTGCCAGGCAGCTGCAGCAGTCACTGAGTAAATATATGCACTCATGCACACGCACGCACGCACACCCGCACGCACACACAGACACACACACACACTCATGCACACGCACACATGCGCGCGCGCACACACACACACTCATGCACACGCACACATGCACGCGCACGCACGCGCGCACGCACTCACTCACTCACTCACTCACTCACTCACTCACTCACTCACTCACTCACT
The DNA here is from genome assembly GCF_018555375.3 of Anguilla rostrata. Lineage (NCBI taxonomy): Eukaryota > Metazoa > Chordata > Actinopteri > Anguilliformes > Anguillidae > Anguilla > Anguilla rostrata. Next base: position 42,026,611 of record NC_057945.1, on the reverse strand, counting down.
CACTCACTCACTCACTCACTCACTCACTCACTCACTCACGCACACACACACGCACTCACACACCCACACGTTAGGTACTGCTATACTTGTGTGGACTTCCGACTGATTTCCATTGACTACATTCATTCCGTAACCCCTAACCCTAACCACTACATGCCTAACCTTAACCCTAACCTTAACCTAATTCTAACCCTAACCCTAAGTCCTAACCCTAAAACAGCCTCTTGAAATTGTGAGGACCAGCAAAAGGTCCTCACAAAGGGTAATTTTCCTCTTCTTTCTATCCTTGTGAGGACATTTGGTTCTCACAAAGATAGTATTACATGTCCACGCACACACATACGCGCACGCACACACAGACACGCACGCACACACATATGCACTCACATACACACACACACGCAAACACACATACACACACGCACACACACATACACACATGTGCGCACGCACGCACACACGCACACACACATACACACGTGCGCATACACGCACATATATATATATGTATATATACATACAATCAAAAGTTTGGACACACCTGCTTAAACCAGTTTTTTCATGATTAAAAATGCTTTAAGCTGTATAAACTTGTCTATAAACACTTAATATTTAATTATATGGTATCTATACTTATATAAGCAGATAACCATAAGTGAATTGCATTCAAAAGTTTAATTTTTAAATGGAAATGGAAATCTTGTAAGCTCATTGGGGGGGTGCATTGTTTTGTTATCTAAATATCTTGTTACGTACTGGTGTTCATGATGACATATATCTTAACAGGTGCTCCAGGACCTGTAGAATTTTTCATATTTAAAAAAAATAAAGACCACCCGCCATATTTCAAAATGCATGGGGTATATTCCTACATCCGTATCACCCTTCTACCCTTCACTGGAAATATATGGCACTGCATGTGGTGAAAATGATGTAGGAATATACCCCATGCATTTTGAAATATGGCGGGTGGTCTTTATTTTTTTTAAATATGAAAAATTCTACAGGTCCTGGAGCACCTGTTAAGATAGATGTCATCATGAACACCAGTACGTAACAAGATATTTAGATAACAAAACAATGCACCCCCCCAGTGAGCTTACAAGATTTCCATTTCCATTTAAAAATTAAACTTTTGAATGCAATCCACTTAAGATTATCTGCTTATATAAGTACATATATCATATAATGAAATATTAAGTGTTCATAAACAAGTTCATACATGTTTCGTTTTGATAGAATCTTTCAGTGATGTCGGGTGGTGGTGGGGTACCGACTGACTCACGCAGTGACACCTCATCAGAATCACTGCCGAGTTGATCACACCAGTGCACGGAAATCAGAGAACGCATTGGGTGCATTTTTGACTTTTGACATTGGACCAGAGTGAACGTATCACAGAAACTGATGACGGGCGCACGGCACACACACATATACACAAGCGGCTCTGTGGAAGTGAAAGTCAAGGATGGTTAAACTGCGGTCTGCAATGCGAGTCACGCGCGCACAAGTAAATATATATGCACGTTCAATCACACAATGCATTGGACACAAGTAAATATATATGCACGTTCAATCACACAATGCATTGGACACAAGTAAATATATATGCACGTTCAATCACACAATGCATTGGACACAAGTAAATATATATGCACGTTCAATCACACAACGCGTCGGACACAAGGAAATATATTCCTACATTAATTTATATCTAATGTGACACAGGGTCCGGTCCGGATTGATTTTCAGTTCGGTCCGGAGTTTGAGAATCCCTGTTTTATGCTTTCATATGTTTTTCTCCACTGTTTCCAGATCAGTTCTGCAGAGATGAGTCATGTCAGTCTCCCTTCACCCAGGCTGTGATGCACTAGACCTGCTTCTCTGTGTGTTGCCACTGGCATTATGGGATTACTCCTGCTGGGTAGAGGGGAGTGAGCTGGCTGGTGACCAGCCCAAATGCCTGCAGCGTGATGGGGGGGTGTAGTAGAGGTAGGGCTGGGGAGGGGGTGGGACAGAAAGGCCAGGTGGCCCAGTGCTGCCGAACGGAAGCAGGTCACACTGGGGCACTCACAGCCACATTAGGGCTCCTGCCCCCGGGCCTGTGCAGCTACAGAAGCATTCTCTCCATCTTAACGGCATTCCTCAGATACGTGAACCTGGACCCCCCCCCCTCCTAAAATGAACAGGCCCCCCACCCATGGTTCTGTAAAGGTTAATAGCATTTCCCACTGTACCAGGTGTTGCCCTCCAGTCTGCTGACAGCAGAGAATAGGCTTTGGAAAGAGCAGAAATGGGTGGAACTTTAAATGACACTATTTTTCTGTACAGGAATAGCTCTCAAGCGTGTAAAATTAGTCTTGTGAAAGGGGCCTTTGCTTTGGTGAATGTCTGCTATATACTGTACAACTGATTTAAAAGTGAGGGGAATGATCATGAGTCTGTTTTAAATCAATTCAAAGCCTGATCAGTTCTCAAGGAATTTCAGCATCCCTAAATCTCCCCTGAATCTCCCCTGGACCTCTGCTCATCATTTTCTCTTCTTTCTCTCCTTCTTTCACCCCTTCATTCTCTCAGTGAGGCCACCATGGCTGAGAAGTCAGATGAGGATCCGCCAATTCCAGTCAAATGCCTGCCATGGGTGCAATCAGCTCCATCCCCTGGATGAAGAACTGCTATCCAGGGATGACTGGCCTTTTGTTTCGGCTTGTTTGTTTTATTTGAAATGCAGCCCACAATGATGAGAATGTGTGGATTTGATGTTCATGACCAGAAAGGCCAGTGATGTCATCATTCTGGCTCTTTCAACAAGTAAGAACCCTTTTGAAGTGTTTGAAGTGCAGTTGGGAATACCTGGGGAGGTCACCCTCCCCCGCCCCAGTATGAGGAAGACTCCCAGCAGGACATCTGAGCGATGACTCGTCCATCTTTCGTAAATGTGGCGTAAGGGGGACACCTAGCCATTGTTCGATTTCCGTCTTTACAATTCCCTCAAGTCATTTCATGGAGGTCAATGAAGAAAGTTTAGGTCACTGAGCGAGCAGCTCTAGTCCCTGAGGCTGAGCGAGCAGCTCTAGTCCCTGAGGCTGAGCGAGCAGCTCTAGTCCCTGAGGCTGAGCGAGCAGCTCTAGCCCCTGAGGCTGAGCGAGCAGCTCTAGTCCCTGAGGCTGAGCGAGCAGCTCTAGTCCCTGAGGCTGAGCGAGCAGCTCTAGCCCCTGAGGCTGAGCGAGCAGCTCTAGTCCCTGAGGCTGAGCGAGCAGCTCTAGCCCCTGAGGCTGAGCGAGCAGCTCTAGTCCCTGAGGCTGAGCGAGCAGCTCTAACCCCTGAGGCTGAGCGAGCAGCTCTAGCCCCTGAGGCTGAGCGAGCAGCTCTAACCCCTGAGGCTGAGCGAGCAGCTCTAGCCCCTGAGGCTGAGCGAGCAGCTCTAGCCCCTGAGGCTGAGCGAGCAGCTCTAGCCCCTGAGGCTGAGCGAGCAGCTCTAGCCCCTGAGGTTGAGCGAGCAGCTCTAACCCCTGAGGCTGAGCGAGCAGCTCTAACCCCTGAGGCTGAGCGAGCAGCTCTAACCCCTGAGGCTGAGCGAGCAGCTCTAACCCCTGAGGCTGAGCGAGCAGCTCTAACCCCTGAGGCTGAGCGAGCAGCACTAGCCCCTGAGGCTGAGCGAGCAGCACTAGCCCCTGAGGCTGAGCGAGCAGCTCTAGTCCCTGAGGTTGAGCGAGCAGCGCTAGCCCCTGAGGCTGAGCGAGCAGCTCTAGTCCCTGAGGTTGAGCGAGCAGCACTAGCCCCTGAGGCTGAGCGAGCAGCTCTAGCCCCTGAAACCACCTGCTTGCTGTGATCAGAAGATCAGTGAAGAGCAAAACTGGTACAGAAGAAGCATCAGTTTCCCGCTGCAGCTTGGTGTTCATGCTTACTGTGGATAGATTTTCTGTGAAAACTGCCACAAATTCCATTCACATTTTGTGGTTCCTTTGTAAAACACAGAAATGATACTACTTATCATTACACAGAGGCACAATTTCACAATGAATCTATTCAGCATTAATCTCAGAGGACCGTAAACCTTTCAATAGAAATATGAAGACTTGCCTGAACAGAAAAGAAAAGATGACCTGTTCTTTTGACGAGACTTTAAGAATGCTGGGCCTTTAAACAAGGGAGCTTGTCTGCGGCCACATCTTTGAACAGTTTGAACAGTCAGACAAATGAAGCACATTGTAAGAACATTACTGGGCAAACACATATCCAGTTCTATCCAGTTTTATTACACATTGAAGTGTAAGTTAAAGAACAACCTGTAATGCACAAGCAGATGTTTACATACTATGAGTGAACTTACATGTGATACACTATATGACCAAAAGTATCTGGACACCCTTTGGTCTGGGGTTGCTTTTCATGATTTTGAACCAGGCCCCTTAGTTCCAGTGAAACCATCTTAATGCTACAACATACAATCACAGTCTAGACAATGTGTGCGTGTACTTGTGTGTGTGCATGTGCGTGTCAGTGATTCTGTGTGTGTGTGTGTGCGTGTGTGTGCGTCCGTGTGCGTGCGTGTGTGTGTGCGCACCATTGGTTCCACATGGTCTGAAGTGGCAAGACTATCCAGGCTTAATATGTTATGGTAGTGATTCCATAATACATTTGCATTATTATCTCATATTCAGAACACATTTTTTCTGGGCACCATCAGAATGAAAAAGCCACGCAAAATGATGATAATTACTAATGTGACCAAGGCTGTTTCACAAATTAATTATTTTCATTATCGGCTCTTTCTAAATGTCATGCAGCTACAGGTGGGAAACATTTTAATTGTGGATATTTCAGATCTTCAGGACAATCCATGTACCTTTGCACACCTGACTCAAAGGAACTTCCCTTTGTGTAATTAGCTGCAGTACAGTCACAATACTGAGGTCAGGGTTTGATACTGAGAGAGGGGTTTGATGGTGAGGTCAAGGTTTGATACTGAGGGAGAGGTTTGATGGTGAGGTCAGAATTTGATACTGAGAGAGGAGTTTGATGGTGAGGTCAGGGTTTGATACTGAGAGAAGAGTTTGATGGTGAGGTCAGGATTTGATACTGATGGTGAGGTTTGGTGGTGAGGTGAGGGTTTGATACTGAGAGAAGGGTTTGGTGGTGAGGTCAGGGTTTGATACTGAGGGAGGGGTTTGATGGTGAAGTCAGTGTTTGACACTGAGAGAAGGGTTTGATGGTGAGGTCAGGGTTTGACACTGAGAGAAGGGTATGGTGGTGAGGTCAGGGTTTGATACTGAGAGAGGGGTTTGATGGTGAGGTCAGGGTTTGATACTGAGGGAGGTGTTTGATGGTGAGGTCAGGGTTTGACACTGAGAGAAGGGTATGGTGGTGAGGTCAGGGTTTGACACTGAGAGAAGGGTATGGTGGTGGGGGCGACATAGCTCAGGACGTAAGAACGGTTGTCTGGCAGTCGGAGGGTTGCCGGTTCGATCCCCGCCCTGGGCGTGTCGAAGTGTCCCTGAGCAAGACACCTCACCCCTAACTGCTCTGGTGAGTGAGAGGCATCAATTGTAAAGCGCTTTGGATAAAAGCGCTATATAAATGCAGTCCATTTACCATTTACCAGGTCAGGGTTTGATACTGAGAGAGGGGTTTGATGGTGAGGTCAGGGTTTGACACTGAGGGAGGGGTTTGGTGGTGAGGTCAGCGTTTGATACTGAGGGAGGGGTTTGATGGTGAGGTCAGGGTTTGACACTGAGAGAGGGGTATGGTGGTGGGGGCGACATAGCTCAGGACGTAAGAACGGTTGTCTGGCAGTCGGAGGGTTGCCGGTTCGATCCCCGCCCTGGGCGTGTCGAAGTGTCCCTGAGCAAGACACCTCACCCCTAACTGCTCTGGTGAGTGAGAGCCATCAATTGTAAAGCGCTTTGGATAAAAGCGCTATATAAATGCAGTCCATTTACCATTTACCAGGTCAGGGTTTGATACTGAGAGAGGGGTTTGATGGTGAGGTCAGGGTTTGACACTGAGGGAGGGGTTTGGTGGTGAGGTCAGCGTTTGATACTGAGGGAGGGGTTTGATGGTGAGGTCAGGGTTTGGTGGTGAGGTCAGCGTTTGATACTGAGGGAGGGGTTTGATGGTGAGGTCAGGGTTTGACACTGAGGGAGGGGTTTGGTGGTGAGGTCAGTGTTTGACACTGAGAGAAGGGTTTGATGGTGAGGTCAGGGTTTGGCACTGAGAGAAGGGTATGGTGGTGAGGTCAGGGTTTGATACTGAGAGAGGGGTTTGATGGTGAGGTCAGGGTTTGATACTGAGGGAGGTGTTTGATGGTGAGGTCAGGGTTTGACACAGAGAGAAGGGTATGGTGGTGGGGGCGACATAGCTCAGGACGTAAGAACGGTTGTCTGGCAGTCGGAGGGTTGCCGGTTCGATCCCCGCCCTGGGCGTGTCGAAGTGTCCCTGAGCAAGACACCTCACCCCTAACTGCTCTGGTGAGTGAGAGCCATCAATTGTAAAGCGCTTTGGATAAAAGCGCTATATAAATGCAGTCCATTTACCATTTACCAGGTCAGGGTTTGATACTGAGAGAGGGGTTTGATGGTGAGGTCAGGGTTTGACACTGAGGGAGGGGTTTGGTGGTGAGGTCAGCGTTTGATACTGAGGGAGGGGTTTGATGGTGAGGTCAGGGTTTGACACTGAGGGAGGGGTTTGGTGGTGAGGTCAGCGTTTGATACTGAGGGAGGGTTTGATGGTGAGGTCAGGGTTTGACACTGAGGGAGGGGTTTGGTGGTGAGGTCAGCGTTTGATATTGAGGGAGGGGTTTGATGGTGAGGTCAGGGTTTGACACTGAGGGAGGGGTTTGGTGGTGAGGTCAGGGTTTGATACTGGGTACTGGTATGCATCACAGTACTCATCAATTCAGTTTGCTCAGTTTGTAAATTTATAAGGGCGAGAGTGACTGCGTGATTTACAGTTCTGATATTTGAGTTTGTAAATTTGTAAGGGCGAGAGCAACTGTGTGATTTACAGCTCTGATATTTGTCAAGTTCCCTGAAAAGAAAAGACCCAAGAGGGTTGCGACACTCTTATGTCACTAAATGGATTGATTTTTGGCTGCCTATTTGTGGGCAAGGACCATTCTTCAGTGCAAGCAGAGGAAGGCAGCTTCACGTGTATGATATGATTAAGAATGCCAATGTCCCTGCTCTACAGTAAACACTAAATGCACGACTCCGTTATCTTCACTTGCTTGCCATTCATAATAGCTGCACCTGTTTCTTGCAACAAACTTATACTTTCTTTCGCAATCCAGTGATAAGAATTGCAAGGAGCTTGCAGTCGGAGCTGAGCCCTTGAAATGGCTGGTCCTTTTTCACCAGATCAATCGCAGCACTATGGCGGCGTTCTGCTTGAATTGGGTTAGGGGCCCAAATAAGGGGAAGTCCTCGCTGTCCCAAAGGCCAAAGGTTTCCTGAACGTCAGTGGTGCGGGCCGAACACCCACAGACGGGCATACAGGCGTTTGATACGCCACACAATGCTGGCGCTCTCAAAGGCCCGCTCTTTGTCTTGCGTTTGTCTGTTATTGTTTTTATTGCTTTTCAAAGGGATTTCATGAAGAGGAACCGTGTTCTACAGCCTGTCAGTCTGTCCTGCCCTCCTGTCTGTCTGTCTGCCCTGATCTCCCGTCTGTCCGGCTGTCCTGCTCCCCCATCCGGTTTGTTCCCTTTGTCCCCGTGCTCAGCTTCGGCGTCCACGCCATCCGTTATTTACCTTTCTTTTCTGCGTCGTCTCTGACCGGACATTTCCCCGCCATGAGAAACAAAAGGCCAGGAGGCGGGACCGGAGCTGGACCCCTTATTCACTCCAGCACCCCCCTGTAGGGAAGAGTACCAAGTCGTAAAGGACAGCAGGACATCTGCATTTGTTCCTGAAACCCGCATTCTGATGTGTGTGTTTATTACGTTTTAAATGGCCTTCAGGGCCTCTAAGCCTTTCTATTGCCTTGCGCTGGGGTGTTCTCCCAGAATGCATAGCGTGGCTGGAGATCCGCTCGCTCACCTTCCTTTGTGGTCATGTGGTACACCCTCTCCTGCTCTTTGTTGCTTTGATTCTCTGTTATTGTTTTCTTTGGCTTTCAAAGGGATTTAATCAAAAACAAAATATCACAAAGGAACGGAATTCCAGCATATCTGCCGGTTCTTTTTGGAACGTATCGTACAGATGGAAGGCCTTCCCATTCCTTGCTGGTGATTATTTGTACAGAATTGCTGGATGCTTCCTCACCAACTCCAACAAAAGCCATGAACACAACAGTGTTTGTCTAAGCTCAAAAATATTTATTTTTACAGCCTTAGCACAATGAATGTTCACAACTTTACACGACTTTTCAATGAAGGGCACATATTTATACAATGGCCTGCCATTCCAATATAACATTTTAACACTTCTATTGCCTTAAATTCTTAGCAAATTTGATTCTAAATATAATTCAAATAAAACTTTTACTCAGTATTTACAGTTATTAGGAAATCTGGAAGGCCAAGGAACATAATTCATGTGAAAATGGAATCTTTATGTTGACACGGCATGGTCTTATCAAAGGAGATTCCTGATCACAGTACTTCTGCAGCTAATTTCTGACACCTCAGTTTTATAGGTTCATTTTCTCAGTTATGGGTTTGTGCTGTTCTTAACAGTCACAGCTATATTAATGTTATATTAATGACGCACTGGATTTCCTCATTGATCCTTTTCACAAGCAAGCTGAAACTGGGAAGTGGGGATTTACATTGCTGTATTGAGCTGATGCTTTTATTCAGAGTGTCTTGCACGCCTTACTTGTGGAATCCGCTGCTTTCCTGAGTGGACTTCATTAAATTACCTCCTGTAATAAAACCCCAAGGTGAATAACAGAAAATGCCAGAGTTTACTTCCTGAAGCAGTTCATTGCTGTTGAATGATACGCTCTCTGAAAAGTACTGTGTTCAGTAGACTGAAATATAAAACATTCTCTTGTAGTCTTTCCTAGTATTTCTTATGAAATGCACATTGGAAAATGTACTGTAGAAGGGGTCACAGGTCCCAGAAAACACCTGGAACAACAGGTGACCTGATCTCTGATCCAGTCAATAACTGCAGTTCTACTGATGAAGATCCTGTGGAATGCACTGCCTAAGACACTTGGCTATTACATTTCAGAATGAGTCTGAAATTTAAGTTAAACAAAGTTTTATTATTATTATTATTATTATTAGTAGTAGTAGTAGTAGTAGTAGTAGTGGTAGTAGCGGTAGCAGCAGCAGCAGCAGTAGTAGTAGCAGTAGTCATAGTAGTAGTAGTAGTTGTAGTAGTAGCAGCAACAGCAGTAGTATAATCCAATTTCTGAACACCTCAAAATAAAAAATAAATCAATATAGCAATTTCTGAAAGGTTGAAAGGATCCACACTACCCTTATTTAATGTAATTCCACGTGCTTCTCACTCTGCTCGTTATAACAGATGTATCAGTCGCATTTGGGGGAATTTTAATGTCAGTAGTTAGGTGCAGTGTCTCGGCGCCCCCTTGCTGAACCCATCGTTTGCAGCAGCAGCAGCACTCGAGTGGTGGCAAGATGCTTGTCCTTTAATGTCAGTTCATTTTTGCGCAATTTTGTCTTGTCTCGCAGAAAATTCTAACCACCCTAAATACTGAGTGTAAACTGCTACTATGGATGGGGTGTTCTGGATGATGTATTTTTCTGTTTGTAATTCACGTCCATTTCAGTAATAATTTACAAAGGTAATTGTTGCGTCATTCTGCTGTGGGGCGAGGGTGAAGTGCCGGAACCAATCATTGCGCTTTGATGGAAGCAGACCCCCCCACACACCTCCGCGTAGGTGGCGCCAAAGTTTCTTCCAGCCAATCACAGCTGACTGATCGAACAAAATATATATGCGCCGGTTTATTTCCCCCTAGAACAATCTTTGAGAATCCAGATGTAACAGTGAACAGAAATAGTTGAAACGGAAAAAGTAAATTCTACTTTCGACTGACAACCGGCGAGGATTCTACAGTAAAGAGAGCAAAGTTATGAAATACGCGGCGAACTGTGGACTTTACTTTTAAAGACATCGTAGCCACCTATAATCTAAACGTATTGCTTCGGTGAAGAAGAAAAAGGGGGTCCTTCCTTTCGTTTTACACACGCTGAGGCCAAACCCTGGCCAATATGGATTCAGACAGCAAGGTAACATTACATATTTTTTGCGAAGCAGGTCAATGATTTGCGTATGTGACTATTGTGACGCATGGTGTCAGACCCACGGCTAGTTCTTGAAATGTGGTTAGACTGGTTTAATAACAACAACTGAAGTGGGCTATTCAGTTATGGAAACTGGCCAACTACCCGGTAACCATAACTGTTTCAACATTGACGCCAGATGAAAACTTAAAACAGCCATTTTGCAGTAGCCTACTATTGATCGTTTTCGTCATCTTCGGTACTGGCCGGACTCGCTCTGGGATTTCCGCTGTCTGCTAAGAATAAATATGCTGTACGCACTCCAGTCGAGTCAGAGCCTCATGAATCCTGGTGTACGTGCTTCCGATGGCGTGACTTAGGCAGCCGATTAGCCTAAAAGTAAAAATAATAATAATTTAAAAAAGTTAAGAATAGTACAATGAGAGAATACTAACGCTCTAGTACATACAGTGACTTGACAGGACTATACTAACATTATTTTCTTGGAAAATATTAATTGAATTAGGCTATGTTTTATTGTACATGTACCTATGTTTTAAAGTGTTTACGTGTTTACAGTAGCTGACTGCTATTTAGCAAACATTCCGGACTTACACAAATTGCTTTAAAAAACATAAAAAGATCCATACACACACGTATACACGTGCAGTAGCCTATATATGTGTACACACGCACGCACACAATCCAGTTTACAATGTTAGTGTCTTGGGATTTAGGTTTCATGACCGCCTCCCTCTGTACTGGATCATTGTTAAATGCGAAAGTTAAAACCTTAATAACAAAATAAATATTTAAGGTTCCGTCTATAGCTATTAATATTACTGTTTGAATGGTTTTGGTTGTTGTGCTGGGTGTGATAAAAAGTTCTATAACCTGTAGAAAAAGTACAACAGAAGTAGCTGTGGTGTATGGCAATGGCTTTCTTCAGTAAGATAAGACTGCTGCAGGTATAACACAAAGAACTGAGAGATTCTAACTTGAAGACCAGTCAAATTAAGTCTTAAATATAAGCCTCAAGGGAAATCACTGTTGGTATAATGTGTCGGTATGATATTTCTGACGGTATGCAGGTAAAAGCTTTTGGTTTCCTGGTTTGTCTGGCTCATTTTTCTGTGTCTGCCAGTTCGTATCAGGTTCTCAAACTGGTTTCCATAGTATCCGAAGAACCGGTCTGCGTACTTCAGAAAAGTCTGTCTCAGAAATTCCCAAAATGTCCTATATATATATATATATATATGAGAGAGAGAGAGAGAGAGAGAGAGAGAGAGAGAGAGAGAGAGAGAGAGAGAGAGAGAGAGAGAGAGAGAGAGAGAGAGAGAGAGAGAGAGAGAGAGAGAGAGAGAGAGAGAGAGAGAGAGAGAGAGAGAGAGAGAGAGAGAGAGAGAGAGAGAGAGAGAGAGAGAGAGAGAAGAGAGAGAGAGAGAGAGAGAGAGAGAGAGAGAGAGAGAGAGAGAGAGAGAGAGAGAGATGCTGTGGAGGCCCTTGCAGACGTGACTTTGTTGCTGTTTAGCATGGCTGGCGTTTCCACTGATTCTCTCATTACACACGGCTCCTTCCTCTGAATTGTGACTCACGTTATCCTCGTGCTATCGAGCTAGCCTCTTACATGCTCCCTCCCTCCAGCATCCAACACCGTTGCCCAGCAAAGCCCCCTGGCTGGTATGAAACAATGAATATGAGCTTAAAGTGACTGTCAGCTTTAATTTGGGCATTTACATCCATATCAAGTGAACCATGTAGGAATTACAGCCCGTTTTACATAGTTTCCTCATGTTAGGGGACCAAACGTATTTGGACAGTTGCCTGTTCAGCTATGTCTTGGCCAGCTGCATGTGTCTATGTCAAAAGAGTGGAGTTGATTCTATGTGTGCCATTTGCATTTGGAACCTGTTGTTGTCTCTCAACATGAGGACCAACCAAGTATCACTGCCAGTAAAGCAGGCCATCATGAAGCTTTAAAATCTGAATACGTTGATCAGAGACACAGTCAAAACCTTGGGTCTGTCAAAATCGACTGTTTGATTATAAAAAAAAATAATGCACTGGTGAGTTCACCAGTAGCGAATGTCCTGGTAGACCTTGGAAGACCACTGTAGTAGATTACTGAAGAATACTTTTAGTTGCAAAGAAAACACCTTTTCAACTATTGAACAGATCAAGAATAATCCAGGATGTAGTAGTGGTGAGTCAAAGATTAAAATAAAGATAGGACTACACCAGCATTAGCTTAGAGGGTTCACTGCAAGATGCAAACCTTTGGTAAGACTCAATAACTTAGCAGCCAGGTTAGAGTTTGCATAGTAGTACAATAAAAAGAAATATGGCTTGGACAGCGGGTTAGCTGCTTCTTATGTTTGCAAATTAATGGATTGTTCCAGTTTCAGTGTGTTTGTATGTCTGAGTGTCTGTGTTTGTGTGTGTGCATGTGTGTGTGTGTATATGTATGTGTGTGTTTTTAGTAGGTGTGTATATGAGTGTGTGTATATGTATGTGTGTGCGTGTGTCTGAGTGTCTGTGTCTGTATGTTTGCATGTGTGTGCGTGCGTGTGTGTGTATGTGGGTGCATGTCTGTGTGTGTGTGTGTGCGTATGTGTCTGTATGTTTGCATGTGTGTGCGTGCGTGTGTGTGTATGTGGGTGCATGTCTGTGTGTGTGCGTGTGTGTGTTTAGTAGGTGTGTGATGGTGTGTGATTATGTGGGTGAGGCAAGAGCACTGATAGTCATTGCGGTACATATTGATTGTTGGGTACTGGCTGAATATGTGTCATGAGCTTTTCATTTCTTTAAAAAAGAAGGAAGACACTTCCTTATGTAAATTTGCTCATGTGATTTAAAGCTCAAACTAAGCAGCAGTTTGTGTTCTTGTCTTATGCCACTGCTTTAATTGTATTGGCTGAATGCCCTGCCCCATCGTCTCCCCTCCTCTGCTCAAATGCACCCTTCCTTCTCCAGCGCCATTGGCCCAGAACTGAAACCTGCCGTATGCTTAACCGGCCAGCAGGGGGAGGGGGCCTCAGGTCCTGCTCTGAGATGTGTGTGTCTGTGTGCGTGTGTATGTTTGTGTGTGTGTGTGTCTGTGTGCGTGTGTATGTTTGTGTGTGTGTGTATGTTTGCATGTGTGTGCGTGCGTGTGTGTGTGTGTGTGTGTGTGCATGGTTCTAACTTTGTTTCCCTTTGAGATTCTGTGTACTTGTATTTCGTGCAATGAGCGGACAGCCTGGGTGGCCATAGTTGCCTGGAAACAACTATAATTGCTCCAGGTGAGGTTGGCAGGTAGTAGTTATTATACATGCAGAAGGGATCCGCTCCAGACCACTTTTAATTCAGTTATAGCTGTGCCCCAGAATAACTGTTCCCTACTCGCTTTACTCTTTCCTGAAATCTGTTTTAAAATAATGAATTAGTTAAATAAAGCAACATTTATACATCTATACATTTTATTATATTCATATTTCAATACCATAAATTAGTCTTAGCCAAATAAGTTATACTCCAGAGCAAGGCGCTGCAGTTATACTCCAGAGCAAGGCACTGCAGTTATACTCTAGAGCAAGGCGCTGCAGTTATACTCTAGAGCAAGGCGCTGCAGTTATATTCTAGAGCAAGGTGCTGCAGTTATACTCTAGAGCAAGGCGCTGCAGTTATACTCTAGAGCAAGGCGCTGCAGTTATACTCTAGAGCAAGGCGCTGCAGTTATACTCTAGAGCAAGGCGCTGCAGTTATACTCTAGAGCAAGGCGCTGCAGTTATACTCTAGAGCAAGGCGCTGCAGTTATACTCTAGAGCAAGGCTCTGCAGTTATACTCTAGAGCAAGGTGCTGCAGTTATAATACTAGAGGCGTAAGAGCAAGGGCTGCAGTTATACTCTAGAGCAAGGCGCTGCAATTATACTCTAGAACAAGGCTCTGCAGTTATACTCTAGAGCAAGGTGCTGCAGTTATAATCTAGAGCAAGGCGCTGCAGTTATACTCTAGAGCAAGGTGCTGCAGATATACTCTAGAGCAAGGCGCTGCAGTTATACTCTAGAGCAAGGCGCTGCAGTTACATTACAATTACATTACATTACAGGCTTTTGGCAGACGCTCTTATCCAGAGTGACGTACAACAAAGTGTATAACCGTAACCAGGAACATGTGCGCTGGAAACCCTAGAGGGAAGTACAGTTCCAAGTGCAGCAAACGACCGCGTAGTTTAGCTTGAACCCTGCAGGTTAGTCTGATTAACACAAATAAAAGCAGCAACAAAGCAGTCTAAGCAAATAATACAAGCTACTAAGTCTAAGCAAATAATACAATCAATAATACAAGCAACTAAGATAAACAGCTTACCTAGCTACAACCCTAAGCTAACATAGACAATTAGAGACTACAGGGAGGTAGGGAGGGATGGGAAGAGGTGCAGCCTGAAGAGGTGAGTCTTCAGTCGTCGTTTGAAGGTGGTCAGGGTCTCAGCTGTTCTGACCTCCACGGGAAGGTCATTCCACCATCGTGGAGCCAGAACAGACAGGAGACGTGACCGGGAAGCGCAAGTGTGGAGAGGGGGGGAGGTGCCAGGCGCCCTGAGGTAGTGGAACGGAGGGGTCTAGCTGGCGTGTAGGGTTTGAAAATCTTGTGGAGGTATGCTGGGGCTGAACCCTTGACTGCCTGGTATGCTAGGACCAATGTTTTGAATTTGATGCAAGCCATAACAGGCAGCCAGTGGAGGGTAGTGAACAGGGGAGTGACGTGGGAGTGTCTGGGAAGGTTGAAGACCAGACGAGCTGCAACATTCTGGATGAGTTGCAGGGGTCTGATGGCAGATGCCGGTAGACCAGCCAGAAGAGAGTTGCAGTAGTCCAGGTGGGATAGTACCATTGCTTGGACCAGGAGTTGGGTTGAGTAGGTGGTGAGAAAGGGGCGGATTCTCCGGATGTTGTACAGGAAGAATCTGCACACCCGGCTTATACTCTATAGTTATACTCTTGAGCAAGGCGCTGCAGTTATACTCTAGAGCAAGGCGCTGCAGTTATACTCTAGACCAAGGCTCTGCAGTTGTACTCTAGACCAAGGCGCTGCGGTTATACTCTAGAGCAAGGTGCTTCACCTGAACTGCTTCCATAAACACCCAGCTGCAGAAAGGGCATAAATCTAAAGAGTGTAAGTCTCTCTGTGGACGTCCGGAATCTGCTGAATGTGTAAATGTCCTGTAAATGTAATGTAGGGAAACTTGTGTAAATGTAATGTAGGGAAACTTGTGTAAATGTAATGTAGGGAAACTTGTGTAGATGTAATGTAGGGAAACTTGTGTAAATGTAATGTAGGGAAACTTGTGTAGATGTAATGTAGGGAAACTTGTGTAGATGTAATGTGTAGAAAGGTTTGATAGGAGGTCTATGGGAGCCATTTGAGGGGTCAGATTGCATCATGCGTCTGATTCTGCCTGAACTGCTTCAGTGAGCGTTTGTGGCCGATGACATACATCCTCAGGCCTCAGGCCTCTTTCAGTGGAAGTGTGTTCATCACTGATTCCCAGGCATCTGCCCAAAGTAGGCTCTTCTTATGGGCCCTGTGAATTGATTGTGACTAATGAATCATTTAAAGTAGTTAGGAGGTTTAATTTATCGGTGTCATCCCCAGTGCGCAGAGTTGGCTTTATTCCCTCTAATACTGCACAGTCATTATGACTTGCAGCGGTGCGCTGCAGTGTGTGAAAGTGCTTTCTCATTCCCCATGATCCATTCCTCTGGTCTGCATCATGAGCGCATCAAACCCTGTCCTCACTTCCCACTGTCCTTACTTCCTGCTGTCCTCACTTCCCACTTCCTGCGGTTCTCACTTCCGGCTTCCTGCCGTCCTCACTTCCTGCTTCCTGCTGTCTCAGAAGGAGATGAGCACTCAGGACTGTGTCCTGATCCTGAATGATGTGCAGCAGGTCACTGACGATTTACAGCACAGTCATTTACTAGCTGCTTTCAGCCAAAACATAAAAGCGTGTTAAATAGAGTGTGTCCGTGTCCGAGTGTGTCCGTGTGCGTGTCCGTGTCCGTGTGTGTGCGTGTCCGTTTGTGTGTGTGTGTCCGTGTGTGCGTGCGTGTCCGTGTGTGCGTGTGTGTGTGTGTACGTTTGCGTTTGTGTGCGTGCGTGTGTGTGTACGTTTGCGTCTGTGTGTGCGTGTGTGTATCTGTTTGCGTCTGTGTGTGTGTGTGTCTGTGTGTGCGTGTGTGTCCGTGTACGTGTGTGCATGTGTGTGTACGTTTGCGTCTGTGTGTGTGTGTGTGCGTGTGTGTCCGTGTACGTGTGTGTGTGTGTCTGTTTGCGTGCGTGTGTGTGTGTACATTTGCGTCTGTGTGTGTGTGTGTGTGCGCGCATGTGTGTGTGTGCGTGCGTGTGTGTGTGCATGCGTGCGTGTGTGTATCTGTGTGTGTGTACGTTTGCGTCTGTGTGTGTGTGCGTGTGTGTCCGTGTACGTGTGTGTGTGTGTCTGTGTGCGTGTGTGTGTGTGTGTGCATGTGTGTGTGTACGTTTGCGTCTGTGTGCGTGTGTCCGTGTGTGTGTGTGTGTCTGTGTGCGTGTGTGTGTGTGTACGTTTGCGTCTGTGTGTGTGTGTGTATGTGTGCGTGTGTGTCCGTGTACGCGCGTGTGTGTGTGTGTGTCTGTGTGCGTGTGTGTACGTGTGTGTGTGTACGTTTGCGTCTGTGTGTGTGTGCGTGCGTGTGTGTCCGTGTATGTGTGTGTGTGTGTGTGTCTGTGTGCTTGCGTGTGCTTGCGTGTGTGTGTGTGTGTGTGTACGTTTGCGTCTGTGTGTGTGTGTGTGTGTGTGCGTGCGTGTGTGTGTGTGTGTGTATGTGTGTGTGTGTCCGTCCGTGTACGCGCGCGTGTGTGTGTGTGTCTGTGTGCGTGCGCGTGTGTGTGTGTGTCTGTGTGCGTGCGTGTGTGTGTGTACGTTTGCGTCTGTGTGTGTGTGCGTGCGTGTGTGTCCGTGTATGTGTGTGTGTGTGTGTGTCTGTGTGCTTGCGTGTGCTTGCGTGTGTGTGCGTGTGTACGTTTGCGTCTGTGTGTGTGTGTGTGTGTGTGTGCGTGCGTGCGTGTGTGTGTGTATGTGTGTGTGTGTCCGTCCGTGTACGCGCGCGTGTGTGTGTGTGTCTGTCTGTGTGCGTGCGTGTGTGTGTGTACGTTTGCGTCTGTGTGTGTGTGTGCGTGCATATTGTGTCCGTGTGTGTGTGTGTGTGTCTGTGTGCTTGCGTGTGTGTGTGCGTGCGCACGTTTGCGTCTGTGTGTGTGTGTATGTGTGTGTGCGTGCGTGTGGTGTACGTTTGCGTCTGTGTGCGTGCTGTGTGTGTCTGTGTGCTTGCGTGTGTGTGTGCGTGTGTGTGTGTGTATGTGTGTGTGCGTGCATGCGTGTGTGTGTGCGTGTGTGTGTACGTTTGCGTCTGTGTGCGTGCGTGTGTGTGTGTGTGTGTGTGTACGTTTGCGTTGTGTGCGTGCGTGTGTGTGTGTGTGTGCGTGCGTGTGTGTGTGTCGTTGCGTCTGTGTGTGTGTGTGTGTGTGCGTGTGTGTGTGTGTGTGTGCGTGGTTGGTGGTGTACGTTTGCGTCTGTGTGTGTGTGTGTGTGCGTGCGTGTGTGTGTGTGTGTGCGTGCGTGTGTGTGTGTACGTTTGCGTCTGTGTGTGTGTGTGTGTGTGTGTGCGTGCGTGTGTGTGTGCATGTGTGTGTGTGTGTATCTGTGTGTGTATTTAGGTTAAAGGTAAAGGTGTCACAGAGCAGTCTTTCAGTGCTGCACACATGTTGCAGTCATTCCTCAGGCGTGTGGCCTCTTGGCTCGTGTGATCTACCCCCCAGAGCACACAGTTTGTGTTTACAGTTCACCCTGCGCTTCTCCGACAAGGCAGGCTTTACATGATACATTTTAAACACTGTTCTGTCTCACTCTGCTTTTCAGTTGTTAGCATGTTACAGTTAATAGGATGGGTTGTCATTTTTTCCTGAAATTGTAATAATTTTGTCATCATCACTTTGACCATTTTTAGAGGAATAGGTTTATCCTGATGAAAGTATAATTGGCATATACACGTTTTTTGTTTCCATGTATGTATAGTGTAGACTGTCGGGCTGTGTAGGTTTATAGTGCAGATTGTCGGGTTATTGAGTTTTTATAGTGCAGACTGTAGGGGCGTGAGGTGCCTTTAAGAGCACTACCCACAGCACTCACATCCTGTTATGGATCTGGTTAAACAGCCCAGTGTGAACCCAACGACCTCACATTGCCTGACCCTGATTGGCTGCTCTGTGGCATGGAAGAGAACAGGGGTGGAGCTTTCAGTGAGCTTTCATGAACCTCGCAGTACCACCCAGATGGAGATCTTGAACAGCCATATTTGTGCGCCGAAATGGACTTCTTCCCGAAACACTCCAGACTCCCCCTTACACCCACGGGGCTGTTAGAATCCCACGCCCTCCTCATGGAACATATCCCTGAGCAGCACAGCATTTCACACCAGGATTTACGTTATTTTCCTCACTAGTACAACATGCCCTGACTTTATACGGTGGCTTTTAAAAGGATTTTGATTAGAGGTCAGGAATGTTGCACAGGAAATGTTTTTCAGGTTTGGTCCTAAATAAACATCAAACCGAAGACACAAACCATTGGTGATGATATCACTACATCTCAATCTTGTGCAGTTAGCTCACTGCACATGTGTGTTCTGTTTTTACCTCATCTTGGGTAATTCTACTACAACTGAGATTAAAAGGCAGATGTGAGTTTACTGTATAGTAAGGTGTGTGTGCTTGCGTGTGTGTGTGTGTGTATATGTGTGTGCTTGCGTGCGTGTGTGCATGTGTATGCTTGCAAGTAATCCATCAACAGAGTTTGTTGTAGAAATTCTTGAAGCCACATTTCCTGAGAGACCCAGATACGTCAGCACGTGCCCCCCACCCCCCCCCCACACACAGGCGGGAGGGAACAGAGTGAATCACTGCTGATCTCTTTTTTAAGGAGAGCCGCTTTTATACAAATGTTCTCAAGAAGAGATTTTGGAATGTGAAACGAATTTCTAGGTAAACTCAGTTTGAGTTCCAGATATAGTCTCACACACACACACTCTCTCTCTCTCTCACACACACTCACACACGCACAGACATACACACTCTCTCTCTCTCACACACACACACACAGACACATAAACATACACTCTTTCTCACACACACTCACACACACTTTCTCTCACACACACACACACACATGTACACACGCACACACACACACACACACACACACTTTCTCTCTCACACACACGCACAAACCCCTCATTCCCTCGTCCGTGTGTGTGCTTTATGGCTTCAGCCCCTGGTCTCTGTGTGTAGTGTCCTGGTCTCTGTGTGTAGTGTCCTGTCTCTGCATGTAGTGTCCTGGTCTCTGTGTGTAATGTCCTGGTCTCTGTGTGTAGTGTCCTGTCTCTGTGTGTAGTGTCCTGGTCTCTGTGTGTAGTGTCCTGGTCTCTGCGTGTAGTGTCCTGGTCTCTGCGTGTAGTGTCCTGGTCTCTGTGTGTAGTGTCCTGGTCTCTGTGTGTAATGTCCTGGTCTCTGTGTGTAATGTCCTGGTCTCTGTGTGTAATGTCCTGGTCTCTGTGTGTAGTGTCCTGTCTCTGTGTGTAGTGTCCTGGTCTCTGCGTGTAGTGTCCTGGTCTCTGTGTGTAGTGTCCTGGTCTCTGTGTGTAATGTCCTGGTCTCTGTGTGTAATGTCCTGGTCTCTGTGTGTAATGTCCTGGTCTCTGTGTGTAGTGTCCTGGTCTCTGTGTGTAGTGTCCTGTCTCTGCATGTAGTGTCCTGGTCTCTGTGTGTAGTGTCCTGGTCTCTGTGTGTAGTGTCCTGGTCTCTGTGTGTAATGTCCTGGTCTCTGTGTGTAATGTCCTGTCTCTGTGTGTTGTCTCCTGTCTCTGTGTGTCGTCTCCTGTCTCTGCGTGTAATGTCCTGGTCTCTGTGTGTAGTGTCCTGTCTGTCTGCTTCATACAGTATGGCAATACAAAGAAAATGTTTCCTTTACGTAAATCCATCCTGCTCTTCAGTGATAATCCTTTATTCTAGAACTGCTGCACTGCTCAAGGTTTGGAGATAAACATGCTAAACCCCTCGTTTGGAACCGGGATTTTGTTAAGCGGAGAACTTTCCTGCCCTAGTTTTTCTCTCTGTTGTCAAAGGTGTCTTCTCCACCCTCACAAATGGTGCTAAACCAGCCTGTTTGTGCAGAAGGGGGAGGAGTCTGCTCCAGAGATCAGATCAGAACAGAAAGGGTGACCTGAGGTCAGGGAGTAACCTGCCAGGTTTAAACCTTCCTTTAAACCGCGACGCACTGAGGAAGAGACCCTCATTTGCAATGCCGCTGAGACACAGCAGAACAGCATCGGATAAGACGAGTACAAAGAGATGCACTTAAACTTAGAATCAAGTTGTGGAATTGTTTTTATGGCAGCGATGAGTCCACCTTTAGTGTATTCTGTACGATACTCCGTGTGTGGGGCACTGAAGTGGAAAGCAGATCAATCTGGATTGGAGTTAACAGGGGGAACTCTGGGAAATCAGCCAGTCCTGGGGACCTGTGCAATATGAAGCTGCTCCAGACCAGTGAGGATGAATAAGGAAGTATCAGTCTGAGCATATGTTTATGGCTGTATAAAAGATGATAATGTCCAAAGGAGAGATAAAATGCCCAGCGCATCCATGATAAAATCGCAGTTTGTGTGTAATGGCGAGTTTTGTAATACTGGATGTGCTTTTGGTAACACCACTGACAGTCCCTGAAAATGTTTCTCTTTCCCTTTTCAGAAAGTGACGGGTCCCCTGGTGATGGCGGTGGGTGTGGCTGTGATTGGGTCCCTGCAGTTTGGATACAACACAGGAGTTATCAACGCACCCCAATCGGTGAGCAAGTAAAGATTTGAGGGGTCTCTCACACCCCGATCAGTCACACACTGATCCTCTCTCACACCCTGATCAGTCACACACACTGATCCTCTCTCAAACACTGATCAATCACACACACTGATCCTCTCTCACACCCTGATCAGTCACACACTGATTCTCACTCACACCCTGATCAGTCTCACACCCTGATCAGTCACACACACTGATCCTCTCTCACACACTGATCCTCTCTTACACCCTGATCAGTCACACACTGATTCTCTCTCACACCCTGATCAGTCTCACACCCTGATCAGTCACACACACTGACCCTCTCTCACACCCTGATCAGTCACACACACTGATCCTCTCTCACACACTGATCCTCTCTTACACCCTGATCAGTCACACACTGATTCTCTCTCACACCCTGATCAGTCTCACACCCTGATCAGTCACACACACTGATCCTCTCTTACACCCTGATCAGTCACACTGATTCTCTCTCACACCCTGATCAGTCTCACACCCTGATCAGTCACACACACTGACCCTCTCTCACACCCTGATCAGTCACACACACTGATCCTCTCTCACACCCTGATGCAGGGTCCAGGGGGTTGATAAGAGTGAGGGAGACCCTGCTGTATACAGCAACACGCTGATTAGATTAGTGCTCTCTCGTGGGCTCGGAAACACCAGCGCTCCATCTGCACCTGGAACGGCCCGAGACTGGATACTCTGTACCCAGCAGGGGCCCGCCTGCCAGCACCAAGGTCCAACATTATCACACGGCCTCAGCTTCATTCCACACACAGTCCCCTCAGCTTCATTCCACACACAGTCCCTCAGCTTCATTCCACACACAGTCCCTCAGCTCCATTCCACACTCAGTCCCTCAGCTCCATTCCACACACAGTCCCTCAGCTCCATTCCACACACAGTCCCTCAGCTTCATTCCACACACAGTCCCTCAGCTTCATTCCACACACAGTCCCTCAGCTTCATTCCACACACAGTCCCTCAGCTTCATTCCACACACAGTCCCTCAGCTTCATTTCACACACAGTCCCTTGGCTCTGTTCATTAGCGTTTCACAAGCTTATTTGTTGCTTGATGTTTGGATGTTAATGCACAGGAACACTTTCATTCTTTGTGGTTGTGCAGAAGTTGGGTCTTTGTATTGAGTGCAGTGTTGTATGCAGTATAAACATCCTTCAGAAATAGACGGGGGTGATTACCCCAAGTGCCACCCAGGCTGTTTGGAGCTGGTAAATGAGCTGCAGGGTGAGGTACCACTGAGAGGGTCCGGCAGGTGTCTGGCTGCAGCCATCGCTGCTGTTTCCCTGGATGACTGGAAGGGATTGGCTCTGTCACCTGCCTGGGCAGAGAGATAAGAGACATAACCCTGGCTTGAGACAAGGGTAGAGATAGCACATTCCTCAGTGAGCGTTGGGGGGCAGGGCTAATTTGTGTCCATAGCAGCGATGAGCATTTGTTGACACTGCTGAGTCATGGGGGCGGGGCCTCCTCCAATGCCTGCTTCCTCCTCTCCAAAACTCCTAAGTGACCTCTGCTGCCATCTGGTGGCCAAGCAAGAGATGCTTCCAATTTACCACTTCCTGCTTCAGAGACATGGTGGATGTTTCCCCCTGCTGGAATAATCTGAGAAGTGTAATAAAGCGAGAGACGTGTTGAGACTCCTGAGTCTCCTGAGTGAGTATTTACTCTCTCTGTTCCCCTCGGTAGATTATTGAAGAATTCATGAATGAGACCTGGTTCGACCGCTACAATGAAAAGATCTCCGAAAACTCCCTCACCACCCTGTGGTCCCTGTCCGTCGCCATCTTCTCCATCGGAGGCATCTTCGGGTCTTTCTCCGTCGGGCTCTTTGTCAATCGCTTTGGAAGGTCAGAATTTAACTGTGGACTGGTACATGTGTGCATGCATGTGTGTGCATGTATGTGCTTTTGATAGTTTGAGTGTGTATGCATGTGTGCACGTGTGGATGTGTGTATACGTGCATTTGAAAGTGCATGCATGCGTGTGTGTGTACGTGCATTTGAGAGTACGTGTGTGTGCGTATTTATGTGCATTTCAGAGTGCGTGTGTGTGCACACGGTCTCTTTCTCCCTCCCCCTACAGGAAGTACTCCATGCTCATGGCTAACGTGCTCTCCCCCTACAGGAAGTACTCCATGCTCATGGCTAACGCGCTCTCCCCCCGCAGGAAGTACTCCATGCTCATGGCTAACGTGCTCTCCCCCCGCAGGAAGTACTCCATGCTCATGGCTAACGTGCTCTCCCCCTACAGGAAGTACTCCATGCTCATGGCTAACGTGCTCTCCCCCTACAGGAAGTACTCCATGCTCATGGCCAACGTGCTGGCCTTCGTTGCTGCTGCTCTCATGGGCTTCTCCAAAATGGCCGCGTCTTGGGAGATGCTGATCATCGGCCGCTTCATCGTTGGACTCTACTCCGGCCTGTCCACCGGCTTTGTGCCCATGTATGTGGGCGAGATCTCGCCCACCGCCCTTAGAGGAGCTATGGGCACCCTTCACCAGCTGGGCGTCGTTCTCGGGATCTTATTTGCTCAGGTACCGGGGGGGGTCGAACAGGGACTGGTTTTTTACCAGGGTTTCCTGGGGTCTCCATAGTTACACTGGTACACTGTTTGCTTTGCGTAAAGGGGAATTACACTTTATAACACTTCTGCTTCTCATGACTGATATTGTCCTTCTAATGAATGTGTCGCCCTTCATTTTTCAATTAGTTATTTCATTATGATAATATTTTACACTGTTTTGTTGTTTTCCTTTACAAATGCAGGAAGTAGACCCGGCCAATTTAGTGTCGAACTCGAGGATGCATATCATTGCGCGACTTCTGATGTGGGCGTACCTGCAGACAATAACGTTAGGTTGGTCGTAGTGTTGTATGACTACTAGCTAGCGAAACCGAAAATGTCTGTGGACGAAGGAGATTTTGTTTATGAACATGAGATTGTTGTGCCCTATCGGTTCGAGCCGGAATACACAGAAGAAGAGCTGGCTAATTTGCAGGCTGATCGTGCGAGTGCGAGAGCGAGTCAGGAGCGGGCTGAGATTGAGGAAGCACAGGCTATCCCCAGGACAAACGGCAACTGGTGGTAGACATCCTATGTATCACAGACAGGTTGGTTGTAGAAATAGTGTTGTATTACTACTAGCTAGCGAAACAGAAAATGTCTGAGGGCAAAATAAATGGATGGTGGCAACCCTATAATAACAGTCAGCAAGCTGTCTAACTGTTACCGTAGACATCCTATGTATCACAGACACGATAGTGTTAGCCAGCCCGCTTAGTACCTACCTCGAGCGGTTCGACCAATGATGGGAAAACGGTGGGTACAGCTCCAGGCTTCAGACGGTCGCCTTGGTAGTCGGTGGCTTCAAAGTGGTCGCTGCATTAGTCCCCGTTTACGAACTTCTTCGGCTGATATGTTGGGGTGTCTGATCACATCCAGCCATGTCTGGCACAAGGTTGCATCGCGTGGAAAACTGAAAATGTGCTTTCAAGGCAAGTTTAACCAGGGCAAGTTTATAACAACCGGGTACAATGCACCTCATTATTACACCGATATCGCATCAAACAAAAGCTTGCAGACATTAGTTTGTTCGATTTCAACGCTAAGTTAACGGAATGTTTTGCTTTGCTTCTTCTCGATTTTGCCGCGGAACAAAATGGAAGAAGAAGAAAAAACTGGAAACCAAAAACCGGAAACCGTACTACTATGTGGACTTGCGGTAAAAAAAATAGGTTTTTGTTTCTAACGTTAGACATTTAAAATGAAATAACTAATCGAAAAATGAAGGGCAACGCATTCATTAGAAGGACAATATCAGTCATGAGAAGCAGAAGTGTTATAAAGTGCAATTCCCCTTGAAAGGACCTCACAGCGTCTTAGTGCAGTTCTCACTGAGAGGGCCGCCGGTTGTTTTAAATTTGTCTACATAAATATTATATGTGTAGCACATAGGAGCTGCAGTAGCACCATGTAAGTGGGGGTTGTGTGTGGGGTGCTGTGTGTGAGGGTTGTGTGTGGGATGCTGTGTGTGAGGGTTGTGTGTGGGGGATGTGTGTGGGGTGCTGTGTGTGAGGGTTGTGTGTGGGATACTGTGTGTGGTGGTTGTGTGTGGGATGCTGTGTGTGGGGGATGTATGTGGGGTGCTGTGTGTGAGGGTTGTGTGTGTGGGATGCTGTGTGTGAGGGTTGTGTGTGGGATGCTGTGTGTGAGGGTTGTGTGTGTGGGATGCTGTGTGTGGTGGTTGTGTGTGTGGATGCTGTGTGTGGGGGATGTATGTGGGGTGCTGTGTGTAAGGGTTGTGTGTGTGGGATGCTGTGTGTGGTGGTTGTGTGTGGGATGATGTGTGTGGGGGTTGTGTGTGGGATGCTGTGTGTGGGGGTTGTGTGTGGGATGCTGTGTGTGGTGGTTGTGTGTGGAGGTGCTGTGTGTGGGGGTTGTGTGTGGGATGCTGTGTGTGAGGGTTGTGTGTGGGATGCTGTGTGTGGGGGTTGTGTGTGGGATGCTGTGTGTGGGGGATGTGTGTGGGGTGCTGTGTGTGAGAGTTGTGTGTGTGGGATGCTGTGTGTGGTGGTTGTGCGTGGGGGTTGTGTGTGGGATGCTGTGTGTGGGGGTTGTGTGTGGGGTGCTGTGTGTGGGGGTTGTGTGTGGGATGCTGTGTGTGGGGTTGTGTGTGGGATGCTGTGTGGGGTTGTGTGTGGGGGTGCTGTGTGTGGGGGTTGTGTGTGGGATGCTGTGTGTGGGGGTTGTGTGTGGGATGCTGTGTGTGGGGTGCTGTGTGTGAGGGTTGTGTGTGGGGGTGCTGTGTGTGGGGGTTGTGTGTGGGATGCTGTGTGTGGGGTGCTGTGTGTGAGGGTTGTGTGTGGGGGTGCTGTGTGTGGCGGTCCTTGTAAGGGGAGGTGATGCTTTGGGGAGGTGCTGATGCTCCTCTCTGTGCCCCTGCAGATATTGGGCATGGAGTCCATCATGGGGAGCCCCACCCTCTGGCCGCTGCTCCTGGGGTTCACCTTTGTCCCGGCCTTGGTGCAGTGCGCTCTCCTGCCCTTCTGCCCCGAGAGCCCCCGCTTCCTGCTCATCATCCGCAACCAGGAGAGCCAGGCCAAGAGCGGTGAGCCCCGCCCCAACACCGCACCCCAACACGCTGTGCCCTGCCCCAACACATAGCGCCAAACACCCCACCACTACACACGGCGCCACACCCCAACACTCAGCGCCCCGCCCCAACACCCCACCCCAACACACAGCACCCCGCTCCAACACCATGCCCCAACACCTTGCCCCAACACACCACCCCAACATGCAGCGCCCCGCCCCAACACACTGCACCTCGCCCCAACACCCTGCTCCAACACCCCACCCCAACTCGCAGTGCCCCAACACCCCACCACAACACGCAGCGCCCCGCCCCAACACACTGCACCCTGCCCCAACACCCTGCTCCAACACCCTACCCCAACACGCAGCTCCCCAACACCCCACCCCAACACGCAGCGCTTCGCCCCAACACCCTACCCCAACATGCAGCACCCCACCCCAACTGTGGGGACTAGCTGTGGACACTAACTGTGACTGTGAACACTAACTGTGAACGCTAACTGTGGCTGTAGACACTAGCTGTGGACACACTGTGGCTGTAGACACTAGCGGTGGATGCACTCTGACTGTGGACACTACCTGTGGATGCTAACATGGGCTGTGGACACTAGCTATGGACGCTAACAGTGGCTGTGGACGCTAACAGTGACTATGACATTAGCTGTGGATGCTAACAGTGACTATGGACACTAGCTGTGGACGCTAACAGTGGCTGTGGACACTAGCTATGGTTGCTAACAGTGGCTGTGGACACTAGCTGTGGACGCTAACAGTGACTATGACACTAGCTGTGGACGCTAACAGTGACTATGACACTAGCTATGGACGCTAACAGTGGCTGTGGACACTAGCTATGGATGCTAACAGTGGCTGTGGACACTAGCTATGGATGCTAACAGTGGCTGTGGACACTAGCTATGGTTGCTAACAGTGGCTGTGAACACTAGCTGTGGACGCTAACAGTGGCCATGTTCCCTCAGTGCTGAAGAAGCTGCGTGGGGTGGCGGACGTGAGCGCGGACATGCAGGAGATGAAGGAGGAGAGCAGGCAGATGATGCGTGAGAAGAAGGTCACCATTCCGGAGCTCTTCCGCTCGCCGCTGTACCGCCAACCGCTCCTCATCGCCGTCATGCTGCAGCTGTCCCAGCAGCTGTCCGGCATCAACGCCGTGAGTGTGCTGCTAACCGCACACACACACACACATCATACTCACCATACACACTCAATATACACACACCATACACCCTAACTGCACATGCTAACCGTACACACTCACTATACATACTCACCATACACGCTAACCGTACACACACCATACACGCTAACCGCATATGCTAAACGCACACACACACACACACATCATACTCACCATACATGCTAACCGTATGCACACTATACACATCATACACACTCAGTATACACACACCATGCACGCTAACCGCACACGCTAACCGTGCACACACACTATACATACTCACCATACACGCTAACCATGCACACTCACTATACATACTCACCATACACGCTAACCACACACGCTAACCGTACACACACACACACACACACACTCACGCACCCTACACACACACTATACATACTCACCATACACACTAAATGGTAAATGGACTGCTTTTATATAGCGCTTAACAATTGATGCCTCTCATTCACCCATTTACACACACACTCACACACCAACGGTGAAAGGCTGCCATGCAAGGTACCAATCAGCTCACTGAGAGCAATTAGGGGTTAAGTATCTTGCTCAGGGACACTTCGACACACCCAGGGTGGGGGATCGAACCGGCAACCCTCCAACTGCCAGACAACCGGTCTTACCTCCTGAGCTATGTCGCCCCCTACTACACTAACCGTACACACACATTATACATACTCACCATACACTCACCATACATGCTAACCACACACACACCCTCACACACACTATACATACTGACCATACACACACACTCACACACTATACACACACACACACACACACACTGTACACATACTATACTCCTGTATACTGTGTACAGACTCTAATAGTCCTCGATGTCCCCGTTCTGCAGGTCTTCTACTACTCCACCAGAATCTTTACGAAAGCAGGAGTGGCCCAGCCAGTCTATGCCACCATTGGAACTGGTGTGGTCAACACGGCCTTCACCGTGGTGTCTGTGAGTATAAGTGGGCCTGTCAGGTTAAACTTACTGTAGAGCGTGCAGTTAACCTCTCTCTCTCTCTCTCTCTCTCTCTCTCTCCTTGCAGCTCTTCATCGTAGAGTGTGCTGTTAACTTCTCTCTCTCTCTCTCTCTCTCTCTCTCTCCTTGCAGCTCTTCATCGTAGAGTGTGCTGTTAACTTCTCTCTCTCTCTCTCTCTCTCTCTCTCTCTCTCTCTCTCTCTCCTTGCAGCTCTTCATCGTAGAGCGTGCTGGCCGCAGGTCCCTCCACCTCATTGGCTTGCTGGGAATGGCGGGTTCGGCGGTGATGATGACCATTGCTCTCGCCCTGCTGGTACGTCCTCTCCTGCCCTGGCTGCTCAGCCAGGAAGCCGGGGGAACTCATTCCAAATATGACCCTTTTATTTATTTACCATTTAATTCTTTTCAGTTTTCGTGGTGGCAAGAGGGTCTCAGTGGGCCTTAGTGGCAGAGCAAAGGATTATGGGAGGATGAGGAGAAGGAAACTGTGGGTAAAACTGTGCTCTTCTGGTCCACAGGAGAAGGTGAAATGGATGTCCTACGTCAGCATCGTGGCCATCTTCAGCTTCGTGGCCTTCTTCGAGATCGGGCCGGGCCCCATCCCCTGGTTCATCGTGGCCGAGCTGTTCAGTCAGGGCCCGCGGCCCTCCGCCATCGCCGTGGCCGGCTTCTCCAACTGGACCGCCAACTTCATCGTGGGCATGTGCTTCCCGCTTGTGGAGGTGAGTGTGAGCGCAGCTGCAGCCCCATCTCAGAGTACACATTAATACCCAGGGAAACTCCACAGCATGCACATAGCGCATGTATGAATATGCTTATAGTGCTGGTATGAACATGCTAATAGTGCATGTATGAACATGCTTATAGTGCTGGTATGAACATGCTTATAGTGCTGGTATGAACATGCTAATAGTGCATGTATGAGCATGCTTATAGTGCTGGTATGAACATGCTTATAGTGCTGGTATGAACATGCTAATAGTGCATGTATGAGCATGCTTATAGTGCTGGTATGAACATGCTAATAGTGCATGTTGACATGCTATAGTGCATGGTATGAACATGCTTAATAGTGCTGTATGAACATGCTATAGTGCATGTATGACATGCTTATAGTGCTGGTATGAACATGCTAATAGTGCATGTATGAGCATGCTTATAGTGCTGGTATGAACATGCTAATAGTGCATGTGTGAGCATGCTTATAGTGCTGGTATGAACATGCTAATAGTGCATGTGTGAGCATGCTTATAGTGCTGGTATGAACATGCTAATAGTGCATGTATGAACATGCTTATAGTGCATGTATGAACATGCTTATAGTGCTGGTATGAACATGCTAATAGTGCATGTATGAACATGCTTATAGTGCATGTATGAACATGCTTATAGTGCTGGTATGAACATGCTAATAGTGCATGTATGAGCATGCTTATAGTGCTGGTATGAACATGCTAATAGTGCATGTGTGAGCATGCTTATAGTGCTGGTATGAACATGCTAATAGTGCATGTGTGAGCATGCTTATAGTGCTGGTATGAACATGCTAATAGTGCATGTGTGAGCATGCTTATAGTGCTGGTATGAACATGCTAATAGTGCATGTGTGAGCATGCTTATAGTGCTGGTATGAACATGCTAATAGTGCATGTGTGAGCATGCTTATAGTGCTGGTATGAACATGCTAATAGTGCTGGTATGAACATGCTAATAGTGCATGTGTGAGCATGCTTATAGTGCTGGTATGAACATGCTAATAGTGCATGTGTGAGCATGCTTATAGTGCTGGTATGAACATGCTAATAGTGCATGTATGAGCAGCTGGGAGGGGGTTATATAGCTGGGAGGGGGTGCTGGTGGATGAGCAGGCTTACTGGAAAACACTTCGAACCGAACAGGATGTGAAATGAGAGAAGCTCATGATTTAGGAAACCACTCTACAGCTGGCTTTCATGTTTCAACGGCAAAATAACACTAACTTCAATTCAGAACTCACGCAAATTAAATAAAGTAAGTGATGTACATTGACATGTAATCTGTATCTTATAAGAGATGGCTGGATAGCCAGCCTTCTTTTCTTTGCCATGCAAAAACACGTTTTAGTTAAATGTGCAGAATGTGTCCTTGTACATGAGATGTGTTATTGGTGTTGCTTTTATTTATTTGTTTATTTAATTTTAATACAGGAACAAGTTTGAGAGTGCAGAGGTGTTAAAGTTACAGTAAGATGTGTGTTCAGTTTTTTGGAGTTTTCTGTCCAGCAGGAAGTGAAGATAAAAGGCTGTAAAACAGACGGCGGGGTCGTGTGTTCCCACGCTCTTCATCCTCCTTTCTCTCATTCTTCCTCAGAAATTATGTGACGCCTACGTCTTCATCATCTTCATCGTTCTCCTCCTCTGCTTCTTCATCTTCACCTTCTTCAAAGTGCCAGAGACGAAGGGCCGAACATTTGACGAGATCTCCGCCGGGTTCCGCCAGTCACCCGTGGCGAAACTGCCGGAGGCGGAGAACCTGCGAGAAGACTCCCCGCTGTGAAGCCCTGCCCACTCACTGGCCTCGCCCAATCATAGGCCCCGCCCACTCACCGGCTCCGCCTGTCACAGCCTAACCTCGCCCACAGGCCAAACTGCTCCTCCCATCATAGCCTAACCCTGTCCCTATGCTCCGCCCATCACAGCCTAACCCCACCCCCATGCCACACTGCTCCGCCCATCACATCCTAACCCTGTCCCTATGCTCCGCCCATCACAGCCTAACCCCGCCCCCATGCCACACTGCTCCAGAGCTGGGGGGAGGGGGGCCGCAGACAGGGCCTTCTCTAACGACAGAAAGCGCTGATGGAGCTGAATCAGAACATGCATGTTCACACTACTGATTGACACTGGGGGCAGGGGGGCAGAAGAGGGGCCAGGGGGAGAGGGTGGGGTATGGGGCCTGGGGAGAGGGTGGGGGTAGGGCCTGGAAGAGGGTGGGGGCAGGGGGGACCGGGTGGGGGTCGGGGGCAGATAATAGGGGGCAGGAGCCTGTCTATTAATTTTCAGCTCTTTCTGTGTGGTAAAATAAGAGACAAACCAGGAACTGGGACCGAGTGGGGGGGGTGGGGGTTTAGAGAGCAGGGAATTAGGGGGGAGGGGTTTACGGAGGGAGGGGCAGAATGGTAAAAGGGAATATTTGGTCAAAGGAAATTGTGGGTGGGTTCACAAGCAATCTGTTTTATACATATGTAAACATCTAAATATATATTTTTTCTATTTTTTAAAAAAATTCTTCTGTTTGTTACCTTTACAGAGCTGAGAGGAGCTCTGTACTTAAAGTCCTTGTGCTGTAACCAGACAAGAGGTCTCCTCTGTCTGTGCCTGTGCCTGTGCCTCCTCTGTGCCTATGCAGGGATTTTATTCCTGACCAGAGAGCAGATCATCTCTCCATCTGCCGAGTCAGAGATTGTACAGACATGATGTGTACAGAGGCAATAATATAGAGCTATTGTACTGCCGTCCCACTAGGGGGCGCCGTTCCAATAGCAGTACTGAGGAAACCTATGCCTTTAATGACTTTCAGTTCTCCCTGTGCAGAGGGGAGGCCTTTTACCTGTTTTACCTGTTTTATCGCACAGACATTGTACACATCCTTGTGATGTTTGTGAATCTGTTCAATGATACTTGTGATGCATGTTGCTGAAGACTGTTTTTTGTTAGCACATTACTGTATTACAGTGATTATGACTGTTTAATGCTGTATTAAGGTATGCAGGGACTGTTACTGAAACTGACAAATGGTTAGGGAATGTGTGCGTTGCGCATGCGTTAACTGCAGTGTCACTGGCACACTGAAGGGGGCGCCTTCAGGCCAGCGCAAATAGAGAAAGGGAAAGTTGGATTCTACAATTGATCAATTGACACCTGTTACCCCGATGTAACAAACCACAATATTACTGTAGCACAGAGAAAACTGAATGTATGAATGAGGGCATTCTCAGCCCGTCCCTCACCAGCCTCTCTCCAGAAGCACTCCTAACCCTGCAGTCTGTGTGGATGACTGCGGACGGCGAGATAATCCCCAGTGTGTAAGGGGCATCTGTTCCGCTGTCATCATTCTGAAATGGGCCCAAACTGAACATGGCTTCCAGCTTCCCAGCTACACAGTTATGATGCTTATTAAAACAAAGTGCAGGCCTCATTCCTGCAGTGTTCAAAAGCTCATTGAGGCTCATCCCTGATCAGAACTCTCCATGCTGAATTCTAATGGCTGGGTACTGTTCTGGGATCAGTGCTGTAGAAGGGAACATGGTGCTCATGGGAAGGTTTGGAACGCATCCTCTCGCCATCCATCAAAGCTGTTTGGCTTTGTGTTCTGTAGTTTCCATAATGTTTCATTGCAAATACCAGGTTAAACATCAGAATAAATCCTTTGCAACTGCTCTGCCACTGCATAAAATTTAACTGCACTTTCGTACCCACTGCTCCATTGTACCCAGTCAGTACAACTATTTACTGGTTTTTTAACTTGTGAAAATTAAATCAACTTTAATTTGACGATGAATTGTACACAGATTTTTATAATTTGTTTTCCAAATATGACTGAATAACTGCTGTTGGATTACTTGATATTATTTTTTTGTGTTACTGAAATGGTGTACCTTAACTATCCATTTAAAAATTCTCTTCAGGGTATTTTCCTTATTTCAGATGATAAGCGTTTAACCCTTGAACCTGCGGAGGGTGCTGGTTAGGTGATTAGGGATGAATGTGTGTCTGTTGCTTGCCCAGCAGAGGGCGCTGGTTAGGGATGAATGTTGTTTATCTGCACTGTTTGGGCGGCTTTCTTCAGTGGCCCTTCCCTCCTTCCCTGACACATTGAAAAGAAATGTACTGTATCTCAGAAAGCAATCTGGCCAATCAAAAAGCCATACAAATTCAGCTGCACCAAAGATTCAGTGAGGTCTGGTACAAATGTTGCCATGGTGACACAGACTGAACCAGACTGCCTTGAAAAAGAGCCATTTCGTATAACGCATTTCTAGAAGTTTGTAAAGTTTATAAACAAGAAAAAAGCAACATGGGCACACAATTATTAAGCAGGAGCAGTCTCCCCTTAAGTGCTTTATCCTGAATATGAAATAAACTGACTTCTGTAAATATTAGGGAATTCATAATTGTATTATAAGAGAAATAAATGATTGATAAATATGAGCAGACTTTTGTACAGCACAGCTTTCCACACAGTTACACAGTACCTTACATCTCCTCTTTTACCTAATAACCTGATTTTAGAAACTTGCTTGTTCTGGTACCACTGACAGACACATTCTATTTATGACTTGTCTAATTTATTTAGTTTATTTTTAAACATTCTAAGTATCATGTGTAAAATATTGAAAACATTTCAGAATTAAAACATCTATATATGGATTGGAAAGAAAGTGATTGTAGGAAGGATTTTTGAAAATGTGCCAAGACAGTCCAGACTTAGTTTTCTTACTTTTGTAACTTAAAATATGCTGGTTGGGTTATATCTGAATCAATAAAAATAAATTTAAAACAAGAAATGTATGCGTATTTGCTTGTGTGGGTTTTTATTTTTTACCTCAGCCTTTAAAGTCTTAAATACAGAATCTCCCTTTTGGTTTTACTTCTCAAAAGATAAGTGTGAATGCAGAAGCCCACCTCACCTACAGCTGCAACTGCATCCCCTGGCCACAGGAGGGCAGTCTTTGCTGTGACACCTTTCAGTCTAGCAAATTAATTACTCCAACACAATAATTTTCATGAAAATAATTTGGTGGCACTATCACAGTACATCATTGTTTCATGTTAGATTTTTGGTGTAATTATAGTTTCATCATTTGAAAGAGTTTTTGAAGCATTCATATTTACATAGTGAAAACTATTTTTGATAGGATAGCTGGCACAGGTTGTCATTAGTTTTACCCCATAAAGCCTTTGGGCAATTCATATTATTGAATAGATTCATATTCATAACAGAGAAAGAAAGTGAACTTATGCCACTGCTTACTACATAGACAAATACGTTATATATTGCTGGTAGTGTATTTGTGATATTCTGATTTTTTTGCATAAAGGACTGCATGTCACAGCCATGAAGACTCACAGACACTCTGCTGATCTGTGCAGCTCTCTGTGAGGGAGGCCCTGTCACACTCACAGACACTCTGCTGACCTGTGCAGCTCTCTGTGAGGGAGGCCCTGCCACACTCACAGACACTCTGCTGACCTGTGCAGCTCTCTGTGAGGGAGGCCCTTCAGACTCACAGACACTCTGCTGATCTGTGCAGCTCTCTGTGAGGGAGGCCCTTCAGACTCACAGACACTCTGCTGATCTGTGCAGCTCTCTGTGAGGGAGGCCCTTCAGACTCACAGACACTCTGCTGATCTGTGCAGCTCTCTGTGAGGGAGGCCCTTCAGACTCACAGACACTCTGCTGATCTGTGCAGCTCTCTGTGAGGGAGGCCCTTCAGACTCACAGACACTCTGCTGATCTGTGCAGCTCTCTGTGAGGGAGGCCCTTCAGACTCACAGACACTCTGCTGATCTGTGCAGCTCTCCGTGAGGGAGGCCCTGTCACACTCACAGACACTCTGCTGATCTGTGCAGCTCTCTGTGAGGGAGGCCCTGTCACACTCACAGACACTCTGCTGATCTGTGCAGCTCTCTGTGAGGGAGGCCCTTCAGACTCACAGACACTCTGCTGATCCGTGCAACTCTCTGTGAGGCCTCTCTGACTCAATGTTACAACACCCTTTGTGGTTGAATCCCTGTTTTCATAATTGGGTTTTAAGGTGATGCGTATTTTTGTTTTCATTTTTGCTTTTATCATTAATTTGTTTTGCAGGCAGCAGTATGTTTGCGTTGAGTTGAAGATCCTACAGCAGCTCAAACATACAGCACCAATAAGTTGTGCTCTCTTCTCTCTTGAACACCAGGAGCTTGTGAGGTCCAAACCTGCTTTTTGATGAAGCATAAAGGACAACCCCACTGTGGATACAATGCTGTGACCATGTGATTGGACAGTCATTCATAGTGCACTGTCTACATTACGCAAAAACTTTCACCTGCCCAGTCTCCTCAAATGAATCCTGTTCCCTCGGCTGCATCTGGGCTGAAATACGTCTCCTGGAAGAAAGTGAATTACCTTTCTGGCAGAATCAAATCTCAAATGGGACTGGGTGCAGTGGGAAAGCAGGAAAATAATGTTGGTCTTTTAATTTATTTAAAAAAATTAATCTGGCACCCAGCATAATAAAATCAGGTGTGCTTGCTGGTGAGCGTTCTACCTTTCTATCTCAACTCTCGCGCAAACAAAAGGGCCACGCGCGAACGTTATGACGCAACATAGGCGCTGTGATTCCGTACAGGACGAGGGCAGTGACTGCACCCTGAAAAGTGGAGTACCTGGATTGATGGCGGCAGTTTTGAATACAGGCGTTATCGTGTTTATGTGCGGGGCCGGTTTTAACATCACAGAAACATGATTTTAGCTGAAGCCACGAGCAGTATTTTAATTAATATAAATGCAACGGGGACTAAGCGTTATCCACTCGTTTTTAAATGCACCCATTTTTCTGGTGGAGACTGGAGTGTAACGCAAACCTGTCGGTCGTGTACAAGCAGAGGAGTTTTGTTCCGGCTCGTCTTCGTTTGTTTGAGTGATTTATCCGCTTTTGTCTTCACTCTGTTTGGACGTGTCAAGAACCGAGCGTATTTTGGATTATATGTTTGCGCCCATACCAGCAAGGAAAACGGCTGAAGACTGACCTGGCGTTGGCCAGAGCATGGCCGCCGACTGCGGTGGTGAGTCCCCCTGTTTCTCGTTTTGGATTATGGTTGCCCCGCCTTGGTTTGAGTTTCCTTTATTGTACATAATACATACACTCTCTCTCACACACATACAATGTAAGGGGGAATCTATCGGACCGCGGTTGAACAGCTTATAATGAATGGTGAATGTGGGCGGCAGTGTAGTGTAATGGGTGAGGAGTGTTCCAGGTAGGACGCTGCCGTGGTACCCTTGTGCGAAGCACTTGATCTGCATTTCTTCAGGTATATCCAGCTGTATAAATGGATGCAAGGTAAATGCTGTGTAAAACGTTGTATAAGTTGCTCTGGATAAGAGTGTCTGCTCAATGCCTGTAATGTAATGTAATGTAGTGCACTGATGGGAAGACTGTACAGACACAGCTCTCTGTCAGTCCTGGAATTTATCCAGTCCATCTGAACAGGGACAGAGTGAGTGGAGCTCCTCAGAGCCATATGGATGCTGGTTATGTCTATTTGTGACAGTATCATGTATGTTTGTTTATTCTGATGCTTCAGTGAAGACACATTCAGCATTACTCATTTTCAAAGCTGGATGGTCATCGGAACTCTACATCAATAGTACACTCCATTAGGATTCAAACCTGCAAGTCTTCCCTGCCCAACCCTTACCTGCTTCCCACACCTGCTCTTTCAGCCTTTGATGGATCACCCCTGCGTTGCCATGGAAATGCACTAAGATGTTTCTGTGTGTTTGATACTGACAGCATGGATGGGCAGGGTGAGCCTGACTGACAATGCCAGAGAAGTGTGTGTGTGTGTGTGTGTGTGTCTTTGTAGACTGATGTGGTTGCACTCTAATATTAGTTTCACTAAAGGCCAGCTTTGAAGATCACACAGTGAGGGAAGGTGTGTACACAGCGCATCCACACACGTGCGCACACACACACTCACACACACACATGCACACACACATCCTTTATTTATGGACCTGCTGTGAACCTGTGTTTCTGGGACACCGTGGCCCTGACCCCCCCCCTCGTGTGCGGTGTAAACGTTCCTCAGGAGGGAAATGTGCCACCATCGCACAGAATTCCTTTTCCTTCCCAGAATCCTCGTAGGGACATGCTGACTGTCACCCAGCAACCAAACTGCATCACAATGTGTGTACTGTAATATGAGGGAGAGAGACTGACTGACTGACTGACTGACTGACAGACATTCATCCATCCATTCATCCATTCATCCAAACACCACTCTGCCATTGTGTACTGTGGAGCCTGCAATGGGGGATTGCTCTGAAGATGCTGTGGCCGGGTGGCATTAGCCTGCCGTGTTTCTCACAGCATGGGTGTGAACTCACGCAGATGTGCGTTTCTGCATTACCGTTATCAATGTTACATGAGGCAGAAATCTGCAGCTGCTGTGTTTTAAAGCCGGATCTTGCAGGGTAAAAAACCTGCAGGGTACCTCAAATACTGCAGGGTACCTCAAATCCTAGTTTCCTAGATGCCGCAAAGTCATTATTAATGAAGCTGTGAAGGTGTGTGCGGAGCTCACTGGCCATTTGGTTTTATTTTCTCAGGCGCTGGTGTTCATTATTCTGATGGGAGTGTTGACCTTGTGCATGTTCTGCACCCAGAATGGAGCGCCCCCGCTAAACCCCGCTAACCCCAGCTAACCCCCGCTAACTCCTGCTAACCCCAACTAACCCTGGCTAACCCCCGCTAACACGGGCTAACCCCGGCTAACCCTGGCTAACCCCCGCTAACACGGGCTAACCCCGGCTAACCCGGGCTAACCCCCGCTAACACGGGCTAACCCCGGCTAACCCGGGCTAACCCCCGCTAACACGGGCTAACCCCGGCTAACCCTGGCTAACCCCCGCTAACACGGGCTAACCCCGGCTAACCTCTGCTAACCTCGGCTAACCTCGGCTAACCCCCGCTAACCCCGGCTAACACGGGCTAACCCCTGCTAACCCCGGGGGCGGGGCGGTGTATGTAAATACAGAGCCATCCTGTTAAAGCAGGTTATGTGGCTGGGCCCCATGGTCTGGTATCTGTTAAGGCTCTGTTCCAGTGTGTGGATGGGCCCCATGATCTGGTGTCTGTTCCAGTGTGTGGATGGGCCCCCAGTGGTCTGGTATCTGTTAAGGGTCTGTTCCAGTGTGTGGATGGGCTCCATGGTCTGGTATCTTCTGTGGAGCACTCTATCCTCCTGTCCTCCCTGGCAGCAACAGGGATCTGCGATACAGTCCTTGACTGGATTGAGTCTTACCTCTCTGACCGTTCCTTCCAGGTTGCCTGGGCGGGTAAGGTATCACCACCCCGTCCCCTCGCCACCGGAGTTCCCCAGGGCTCAGTCCTCGGTCCCCTTCTCTTCTCCTTGTGCACCAGATCCCTTGGCCCTGTAAATGGTAAATGGACTGCATTTATATAGAGCTTTTATCCAAAGCGCTTTACAATTGATGCCTCTCATTCGCCAGAGCAGTTAGGGGTTAGGTGTCTTGCTCAAGGACACTTTGACACACCCAGGGCGGGGTTTGAACCGGCAACCCTCCGACTGCCAGACAATCGGTCTTACCTCCTGAGCTAGGTCTTACCTCCTGAGCTGTAATATCTGCCCATGGCTTGTCCTATCACTCCTATGCCGACGACACGCAACTCTTTCTCCCCATCGGACACACAGGTCCCTGCCCGCATCTCCGCTTGCCTGAGGGACATACAGAGCTGGATGGACAATCACCACCTGAAGCTCAACCCGGGAAAGACGGAGCTAATCTTTATTCCTGCTCTATCCTCTCCCCTCCTCGACTTTTCCATTTCCCTAGGGGACACCTTAGTGACATCATCACCCTGTGGCAAGAATCTCGGAGTGGTGATGGACAACAGGCTGTCCCTCTCCAAGAACATTGCAGCAGTAAGCCGGTTATGCAGATTTTTCCTGTATAACATTCGCAGAATCTGCCCCTTTCTCACCACCTACTCAACCCAGCTCCTGGTCCAAGCAATGGTTCTATCCCGCCTCGACTACTGCAACTCTCTTCTGGCTGGACTACCGGCATCTGCCACCAGACCCCTGCAGCTCATTCAGAATGCTGCGGCTCGTCTGGTCTTCAACCTTCGCAGACACTCCCACGTCACTCCCCTGCTCACTACCCTCCACTGGCTGCCTGTTATAGCTCGCATCAAATTTAAAACATTGGTCCTAGCATACCAGGCAGTCAAGGGATCAGCCCCAGCATACCTCCACAAGATATTCAAACCCTACAGGCCAGCCAGATCCCTTCGTTCTGATACATCAGGACGCCTAGCACCTCCCCCTCTTCGAACCTACACTTCCAGAACACGTCTCCTGTCTGTTCTGGCCCCACAGTGGTGGAATGACCTCCCTGTGGAGGTCAGAACAGCTGAGACACTGACCCATTTCAAACGACGACTGAAGACTCACCTCTTCAGGCTGCACCTCTCCCCATCCCTCCCTACCCCCCTGTAAATGACTGTAAGCTTAGGGTTGTAACTAGGCAGCTGTTTCGTAGGTGACTTAGGTGCATTAACTGTCTTAACTACTGCTTGTATTTTTTCCATAGACTGCGTTGTTGCCGTTCTCGTTGTTAGTGTTAATCAGTTTAACTTTCAGGGTCCAAGTTGAACTATGCGGTTGTTCCCTGCACTTGGACCGGTACTTCTCTCTAGGGGTTTCGTCATACTTGTTCCTGGTTATGGTTATACACTTTGTTGTACGTCGCTCTGGATAAGATCGTCCGCCAAATGCCTGTAATGTAATGTAATGTAATGTAAAGGCTCTGTTCCAGTGTGTGGATGGGCCCCCTGGTCTGGTATCTGCTGAGGCCCTGTTCCAGTGTGTGGATGGGTCCCACGGTCTGGTATCTGTTAAGGCTCTGTTCCAGTGTGTGGATGGGTCCCACGGTCTGGTATCTGTTTAAGGTTCTGTTCCAGTGTGTGGATGGGTTCCTTGGTCTGGTATCTGTTTAAGGCTCTGTTCCAGTGTATGGATGGGCCCCATGGTCTGGTATCTGTTAAGGTTCTGTTCCAGTGTGTGGATGGGCCCCACAGTCTGGTATTCATGGGCTCAGACAGCAGAACCTCCTGGCGTTTGTTAAGTGAAGAGCGTCTGCAGGGGTGTGCGACTGTTTCTATTCCCATGTCACAGCCCCCGTTCTGAAGGGTCCACTGTGGCTCTCTGCTCAATCAGATTGCATTTGTTTAACAGATCAATGTGAATTTACTGTCTGTTGTAAATCTATACACATGAAAAAAAGATGCTTTTATCAAAGTTTAAGCTCCACTTCCTGCTCATCTTCCCCAACTTGTCTAATTCCAGCTCCACCCCTTACCCTAAACCTGTGCACGTCCCATGTATGGATTTAGAGGGCGGGGTCTGCCGGACGGACTCCTGAGGGGCAATCATTCGGCCACACGGCTCAGAGTTATTAACAATTTTTTAAATTCCCTCCCGCCCCTGGCTCACTGCAGAACTGCTCTAGCAGGGGAGGCTGCATTAATTTTGCAGTGTACGTGTGACTGGGCTTACTGTGCTGAGGAGCTGTGTGTGAGTCACGCTCAGAGCCTGCACACACTGTGCTCTCTCTCTCTCTCTCTCTCTCTCGCTCTCTCTGCCCTAGACTGGGCTCACCCTGCACACACTGCTCTCTCTCTCTCTCTCTCTGCTTTAGCCTGGGCTCACCCTGCACACACTGTGCTCTCTCTCTCTCTGCCCTAGACTGGGCTCACCCTGCACCACTGTGCTCTCTCTCTCTCTCTCGCTTTAGACTGGGCTCACCCTGCACACACTGTGCTCTTCTCTCTCTCTGCTTTAGACTGGCTCACCTGCACACACTGTGCTCTCCTCTCTGCTTTAGACTGGGCTCACCCTGCACACACTGTCTCTTCTCTCTCTCTCTGCTTTAGACTGGGCTCACCCTGCACACATGTCTCTCTCTCGCTTAGACTGGCTCACTGCCACTGCTCTCTCTCTTCTGCTTTAGACTGGGCTCACCCTGCACACACTGTGCTCTCTCTCTCTCTCTCTGCTTTAGACTGGGCTCACCCTGCACACACTGTGCTCTCTCTCTCTCTCTCTGCTTTAGACTGGGCTCACCCTGCACACACTGTGCTCTCTCTCTCTCTCTCTGCTTTAGACTGGGCTCACCCTGCACACACTGTGCTCTCTCTCTCTCTCTCTCTGCTTTAGACTGGGCTCACCCTGCACACACTGTGCTCTCTCTCTCTCTGCTTTAGACTGGGCTCACCCTGCACACACTGTGCTCTGTTTAACTGCTCCCTGCACTCTCTCTCTCTCTGCTTTAGACTGGGCTCACCCTGCACACACTGTGCTCTGTCCTCTCTCTCTGCTTTAGACTGGGCTCACCCTGCACACACTGTGCTCTTCTCTCTCTCTCTGCTTTAGACTGGGCTCACCCTGCTCACACTGCTCTCTCTCTCTCGCTCTCTCTGCTTTAGACTGGGCTCACCCTGCACACACTGTGCTCTCTCTCTCTCTCTCTGCTTTAGACTGGGCTCACCCTGCACACACTGTGCTCTCTCTCTCTCTGCTTTAGACTGGGCTCACCCTGCACACACTGTGCTCTGTCTCTCTCTCTCTGCTTTAGACTGGGCTCACCCTGCACACACTGCTCTCTCTCTCTCTCTCAATTCAATTTCAATTTAAGTTGCTTTATTGGCATGAAATACAAACGTACTTATTGCCAAAGCATACATATATAATATGTAAAATAATAATATAAAAATAATAATGGTAAATGTAACAATATATACAAATAACAGCATATACAATAACAGCAACATAAGTAAATCAATAATAAATATGTACAATGTTTATATGGGGTGGGTGGTCACTCACTGTCCCTCAGGTTATGGCAGGCTGAAATGAACTGTGCCGCAATTGGGGCTGTTGATCCTTCCCTTCCCTTCCTAGGGGCGACATAGCTCATGAGGTAAGACCGATTGTCTGGCAGTCGGAGGGTTGCCGGTTCAAACCCCGCCCTGGGCGTGTCGAAGTGTCCTTGAGCAAGACACCTAACCCCTAACTGCTCTGGCGAATGAGAGGCATCAATTGTAAAGCGCTTTGGATAAAAGCGCTATATAAATGCAGTCCATTTACCATTTACCATTCCCCTAAAAGAATTGCACATTTTTCTTCTTTTGATTTGTAATTAAAATTATTTATAATTTGGGATAATTTTTAGAAATATTTTTTTCTAATTTGTAAATATTTTGTGCAAGTAAGGAGGAAGTGCATCTCTGTTTCCACCTCCCCTGCCTTGCAGTGACCACATATTCGCTCTTCTTTTGGTACCCATGAGTTTTTGTATCTGCCTATTTCAATTGCAAGCGTGTGGTCACTGAGCCTGTATTTGGTCAGGATCCGTCTCTGCTTTGTATCTCTGACAGAGAAGAGAGACTCTGCCTGTGTGTATTTTCTATTTCGGGCCCGATAACAATTCAGTTTATTTTGGGATTGTGTTTTATAATTTGGTTGACTCTAATGGGCTGTTGTGAAGCAGTGCTGGTCTGAAGCTGGTTTGCATTAGTATGTGTTAATGTTTGTCTAGAGAGGTTCAGAACCAGCTGACTGAGGGGATACTTTCCTGGGCTGAGCTCTTGGGTTTGGAGTGCCAAGAATTGTAAGGAGTCTGTTGGACTCATTTTTAGATGTTCAATATCTCTCTCTCTCTCTCTCTCTCTCTCTCTCTCTCTCTCTGCTTTAGCCTGGGCTCACCCTGCACACACTGTGCTCTCTCTCTCTCTCTCTCTCTCTCTCTCTCTCTGTATGACATAAGGCTGTTCTTATCGACACATAATCATCCATCCAGTTACCCCGTTTAGCCGAATATCCACGCTGTTTCATTATGAACAGTTACTGTTGACATTAATAATTATGTCACAGCAAACCTGTTACACAGTACACAGCACACAGCTGTTAGAGTGCACACCTACCTCTTTGGAGGGATTGAAAAATTCATTAGACACGTTTATAATGTCAGCAGAAATAAGAGCCATCATTAAGTAATTGAGCTTTTTTATGGCAGCTCTCAGTCCTTTTTCAGTAATTAAGATGCCATCTTGTGAAGTGACCCTGGAGTCAGAGCCTTCAAATGCACACATGAATGGAAGCTGATTACACTTCATTATACTTCATACTTCATATACTTTGTTATTGTGAAACGGTCCAATAACAAACATTTGTAATTTCTGTCAGGGAGGGGGAAAGAAAATTTCATTTAAAAAATTGGGAAATATGTGACCATCTTGCATATTTATATTTATTATGTTGTTGGTGATTGTTTTTTCCTTAGAGAGGTTTGTTTGCAAATGAAGCTCCCCTCAGGGATGATGAAGCCCTCCGTGTGAGGATGATGAGGGAAATGTTCCAGTTGGGTTTGTGAGCGGCAGATGGCCAGGGAAGGGGGCCAGATTAATCTGGAACGGCTCTGCAGAACAACTCCTCCTGGTGCTCCTCTCCTGGTGCTCTCCTCCTGGTGCTCCTCTCCTGGTGCTCCTCTCCTGGTGCTCTCCTTCTGGTGCTCCTCTCCTGGTGCTCTCCTTCTGGTGCTCCTCTCCTGGTGCTCCTCTCCTGGTGCTCTCCTTCTGGTGCTCCTCTCCTGGTGCTCTCCTTCTGGTGCTCCTCTCCTGGTGCTCTCCTTCTGGTGCTCCTCTCCTGGTGCTCCCCTCCTGGTGCTCCTCTCCTGGTGCTCCTCTCCTGGTGCTCCTCTCCTGGTGCTCCTCTCCTGGTGCTCTCCTCCTGGTGCTCTCCTCCTGGTGCTCCTCTCCTGGTGCTCTCCTCCTGGTGCTCTCCTCCTGGTGCTCCTCTCCTGGTGCTCTCCTCCTGGTGCTCTCCTC
Source organism: Anguilla rostrata (assembly GCF_018555375.3). NCBI lineage: Eukaryota > Metazoa > Chordata > Actinopteri > Anguilliformes > Anguillidae > Anguilla > Anguilla rostrata. Next base: position 41,982,497 of record NC_057945.1, on the reverse strand, counting down.
CTGGTGCTCTCCTCCTGGTGCTCCTCTGCTGGTGCTCCTCTCCTGGTACTTAATAAATGCTGTTATTGTGATTAGTGTTGTTATGATAATGTAATTGCATACATGATGTTATCAATCTGATTCAGGTATGTGATGTGAATGGGTAGAAGCCCCCTGAACACAGGCCCTTTCCAAGAGAACAGAGTCATTAAAAACTCATGAAATATAAATTAAAGGACATTCATTTGAATTCCCTTCATTTCGATGTCATGCCATTTTGCTGAGGGTGGTGCAGAAATGATCCAGCAGACGGGTGAATTTCTTTCCAGTTTATGAATCCACAGAGGAGCGCATTTTTAATGATGAATTTTTGCCCTGGGGGTCTGGACTGTGCTGGACGTCGCTTTGTGGGACAGTGAGAAATGTCACTCTGCTTTGTCCAGCCCTCTGGTGTTCTTTTCTCTTCAAAACCGGAGGTTTTTATGGGCTGATGTTTTTAAACACTTAACACCATCTGCCATGTTATGAATGAAAACTTGAAGGTATTTGTCAGGAAGTTTTCACAGTTGGAACTTTAAATATGGCCACTCAACTAAAAGTAAGGTAATGTTTCTGTCAACAGCTGAACATCCCAAACAGCAAAATAAGTTTCTTGACTGGCAGAATTGGTAGGTGACGTTTGACCTATAGATTTGAAAAGGGGGAGGTCCCAGGGCTGAGTGGATGCTGTAAGCACTGTAAGCCCAGAAGGCTGTCTTGAGGCTATTCAGCCACAGCACTGCTATGGGTCTGATGTTGGAAGACAACGTGTTTAATTATGTATTAAATATTCACTACACTTTGTTTATAATATTAATGAACACTTTCAAAAGCTGCAGAGTTGGACCTGTAATAATTTCATTATTTTATTGAACTGGTTTAATGTGAAACTGTTGTTTCTCCCTGCAGAATTATTGATGGCAGGGTTTGAGGATTATTGCAGGCAGCGGGAGATCAGAGAGGTTAAAGCAGGAGTCCTGTGCCCTTTGACCTCAGGTTGTGCTCTCTGTCTATGGGTACCTGACCTCCACCTGTTCTGAAATAAGCACTTCATCAGCGTATGACTATCATGATTTAGGTGGTACAAATGAAAAATCTAAATTGTTGGCCGTCTCTTGAATTTGTGTTGTTTACTGCACTAGTCGCCCCTGGCCATTCTGGCAGGCACTGATGCTGGGCAGGAGTCCGGGCTTCTCTCCAGAGCGAGAGGGCGCATGGGGGAGCGCTAGATCCTGAGCACATCCAGACTGGCTGCTCAAAAGCACAAAGACTGCAAAGCTTCTGTTCACTGCTTCAGGGTTATTTTAAATACAAAGAACAGCGTGACATACCACATTGGATGTGACACAGATGGGTTTGTGTGGATGCGACACAGCTGGGTTTGTGTGGATGCGACACAGCTGGGTTTGTGTGGATGTAACGCAGATGGGATTGGAGCTTTAGCACAGCGGTGTGGAGCAAACGGACTGTCAGGCCTCTGCACTGATGACCGCAGGGTACTGGGGGCAGACAGGCCACTACTGTAGTCTTTCGTTTAAGTTGCCCATAAAACCACCTGCTGGTTTATGGTACAACATGACCAGGGATATATGAGGCCTCTACACTCCTCTTTATGGATCTGCAATGACAGCCAGTGGGAATTTGTCTCCCCAAACAGCTTCAGTTACTCTTAAAATGGTATGTCCCTGTAAAGCAGGGTCTGGAGCAAGCCCCCTTAAACAGAGCACAGTACTGCTGGAAGTGTAGGTTTGCTGTGATGCAACTTAATGACTCAACACCTTAATGGTCCTCCCTGTGCAGTCATGGTGGCAAGGACAGAATTACTACGTGCTCAAAAGCACATTTGGTTGTGTACCAATGACCAAACGTACACCCTGCCACAGGGCCTTGTACCCTTTGAACATAAATGCTTTTGTGTGTATAAATACATTGGGCTTTGCATTGCATGCCATTTTAAAACCAAACACTTATGGAGGTAGGTCCATGATGATGTAAAGGTACATTTTGATATTTTCATTTGCAAATGAGTTTATGTTCTCATGTTATGGAATTAAAGAGAGACGAGCAATAGCTTTTCCGTTTGAGCTGCAGTTGCCTCTTTCCAAAAGAGTGGAATTTTTAATAAGGGACTTACGCAGGGAAATCCGCAAAATAAATGCATTCAGTCGCTATATAGGGAAGGAAGAAATAAAAAGCTTTTGTAAAAATAATAATAATCGAATCTTGTTTTTGTATGCTTCTGGCACACCATGAACAGAACAAAACATTTTTAAAGTCTTCAAAGCAATTACTTACAGGAGCGTGACCAACGGATGGCTGTGCCAGTCTCCAAACCGGTCGGTCGCGAGCAGGTGTCGGCACGGTCGGAATAACGGTCTGTAGTGCAGGCTTTCCCTTTCAGCACCAACCCGCATCGTACCTTTTGTTATGCAAGCGGAGACTATTCGTTACATTAATAAGTTGCAATAAACATACATTTTTAAACGTGCTGTACCGCCTAACGGGAGGGAAGTTCTCGTAAAACCGTCCTTGTGACTTCTCTTCGCACAGGCGTCTTCGTTGTAGGCTACACGACCAGTAAGGAATTAACCGCCGAGAGGGACTATCATCTGTTTGCCACTGCCATGCTGTCAGCAAGAAGCTATTAGGGCTTCTGAGCAGTGTAATCATTTCTGTCGCGTTATTAATTCAGCCACGAATAAAGTAATGGTAGTATATTATATGTTAATATGCATGGCACTGATTACATATCGTGTTATCTAGGCGAACCATATCAACCTAAATTGGGATTCTGTTCGCAAAATCTGCATTCTAAACCTCAAACTCAACCGTAACCAGCATTAAGAACTGCAGTTTGAATTGAGATAGGAGTATTGCATCTGCACTTTCTGCCAAACGCGCATTTGTTCTTCAGCGTATGTTGTAACAGGATGACCGAGTACTTCAGCCCACCGCGTTTGAGTGCGGTGAAGCGTGCCTGCCTGATGGTCACGTGATAAAGGCGAGGCTTTTTTTAATGTACATCCCAAGACGGAGGGAACGGATGCGCTGCCGAGAAAGCACACTGGAGATCCTTTTTGCTCCTGCATCTCCTGCATATTACGGTTTGTCTCAAGATTTCGTATTCCTGTAAACCAAGTGTTACTCATCCGTGGTTGCATTTTATTAACGTCCAATCTTGTGTTCATCTATCCGAAGCGAGCGAGGTTATTCACCCGATGAGTTCACCTGTACCGTTGCTAGGCACACTGCAAGCTTCCCGGGAGTTTTCTGAAACAAGCAACGATTCAAGACTGATATTGCTATTAAAGGTAAGATACAGTCTTTTCATCTACACCGAACGCTTTCTTTCGTGAACAATATTTTAATGCACTGTTGATCCACGCGTAATACGATAGAACGACGTGCGTTCTAGTAGTATTTAAATTTGGGCTTTTTACACTATTATATAATGCTTCTGTCCATTTCATCAGTTGTCGTACCAAAGGTGTTTCCTATCAGGGAATAAATTAATGAAAATCTATTCCACTGCCGATCTAATCCAATAAATTGTGTTCATCTTTCTTTTTCATACTTTTTGATGACTTGGTTCACAACCAGGCAAATTGTCTAGTAAGGTGTAGAAATTTTGGATTTGCGCACGTATTTTCCACATTTGCGCGCTGTACGTTATTTATCGTTGGGGGCTGTTTAAGCAACCCTCAGTTTAGCAGGTTACTCCATGGTATAGGCTAACTGATATTTACATTACCGCACCAGACCATATGCTGCAGCATTATGAATGACGGAAACTGAAACCAGACTTGGCGCTTTTACCAGGATCTGTCTCTGTATTCTCCTTCGTCTCCTCAATTGATTTCTACAAAAAATATTTTTTTTTAAACACGCTCTGATGGCTTGTAAAGTTTACGGAATAACTGTAGTCAATCTAATAAACGCTCCCCTCTGCTACAGAGTTTTGAAACATTTTAAGAAGTTCCTTTCTCTGTGTCCTTTTCGAAATTATGACGGCATCCGTCACCCATACACACGATCTATGAGACAGGCAAACAATGTTCGCCGGTTCTATAACGCATCGCCTATCTGTGCGCCGGGTCTAAGACCGTGTTCACACTGAAAATGAGCATACGGTAGAACCGCATCTAGCTAGCTAGGCTCAATTTACATTTATCAACATATTGTGCAACCATACGCTCTGATTCGCAGCACACAACACCGACTGTATTGTAGTACAGACGACAGCAGGATGCAGCAGTTCTTTATCGTTTTTTTTTTTACATGGTTGTTCTGATACTATTTGATTACCCTAAATGTGGTTGTACAGCCATAGCCTACCTGCGTGCCATCTCTACCGCATTCTCATTTTCAGTGTGAACACGGCCTCTAGCTAGCCTAGACTCAAATGGCATCAGACACTGTGAAAAAAATAAACGCAGTTTTAGGCGTTGGGCGGGAGGGTTACCGATCTTAATGTAGGCTTCTAATAATATTTGATTGTCCAAAATTTGGTTGAAGTGTTATTTTATCAACAGTCAATCCCAAACCAATGATGTAAGATATAATTTAACATAACACCTGTATCAGGTCTTCAGTGAAGCACAAAGTGCAGATAACGATTGGGGTCTCTCTCCAGTGTGTGAGTATGGCTGCAGAGGGCTGAAATCAGAAGTGTACCCTGGATAACTCTGTTTGGCTGCTTCCAGTGGCATCACTCTTTCCCATGATACTAAATTCAGTCGAAACTGGCAATTCACTGTTACCTTTAATCGCTCTTGAGGTAGTAGAACCCTCTCCTGGCCACTCTACTTCAGGAGTGTTGTGCTTGCTGATGGCCACTCTACTTCAGGAGTGTTGTGCTTGCTGATGGCCACTCTACGTCAGGAGTGTTGTGCTTGCTGATGGCCACTCTGCGTCAGGAGTGTTGTGCTTGCTGATGGCCACTCTACGACAGGAGTGTTGTGCTTGCTGTTGGCCACTCTACTTCAGGAGTGTTGTGCTTGCTGATTGCCACTCTACATCAGGAGTGTTGTGCTTGCTGATGGCCACTCTACTTCAGGATTTGTTGTGATGCCATCACACATGTGTGCTTGCTGATGGCCACTGTACTACAGGAGTGTTGTGCTTGCTGATGGCCACTCTACGACAGAAGTGTTGTGCTTGCTGATGGCCACTCTACAACGGGAAAGTGTTGTGCTTGCTGTGGCCACTCTACTTCAGGAGTGTTGTGCTTGCTGATGGCCACTCTACGTCAGGAGTGTTGTGCTTGCTGATGGCCACTCTACTCAGAGTGTTGTGCTTGCTGTTGGCCACTCTACTTCAGGAGTGTTGTGCTTGCTGATTGCCACTCTACATCAGGAGTGTTGTGCTTGCTGATGGCCACTTACTTCAGAAGTGTTGTGCTTGCTGTTGGCCACTCTACTTCAGAAGTGTTGTGCTTGCTGATGGCCACTCTACATCAGAATGTTGTGCTTGCTGATGGCCACTCTACTACAGAACTGTTGTGCTTGCTGATGGCCACTCTACTTCAGGAGTGTTGTGCTTGCTGATGGCCACTGTACTTCAGAAGTGTTGTGCTTGCTGATGGCCACTCTACTTCAGAACCGTTGTGCTTGCTGATGGCCACTCTACAACAGAAATGTTGTGCTTGCTGATGGCCACTCTACTTCAGAAGTGTTGTGCTTGCTGATGGCCACTCTACAACAGAAATGTTGTGCTTGCTGATGGCCACTCTACTTCAGGAGTGTTGTGCTTGCTGATGGCCACTCTACGTCAGGAGTGTTGTGCTTGCTGATGGCCACTCTACTTCAGGAGTGTTGTGCTTGCTGATGGCCACTCTACCTCAGGAGTGTTGTGCTTGCTGATGGCCACTCTACGTCAGGAGTGTTGTGCTTGCTGATGGCCACTCTACTTCAGAAGTGTTGTGCTTGTTGATGGCCACTCTACGTCAGGAGTGTTGTGCTTGCTGATATCCACTGTACTTCAGGAGTGTTGTGCTTGCTGATGGCCACTCTACTTCAGGAGTGTTGTGCTTGCTGATGGCCACTCTACTTCAGAAGTGTTGTGCTTGCTGATGGCCAGTCCTGCTCTGAATATGAGGGGACCGTTAAGACAGGTGTCTCCGGGTCTCCTGCCAGGATGGAGCCTTGCGCCTCTCTGCTGTATGTCTGACCTCACCTGCGTGTCACTCAGCCCAGCAGGGGGTGCTGTGGGCTGGACAGCTGTAGCCTCTGTCAACGATTAGTGGCTGGACAGCTGTAGCCTCTGTCAGCGATTAGTGGCTGGACAGCTGTAGCCTCTGTCAGCGATTAGTGGCACCTGTAGATAGAACGTGTCTTAAACAGCATTTTATCTCTTCAGGGTTTGTGGTGTGCTAAGTGCACAAGGGGAACTGTAAAATAAATGTGGAGGAGGTGGGAAGAGGTGCGGTTATTACCTATGTTATTCAACCCTGAGCTGTGATTCATCCCCCCGATTTACCTCCTGCACCATGGGTTTATGGGTAAAGGCAGGAAGTGCACTCCTTTTAATGACAAATAAATAAAGTAAGCTTCACTGCTTTACTCTGCTGTTTGTTTACACCTGTTTTAGTTGACTTATTTATTTAAAAAACATTTTTTTACCAGAACTTTCCTGTCATGTTTTGCCTTCAAACATCTCTTTCTCTCCGGGCTCGCCTGTCTGTCAGGGGAATGTCCTTCTGATTCGCTGCCACAGAGGCGCTTGGTCCTGGAGCTGCAGCTCCTAACAGACAGACCTTTACTGACAGTTAAGCATTTTTGAGTTCATGAAAAGCGCTATATAAAATAAATGTATTATTATTATTATTATTATTATTATTATTGTGAAGGGCTGGCAGTCTTCCTCAGTCTATTTAATCAGCTCTGACTATGGATCCCTCAATCAATTATCTGAAACTGTTGATCTCTCAATAATCAATTATCCAAACGGCCAAATTCATCCTTTTGGCTGAGAATCAAGCTCAGGTCTTGCTAGTGTTTGAAATGAGATGATGATTCATTTGTTGACCGTGGCATTTTAATATGCACATCAGCTTAGTGGCAAATGGACTTTGTTCTGTTCTCAGATATAAAATGGTTTATTCCAAACGCAGTGCTTTAAAAAACATCCCCATTGCTTCTTCCTGCGGCCTGCTTTAAGGAGATTAAAGCCACAGAAATCTCTTCTAAAGTGTTGTAAGATGCTTTCTAGCACAATTTTCTCAAAATAGTCAGATAATTTGAAAGGCACAAAAGCGGGTCAGAGTAACAACCACAGGGGCTTCCTCTTTAAAATAGCCTGCGTTTGAGGCTTTACCATTGCCTTGACAAGCTACCTGATAATCTACCCTTTCTTCTGTGTCTGAGACCCTGCTGGCAGTCTCTGTCTGAGGAAACGCTTTGTACTGAAGCCTTCTTTGCCTCACGGTAAATTATTTATGCTGAGTGCTTTATTGCAGTCATTGTAAATTATTACATCACTTTTGGGAATTAACTTGGCATGAACCATTTGTAACTATAACCTGAATGGAACTTCAGCCTTATGTTCTTAAAGAAACGTGATCTGTGCGATCTTACACTCTCTGTCTCTCTCTCTCTTTCTGCCTGACACACACACACAAACATGCGTAAATCCAATAAATTTACTCATTTGAAGCCCCCAACTGAAAACTGGGGCAGCAGAGCATGTTTTGGTGGCCATTACCTCTGATATGCCCTAATCTTTGCAGACAGAAACAAACCCATTTGTGCCAGATTTGAATCTTGGGCATTTTTTGGCCTAGGTGCTTGAGGGGAAGTAGAGTTTGAATGTCTTGGTGTGGCGTCAGAATGCTAACATGGTCAGAATTAGACCTTGTTCTACCTCAGGGTCCGTGTGAGACCTTGTTCTACCACAGGGTCCGTGTGAGACCTTGTTCTACCACAGGGTCCGTGTGAGACCTTGTTCTACCACAGGGTCCGTGTGAGACCTTGTTCTACCACAGGGTCCGTGTGAGACCTTGTTCTACCACAGGGTCCGTGTGCTTTCAGCCTCACCATTGGAACCTTCTGGAATGTGTTCTTAGATGCAGAAACACTAGATAACCTAACATTCTGACTCTCTGAAGAAGTGGTAGTTTAGAAGTTCTTATGCAAACACTTAACCTGCATATTTGTGAAATGCACTGCAGTCAAAATACACAGTTTTTAATGGAGTGGCATTTTAATACTGTTTTATATAATTTATTTTCATTTAATTGTTTTTCCTACTCTTCCTGAAAAAACACTTGAGTGTTCTGAGAGACAGACAGGGTGGTGCGGGACAGCACGAAGGTCCCAGGCCTTTCTGTGTGGAGTTTGCACTTTTGCCTGGAATGGTGCAGAGCACATCACCATTGGACTGAGGAGCAGTGGAAACGCATTCTCTGGAGTGATGAATCACGCTTCACTGTCTGGCAGTCTGATGGACAAATCTGGGCTTGGCAAAAGCCAGAAGAACACTACCTGCCCAAATAGATAGTGCCAACTGTAAGGTTTGGTGGAGGAGGAATAATGGTCTGGGGATGTTTTTCTGGTTTGGGCTAGGCCCCTTAGCTCTAGTAAAGCAAAATATTAATGCTACCGCATACAGTGACAGTTTTGGAGATTGGCCCTTTCCTGTTTCAGCTTGCATGGGTGTGATGTTTTGGGTGTCCACATACTTTTGTCCAGCAGCTATGATTTCGAAAATAATGCAACAGACGTTGCCAATAGCCTTGACATTTCTTCTGGTTGTTTTTCATTAACCCAGAATGGCATACTAGAAGCCCAGCTATAAGTGAAGTAGTCAAAACTTTGTCATGGTAAAGTAGCTCTCACAAGTCTCTCACCAAGACGTCAGTCCAGGTTACCAGTTTGTCTTCTAATCACAGCTCGATCTCTGGCCATGCCCCATGGTTTCTCCTCATCCTTGACTGTTCCCGAGCTCTGGGACGCCCAACAGTTTTCTGATGACACGGCTGTGGCCACCATAGGCGCAGTACAGAGGATTTTCCACCTCGTTGGTCTCGGCCATGTTGACATTGGGATTAATATTGCTGCTAACGATGCTTACTTAGCCTTCCACTGCAGCTCTCGCTCGACTCCCTCTCCCTCAGTTAGGTCACATTCAGATTCCCCGTATTAACCAGATATGAGGTGTGCACTGCCACTTGCTTTATTAAAATAAGCACAGGTGCATTTCTAAGTGGTATTTCTGGGTGTATTTTGAAAAATTGTTTTAAAATCCCATTGCTGCATACTTTTCTCTCATATTAATTCATATTCATTAATTCAATGCCAACCTAAAAGACACTCTTTAATTCCATAGGGCATTGTCATGTGAACACCTTGTTTGAAATAAGCTAATATTCAGAATTTGGATTTTTAGAAATGGGCCAGTTTTGAATACTTGGCTTGATCATTTGCATAAGTATACATAAGTATCCATAGCTGATTAAAAATATCTGTGTATTTGGCTATACTGCACCCCAACTACAGAATGGTTTTGGCTATACTGCACCCCAAATGCAGTCTGTAGTATAAGAAAACTATTGAAAGTGTTCAATGTTTACTCAAGAAATGGTCCATAAGACAACTGATAAAATGCCTGTGTACTTTACTGCAAATCTGCAGACAAACTTAAATATGTCAGGGGAATTAATTTCTCAGTCACAAAGCGGATGTAAAACCGTGAAGTAATGTGTGAGGATATTAATCCTTCATGACAGTAGTTTCAAAACAACATGAATGAATGTGTTTGTGATAAGACTACTGTGTTTGATTAGTGAAAACATTCAACCTTGTTTCATCCACAGTGTCTCTGTCTCATACTTATTGGGTTTATATTCTAAAGCTTAACTTAAAGCCTGTTTTGATCTAACTCTTTATAATGAGCCTATACGTGAACTGTGAATTAATTTTGTTCAGTAATTAAGAAGTGAATTAATATGCATAATGTGCATCTGCCACTGTTGTTGAGTTTTTGCAGGTTGAAATAAACAAATATAATGACAGAGGATGGGAATTAAACAAACAACAAACAATTAAACAAAACTTTGTTCTCTGCTGGTCAAAAGGATCTTTTGGTGGTGCTGAAATCGGACATGCCGGTTTGTCACCAGTTTGTTGCACCTGCTGAGATGGCAAGACAGAATATGCATTCCTCAAATAAATAAAAAAACACCACCTTCCCAGGACAGATCCTTATGATATATTTGCTAGTTCTGGTGTGGCTCCCCCTGGCTGCAATTGTTATTAATGCCCTTCTGCCCAGCGAGAGGGAGGTGCCATGCTTGCCGGTAGGGGGAAGGGTGCTAGCCCTTCTCCGGTAAGAGGAGGTGCCCTTATGCCTTCTGCCCGGTAAGGGAAGGGTGCTCCATGCCTTCGCCCGGTAGAGAGGGGAAGGGTGCTCCCTTAATGCCCTTCTGCCCCGGGTAGAGAGGAGACGGTCGTGCTGGGATACTGTCAGTGACGTCTTGTGGGCCCCACGGTATAGTCTTGTGCTAATGTATGGTGTCTTTCCTTAATTAACATAACATAATTGGCATAATTAACGTAATTAATTGGGCAGACTGGTAGTTATGGTTCTGTAATGGTTCACTGTGCTTATTCTAATTGGTCATGTTCGGCCCCTGAATACTAATATTCCTTTTGGAGTATCCTGCTAAAAGCATTCACATATGAGCTGCGAAACATTGATGCTATATTAAATTATATATATTATATATTAAATCCATTAAAGGACAGAAATTATCCACAGTAGCAGCTCACAATTTTTCACAAAACCGTGAGCATAAGGACTTTTCCCTCTGTGCAGTAGGCCCTGAGCATAAGGACTCTTCCCTCTGTGCAGTAGTCCCTGAGCATAAGGACTCTTCCCTCTGTGCAATAGTCCCTGAGCATAAGGACTCTTCCCTCTGTGCAGTAATCCCTGAGCATAAGGACTCTTCCTTCTGTGCAGTAGTCCCAGAGCATAAGGACTCTTCCCTCTGTGCAGTAGGCCCTGAGCATAAGGACACTTCCCTTTGTGCAGTAGTCCCTGAGCATAAGGACTCTTCCCTTTGTGCAGTAGGCCCTGAGCATAAGGACTCTTCCCTCTGTGCAGTAGTCCCTGAGCATAAGGACTCTTCCCTTTGTGCAGTAGTCCCTGAGCATAAGGACTCTTCCCTTTGTGCAGTAGGCCCTGAGCATAAGGACTCTTCCCTTTGTGCAGTAGTCCCTGAGCATAAGGACTCTTCCCTTTGTGCAGTAGGCCCTGAGCATAAGGACTCTTCCCTCTGTGCAGTAGGCCCTGAGCATAAGGACTCTTCCCTCTGTGCAGTAGGCCCTATGCATAAGGACTCTTCCCTCTGTGCAATAGGCCCTGAGCATAAAGACTCTTCCCTCTGTGCAGCAGGCCCTGAGCATAAATACTCTTCCCTCTGTGCAGTAGGCCCTGAGCATAAGGACTCTTCCCTCTGTGCAGTAGGCCCTAAGCATAAGGACTCTTCCCTCTGTGCAGTAGGCCCTGAGCATAAGGACTCTTCCCTCTGTGCAGTAGGCCCTGAGAATAAGGACTCTTCCCTCTGTGCAGTAGGCCCTGAGAATAAGGACTCTTCCCTCTTGCTGGTCTGCTTTATGTTGCGCCAGTTTCTGAAGAACGAAGTCAAGCCTGAAATATGCGAGTGGAATGTATAACAGAAGGATTATGAGAGAACCAGAGCAGCGTTGTCTGCATCCAAATCTCCGCTTTGGAAACCGCCTGACTTATCATTAGCACAGTCTTCACACAACGTGCTGGGTTCAGTTTAGCCTCCCTTTGACTTTGAGGATATTTTCTAATTCCTCTTTTTTAAGGCCTTTTCTTCTTTTTTTTAGACTTGGCCTGCATTATTAATATGCTGGGTGGGCTGATTCTTCTGTGGGCTGCTGTAGGAGATTCAATGGTCCTGATCAATCGGGGATTTGGGTTTTTATGTAGAATCTTAGAGGATTTAAGTGCTTATGCTGAGGTACCCCTCATCCCCGCTGCTCTGGGGTACCCCTCATCCCTCCTGCTCTGGGGTACCCCTCATCCCCGCTGCTCTGGGGTACCCCTCATCCCCGCTGCTCTGGGGTACCCCTCATCCCCACTGCTATGGGGTACCCCTGAGCCTCCCTGCTGCCCTGTTGACTCTGCCACCAGCCAGTGGAAACAAAGTTACAGTTAGAGACGGTTGCGCTGACTGTAAGGCCTCAGGAGGGGTAGGATGCATGCTGGGAGCCTAGTAAGTGCACAGTTGAAATTTGAGAGCGATCTTGCTCACTAATAATCACTTAAAGTTTGATTGGCTCCTAAAGTTCTAATATGCGTGATCCTGTCACGTCAAGAATAATCAACGGAAAATATTTATGATGAGAAAAAAATAACACTGGAGTCATTCTGTCCGTTTCCATTTTAAGGGATGAATTCAGATTGATTGTAATTGAATCAGTTGTTCTGATGACAGCAGTCCAGTGGTAATCTTCGGGTCTCTAACTGAACAACCCAAACATAATTGTTTGCATTTTACAGTGATACGCACCACTGCCCTGTGAGAGAGCTATGAGGCACAGTGAGAGGAACAGCCCTGTGTTTGGGCCTGAGATCTGAGGAACAGCCCTGTGTTTGGGCCTGGGGTCTGGGGAACAGCCCTGTGTTTGGGCCTGAGGTCTGAGGAACAGCCCTGTGTTTGGGCCTGAGGTCTGGAGAACAGCCCTGTGTTTGGGCCTGAGGTCTGGGGAACAGCCCTGTGTTTGGGCCTGAGGAACAGCCCTGTGTTTGGGCCTGAGGTCTGAGGAACAGCCCTGTGTTTGGGGCTGAGGTCTGAGGAACAGCCCTGTGTTTGGGCCTGAGGTCTGAGGAACAGCCCTGTGTTTGGGCCTGAGGTCTGGGGAACAGCCCTGTGTTTGGGCCTGAGGTCTGGGGAACGCCCTGTGTTTGGGCCTGAGGAACAGCCCTGTGTTTGGGTCTGAGGTCTGAGGAACAGCCCTGTGTTTGGGTCTGAGGCCTGAGGAACAGCCCTGTGTTTGGGTCTGAGGCCTGGGGAACAGCCCTGTGTTTGGGTCTGAGGTCTGGGGAACAGCCCTGTGTTTGGGCCTGAGGTCTGAGGAACAGCCCTGTGTTTGGGCCTGAGGTCTGGGGAACAGCCCTGTGTTTGGGCCTGAGGTCTGGGGAACAGCCCTGTGTTTGGGCCTGAGGTCTGGGGAACAGCCCTGTGTTTGGGCCTGAGGTCTGGGGAACAGCCCTGTGTTTGGGTCTGAGGTCTGGGGAACAGCCCTGTGTTTGGGTCTGAGGTCTGGGGAACAGCCCTGTGTTTGGGCCTGAGGTCTGGGGAACAGCCCTGTGTTTGGGCCTGAGGTCTGGGGAACAGCCCTGTGTTTGGGCTTGAGAAACAGCCCTGTGTTTGGGCCTGAGGTCTGAGGAACAGCCCTGTGTTTGGGCCTGAGGTCTGGGGAACAGCCCTGTGTTTGGGCCTGAGGTCTGGCGAACAGCCCTGTGTTTGGGTCTGAGGTCTGAGGAACAGCTTTGTGTTTGGGCCTGAGGTCTGGGGAACAGCCCTGTGTTTGGGCCTGAGGTCTGAGGAACAGCCCTGTGTTTGGGCCTGAGGTCTGGGGAACAGCCCTGTGTTTGGGCCTGAGGCCTGAGGAACAGCCCTGTGTTTGGGCCTGAGGCCTGAGGAACAGCCCTGTGTTTGGGTCTGGTCTGGACTCTGGTGTGGACTGTAGTGATAAAGGACTAGAAGGTGTTTAGTTCCCTCTCAGGTTTTCAGCAGTGGTCCCTTAAACCTGTGGCTCATCTTTGGGTCCAAGGTAGCTTCTGTCCCCAGTGTCTTTGAGGAAGGGACTCTGGCGGCATGACTGTGTATGAAACTATAAGTCAAACGTGCCCCCTTCACTGGACGCAACCACAAATGGCACTGTCTAAATTCTGCTGCTGAATTATTTAGTTAGGCTGTTTCAAGAAGTTTGAAAGTTTTATTATTGCAAGATGTGCATTTTGAATGTGCTTTGTGCTTTAATGTGGTGGGTAACTGGGCATAATATAATCACTTATTTTGCTCTGGTGACAAAGCAGATTTAATTTACTAAGTGCAGGCAGAATAGCTGGTTCATATTTGCATATGAAAGAAAATATTAGATTGAAAAGCCAATGCCCATTTACAATGGACAGAATTGAGTGAAGTGGTGGAGCATGGCCATTTCTGTGCAAATGGCTCTCTTGGGTCATTAGCTGTATTATTGCTGTTCAAAACCTGCTAATCAAACAGTGGGCAGTCTCTAGCTAACAGCTGTGTGAGCGTATGTACACGTGGAGGGTGCACTTATGTGCATGTACATCAGCTTTTCTCCCCATATAATCTCTCTTCATCTGTAATTACTGCAGAATTTGTTCCATTGCTAGTGAACTGTAGGAGGTGTTCATCCAGCATGGCAGAGTCTCATTGGTTCAGACTGCACTCTGCATAACAGGTGTTAGATTGTGATATCAGCACACTGGCATTTCAATGCTTTTGTCATTACATACTGCAGAAATCAATCTTATGTGACTACCCATTATCATGCGTTTCAGTTTGGTGTTTGGGGCGGGGTGGAGGGAGTGGGGGTACTGCGGCAGACTGGGGGTAATGGCCCACATGTGGCTGCTGCCCCAGCTGCGTCAGTGCTAGAAGCAGGTTTGTGAGACAGAAGAGACTGCTGAAAATGAGCGATAAAGATCCCTATAGCACAGAGAATAGTTTAGCGTAGGTTAGCTTAGCGATTGTATAGCTTAGCGTAGCATAGCTTAGCTTAGCCATAGTCTAGCTTAGCGTAGCATAGCTTAGCCTAGTATGGCTCAGCGTAGCATAGCTTAGCGTAGTACATCTTAACGTAATATAACAGCGTAGCTTGATGAGGTCCTGCAGTGCAGGCGCTTGAACAGGTTTCAGTGCGCTACCCGCACACCTGACTCATACAGCACAGTAACGGCAAAATGTCAAAGAGACACATCGTCCTCAGGGAGGGAGAGGGGGAGAGTCAACCACAATAAGACACTGAATCCTGCATCATCAAAAGCCTTTCCCTCCTTCTTTTTCTCTCTCTCCTCTTGACTCAGAAGGTAAGTGATGCCTTGAAGTATCCAGGTGCCTTATACAAGCTCTTACCTCCACACCTGTGTGGAGTTTGTGTGCTCCCTGCTAACCAGGTGAGGGGAAGCGGTGTTTGAGGGAAGCGCTGAAATGCGTGCTGGTCCTGTTAAGGCTCGGACTGTGATGTGTGGAGACTGTGATGTGTGGAGATTGGTGGGTGGAGATTGATTGTGTGGAGATTGGTGTGTGGAGACTGTGATGTGTAGAGATTGGTGTGTGGAGATTAGTGTGTGGAGATTGAGTGCTGATCAGTGCTGCTTCACTACAGCCAGTAACCATGGAAGCCAGGAGGTCATTTCAGAGTACTCAGGTTGTGGAAAAGCTTTTACTGTAGCTAACTTACTGAATAAACACTGCATCATCACAGGTACATTATTCCCCAGGTAATGTTCTCTAAAGCAGACGATATCTTCCTTAAGGCATGGCAAGTAACGTGGTAGTTGTATATATTATTATATTCATGCTACAGATATTAATCCGAATAAAACCATAGTGTGGAGGTTATTTAACAGTGTGAATGGCTTAGTTTTAAAAAGTATTCAGTAGTGACAGTATTTATCATTCACATGGATAGTAACTTCCATTAAATTTATTAATGTGGTAAATGGTTGTTCCACATTAAGTGAAAGGAGAATGTTTTTTATTCACTGGCCTCGGTGCGGCAGTTGGGCTCTTATTGGCAGGTGTGTCATGTGACCTTGAGTCACTGAACTTCACAGGAGAGTGAAGCCCTGTGCATGGGAAATGAGCGCAATGGCATCTGTGCTCCAGACAGTTAAATTGGGTAAATCGTGGGATGTGATGTGACTGTAAATGAACTTTCAGGGACAGGAGGCTCTGACGTTTCACTTCTGTCACTCTACAGTCCTTGCTAATTTAATGTTTGGTGGCAGCCCCGCAGACCTGAGTGACTTGGGCCTCTAGGAGCCGTTCTGTGTCTCCCTGGTGAGCCAATGAGTGAAAGCCTTTCAGCGAGGCCATGTCTGTGTGTCCCTGCTGAGCCAATGAGTGAAAGCTTTTCAGTGAGGCCATGTCTGTGTGTCCCTGGTGAGCCAATGAGTGAAAGCCTTTCAGCAAGGCCATGTCTGTGTGTCCCTCCTGAGCCAATGAGTGAGAGCCTTTCAGCGAGGCCATGTCTGTGTGTCTCTGATCTTGTGTAGATCACAGCTCTGTCTCACTCTGATATTGTGTAGACCACAGCTCTGTCTGTCCCATTCTGATCTTTTGTAGATCTCACCTCTGTCTCACTCTGATATTGTGTAGATCTCACCTCTGTCTCACTCTGATATTGTGTAGATCTCACCTCTGTCTCACTCTGATATTGTGTAGATCACAGCTCTGTCCCACTCTGATATTGTGTAGATCTCAGCTGTCTGTTAGACTTTTTTCCACTCTCTCCCTTGGGAAACTTCAGATGAACTGAAAACTTGCTCCAAGCTGAGAGCCAAATTTTCTACACAAGCTGAGTTTTCTACAGAAGCTGAGTTTTACACACAAGCCTGTCACATAACTCAGTTTTAGTAGCCGCACGGCGTGGGCTGGAATTAGAGGCAGAGAGGTTGTCAGACGGATTCTGAGATGGTTTTCCATGAGGCAAAAAAGAGGTGCTTTAAAATGCACCAGCGAAAAATGAGGAGGTGCTGAGAATGGAGATGAGAAGAGAGTGTTTTCTGATTGAGAAGCCGATAAAAGTATTTGCTGTGGGGTTAGTGACGCTTTTTGCATTAATGGGGCTGAACCGAGGCTGTCCACATGGGGGACCCCGTTCACCCCAGCATCTGCACTGTCGTCCCGCCTGCTCCGAGTCCTGTCATAATGATGATTGCCTGTTACTGACTAATTAAAATATGACTGCGGGGATCTCATTAAATTTGTTGCTAAGATTTGTTACATTTTTCTTACATTAGCCTGCCATCACTATGGGATATTAAAAAAGCTACTTAATGTGATTTAATTTAATTCAGTGTCATTTGTTGACAACCCTCCTGCACACAGGTAATGGTGTGTGGTGTCATATCCTGGGTGTGGGGGGGGGGGGGGTATGCATCAATAACTCCTCTATAGTTAATAATTATTGTCTTTAATGTATTAGCCTATATTTATGTATGTGCCTTTTACACAGAAATGTGGCTAGTAATGTAATGCTAATGAAAGATTTAGGATGTTTTATGTATAGTGTGTATGTGTGTGTCATTAATAGATTTTAAAAAACTTATTACTGTTGGTTCCTTTATTCATTTTTACAGGGTATTCATTTATTTCAAAAGCGAGAGTCTGCCAATGTGTTTATTCATCTCATTTTATTTGGCTGCAAAATGAAGTTCCATAAATTATGTATTAATTGTGCAACAGTGTTTCTGGATGCTGGTTCCATTAGCTGGGGAAATATGGGTCTTGCTTTGCCTGAGCGCTGAACATGTTTTCTTTGAACGGTTAAATTTGAACGGAACATTTTTATGAACGTTCCAAATTGTTTGCATTAAACATAAACAGACATGGCGACGAGAGCGTTTGTACTCACAGCCGCTTCTGTGATCATCGATGATTTTTAAAAAAAGAAAGCTAGCTAGCGAACAATAATAACATTGGCTAGCGTTAGCAATAACATTTTTGAAAAAACTGATCACACCTAACGGCATCTTCAATTGAAATACCCGTCTGGGAACATTTCCCTCAGTCCAGTGTCCATTTTTGTTTGCCGCAAAGTACCTTTTCAGACCGTTCGCTTATGTTTGCAAACGTTTGCGTCGAACACAAAGCTAACTGAAAAAAGTTTGAAATAGTTTTCAAACATTCGCCTTGTTCACTGAATTTGAACGCACCTCAGGTAGTGAAGCTGATGGATCCACAGGGGGTTCTGGGAAAATTGAGCATGTAAATAAGATGCGAGAAGGAATGATAGAGGACAGCGGAGTTTGTTTGTGATGTCATAAGAGGGGCGCAAAGCAGTGTGATGTCATTGTGGAGTGTGTGTGTGTGTTGATTTAGCATGCTGCAGCCTAAATGAGCATTGGGGGGGGGGGGGGGGGGGGGGCTTGCTGTCAGCTTCCATATGTGTCTATGCTCTGAACAGGAGCTGTGCTAGCCGTTAGCCGTTAGCCGTGTGCCCTTGCCAAGGCGACACTCACAGACGCGTTCCGCCCCCTCTGGAGGACCGGAGTAGTCCCTCCCTGAAGAGCTGTCTTCTGTGACTCATCACCGTGCAGGCACTCGCACACACACACACGCACGCACACACACCCACACACGCACACCCACACCCACATGCACACACACACACATGCACACACACAAACACATGCACTCCTCCTGGCTGTGCTTCTCCTCCGGGCTGTAAGATGGCAAGTGCCTTGGTCAAGGGCACCAGCAGGAGCGCACCTAACATGCATGTCTTTGAGTGTGGGAGGAAACTGGAGTACCCGGAGTAAACCCACGCGAACACAGGGAGAACATGCAAACTCCGCACAGAAAGGCCCCAAGCTGAGATTCGAACCCACGTCCTTCTTGCTGTGAGGCGACGGTGCTAACCATTATGCCACCGTGCCCGCCCCGCCCGCCCGCCCGTCCCACCCACCCAGCCAGCCACCCACCCGTGGCTGTGCTTCTCCTCCTGACTGCGCCTCCCCCTGGCTGTGTCTCCTCCTGACTGTGCGCCTCCCCCTGGCTGTGTCTCCTCCTGACTGTGCGCCTCCCCCTGGCTGTGTCTCCTCCTGACTGTGCGCCTCCCCCTGGCTGTGTCTCCTCCTGACTGTGCGCCTCCCCCTGGCTGTGTCTCCTCCTGACTTTGCGCCTCCTGGTTTGCTCACTCTGTGTGGGTTATCAGGGCTTTTTTCCTCCCTCACATTGAGTCTGACTGGCAGTGCCCACACCTCCCTTTACTCTACAGACTGAAATAGAATTGGAATATATAATAGAAAGCGCCTGTGGTCAGTGATGTCATGTTGAAAATTTCCAGTTTGCCGGCTGATTCAGTGTGTCCCCACAGAGTCAATCAGGCTGTGTGCGTGTGTGTGTGTGCGTGTGTGTGTGCATGTGCATGCGTGTGTGTGTGCGCATGTGTGCGTGTGTGTGTGCGCATGCGTGTGTGTGTGTATGTATGTAGGCCCTGTGTGTGCAGTATCTGCAGCAGTTTAGGCATGAGCCCCTGATTGAATGCATTCTGTGAGCTTACAGTGCTGGACTACCTGTGGTCTAAGCAGCTTGAGTTTAAGTTGCTTGTTGATTAAAGTGATTTCACACGAACACATTAAGTCTATGCTGCACACATCACTAAGCTCCTGTGAGCCTGTGCTACAGACATCACTAAGCTCCTGTGAGCCTGTGCTACAGACAGAACTGAGCTTCTGTTGGCCTGTGCTACAGACACCACTGAGCTTCTGTTAGCCTGTGCTACAGACACCACTGAGCTCCTGTTAGCCTATGCTACAGTCACCACTGAGCTCCTGCTAGCCTGTGCTACAGACAGCACTGAGCTCCTGCTACCCTGTGCTACAGACAACACTGAGCTCCTGCTAGCCTGTGCTACAGACAACACTGAGCGCCTGTTAGTCTGTGCTACAGACAGCACTGAGCTCCTGCTAGCCTGTGCTACATACAGCACTGGCTTCCTGTTAGCCTGTGCTACACACAGCACTGATCTCCAGCTAACCTGTGCTACAGACCACACTCAGCTCCTGTGAGCCTGTGTTAGACAGCACTGAGCTCCTGTTAGCCTGTGCTACACACAGCACTGAGCTCCTGTTAGCCTGCGCTACAGACCGCACTGAGCTCCTGTTAGCCTGTGCTACACACAGCACTGAGCTCCTGTTAGCCTATGCTACAGACAGCACTGAACTTCTGTTAGCCTGTGCTACAGGCAGCACTGAGCTGCTTTTAACCTGTGCTATGGCTTCATGTCCCTCTATCTGCACAAGCACTCTGTGGTGATGATAAATGCTAAGTTTGCCTGATTAGAATTACTGTAAATTAAACAATGTAATGTTTCGTAATGGTATTGTGGATATGCATTTTAAGTAATTTGATATTCAAATCTGTAGTGCCATTGTTAAAAAAGATATAGAAAAACCAACAATTGGCTACTGGATGAATTCACAATGAATATCAATTACGGTAATTATGTTATTTTAAATAGGTGTCCTTGGTTCTGTATTAATGAATATTAATGAGATGGAATAAAGCTGGATTTTTTTCACTATGTGACAAAACCGTTGTGTAATGGCTGATTAATGATGTCGTTGCTGAAATATCTTCTCTTTATCCATTCTGTCTTATTACTCCTAAATGGTGCACATTTAGGATAAGTGCTGTTCAGCCAGGGCAACTGTAGGACGGAGTGTAGCACAGTGGGTAAGGAACTAGACTTGTAACCGAAAGGTTGCAGGTTCGATTCCCGGATAGGACACCGCCGTTGTACCCTTGAGCAAGGTACTTAACCGAAATTGCTTCAGTATATATCCAGCTGTATAAATGGATACAATGTAAAATGCTATGTAAAAAAGTTGTGTAAGTCGCTCTGGATAAGAGCGTCTGCTAAATGCCTGTAATGTAATGTAATGTAATGTAATGCAACTCACGTATTTAGATGAGATATTTTAATGAATATGTAAGTAAATTTTTTGGTTTGGCGCTGAATGGATTTGGTTCAGGTACTACAGTGCATGTACCAGCGTGCACAACTCTAACATCTAATATCTAACAGGGAGCATGATCCACCTCCCCTGCTAAACCGGAGGAATAGCAGAAACACCCCCAGTATGCAGAAGCAGATCCAAACAGGTGGTGCTGAGGAGAGAGCGCAGTTCTGCTGAAGCTAGCGAAGCATGCAGAGATCTGACTGCTGCTTTTACAAAGTGCGCAAGTGGTTGGATGGGTATGAGAAAATGTGTTGTGTTTATGTGATTGATTTATTATGTAGATGTGTGTGATTGCTGCGGCTGACGATTGGCTGCCTGCATCGAGAGTTTCCTGACCAAACTGGCTCTGTGAATTTTATGCATGCTCACTTGGGGCAGGTAGGGTAAGAGAGTTTTAGCTGTGGGGCAGGTAGGGTAAGAGAGTTTTAGCTGTGGGGCAGGTAGGATTAGAGAGTTTTATCTGTGGGGCAGGTAGGGTAAGAGAGTTTTACCTGTGGGGCAGGTAGGGTAAAAGAGTTTTAGCTGTGGGGCAGGTAGGGTAAGAGAGTTTTAGCTGTGGGGCAGGTAGCAGGCACTCTGCTCAGTGGATGTTTGTCTGGAAACACGTGGCTCTTTTCCATGTGGGCCACACTATCTGAGGCTCTCCTCTGCTGGGGATTAATGGTGCTTTAAGTGTAAATTCCTGCATGTGTGCATATAAATATAACTGTTTACTCATCACGAGTTAAAGATTTTCAGGTTTGCAATGAAACTGACTGATGAATGTCACTTAGCTGAACTTCTTTTAAAAGTATTTATTTTTAGACAAAAGTCTTTAATCATTTTGACATATAATTTTTTTCATCATTTGATGCAGGAACTGGTGTGGAACCAACAAGTCTTCAACAATAATTATGCATTAAAGATGTCATGAACACACATGCATGTACACACACACACGCATGACTGACACAAAAACACACACACACACACACATGGTCGCTCTCTAACACACACACTTGCTTTGGGGATGTACGAGAGCGAGAGAGACAGAGAGAGAGGGAAAGTGCGGGTCAGAGGAAGTGAGTGTAGCAGGAAGGTGGTTAACGCTCAGTAAGCTCTTCAGTCTGAATATCTTCCTCTGTGCTGTTGTGGTGGCTCTCTGGCCATGTCCCGGAGAAAGAGAAGCTTCACTTTTGGTGCATATGGGGGGTAAGGAAGCATTATTTATGATTCTTATCTTCTCTGTAATTTCTCCTTGTTGGCCTGTAGTATTGTGGACTTCTCTCTCTCTCTGATCAGTCAGCCTGCTTGTCACTGATCACGCGTCCGGCTGATCTGTAGTGGAGCACTTGATCACATGGTACCTGTTGAATTGCTCTTTCTGGCTGTGATCTGCTAGCAGTACGACAGAATGTGGGGGTTTATGAGCTGGTTGAATGGTTTATGCACTTTGTAATGACTGCACTGACTGCTCATCTGGATGGATAATTTACAACTTCAAACCCAAAGCAAAAGTGTAAAAGAGTAAAAGTCCCCCCAAGTGGGGGTGGATATGACAGTCAGACTGAAGCTTAGGGTTAATTGGCAGCTGAGTGGTTTAATTGGCAGCTGAGTGGGTTAATTGGCAGCTGAGTGGGTTAATTGGCAGCTGAGTGGTTTAATTGGCAGCTGAGTGGGTTAATTGGCAGCTGAGTGGGTTAATTTCGATTTATCACTCCACTCCACTTAGTTTGCAGTGACTTTCACACTGTGTGTGCGTGTGTTTGCACGTGTGTGTGCATGTGTTTGCACGCGTGTGCATGTGTTTGCGCGTGTGTGCGTGTTTTTGTGTTTGCGCGTGTGTGTGTGTGTGTGTGTGTGCATGTGCGTATGTTTTTCTCTGTGTGTGTGTGTGTGTGTGTGTGTGTGTGTGTGTGTGTGTGTGTGATCTCTGGAGAAGAGTGGCTCTGGTGGACAGTTTGGAAGTAGCCACACTCAGGAGGGGCGTGTTAATGGCCTTGCTGGGGTGAGACCCAACAGTGTCCAGTGTGGAGGGACCCAACAGTGTCCAGTGTGGAGGGACCCAACAGTGTCCAGTGTGGAGGGACCCAACAGTGTGCAGTGTGGAGGGACCCAACAGTGTCCAGTGTGGGGGGACCCCACAGTGTTCAGTGTGGAGGGACCCAACAGTGTCCAGTGTGGGGGGACACAACAGTGTCCAGTGTGGAGGGACCCAACAATGTCCAGTGTGGGGGGACCCCACAGTGTTCAGTGTGGAGGGACCCAACAGTGTCCAGTGTGGAGAGACCCAACAGTGTCCAGTGTGGAGGGACCCAACAGTGTTCAGTGTGGAGGGACCCAACAGTGTGTTGGGTCAGTGTGCTGGGTCTGTGTTCTGGGTATGTGTGCTAGGTCTGTGTTGACATTTAAGGTCAGAGCTCTCTGTGATTAGATTGAATCTGTCCTTTAGCCAGTGTGTTGTTTATGGGAGTCTATGCCCTTTTTGCAGTTTTTTCACCACACGGATTCTGCTGACTCCTCACATTCCCACTGTGTGCCTTTTACAGGGAAACCGTGCGGGATGAGGGGTGTCATGTTTATAAAACATCACCAGTGTGGAGATTAGAGGCACAAGCAGTCCTGCTGTAAATACTGCTCTTAGTCTCCACCATAGTGACTCACAGTACCATCTAAACAGGCTTAGGAATGGGCCAGCGCCCAGGCTACAGGGAGTGATTGTGTAACAATGTATTTGTGTAGAAAAGTGTATGTTGTCACATGGTCATGTGTGTTGACTGGCCCTCCAATCGCAGACTGCGGTGGGTGGGTGGGTAGGTGGGTGGGGGGGGGGGGTCAGAATCAAATCTGATACAACAATAATTAACCACAGTATCTAGTGAGTTATGATTTTGTATTTGCTTGACTTGTCATAACTGTGGTGTTTTATTTTCATTACATTTGATTTATTTGGCAGATGCTTTTATCCAAAGCGAAGTACAGTAAGTGCATACCGAAGGTCATTGGACAATTACAAAACACAGGTCCAGCATAAAATGGACAGGGACCGAGTGGTTCATTGAGGAACGGGGAGTTCATTCCACCGCTGGGGAGCTAGGGTGGAGAAGCTCCACGGTAGGGACGAGTGCAAACCCTTCACCCGGATGGGAAGGGGTGCAAGTCGCCCTGCTGGCAGGGTCGCGCTGGCATATAGGAGTGAATCATGTCCGGTAAGTAGGCAGAGATGTCCTGTTGGCTGCAGTGTAGGGGAGGGGCAGGACTTTGAACCTGATCCTGGTGGGGAACGGTAGCCAGTGGAGTGACCTCAGCAGAGGAGTGATGTGGGAGAACTTTGGAAGGTTGTAGATGAGTCTGGCAGCAACGTTCTGAATCAACAAGTCTGGCAGCAGCGTTCTGAATCACATTCCTGAATCAGTGTTCTGATTCTACTGTGTAATCCATCCCACTGTTTAAACTGTCCCCCTGTTTAAGCCGTCCCATTACATTACATTACAGGCATTTGGCAGACGCTCTTATCCAGAGCGACGTACAACAAAGTGTATAACCATAACCAGGAACAAGTATGACGAAACCCCTAGAGAGAAGTACCGGTCCAAGTACAGGGAACAACCGCATAGTTCAACCTGGACCCTGGTGGTTAAACTGATTAACACTAACAACGAGAACGGCAACAACGCAATCTATGGAAAAATAAAAATAAATAAAAATACAAGTAGTCGTTAAGACTGGCGCATCAACTAAGTCACCTATTAAACAGCTGCCTAGTTACAACCCTAAGTTTAGTCATTTACAGGGGGGGAAGGGATGGGGAGAGGTGCAGCCTGAAGAGGTGGGTCTTCAGTCGTCGTTTGAAATGGGTCACAGTCTCAGCTGTTCTGACCTCCACAGGGAGGTCATTCCACCATCGTGGGGCCAGAACAGAGAGGAGACGTGTCCTGTGTAATCCGTCCCCCTGTTTAAGCCGTCCCCCTGTGTAATCCGTCCTCCTGTTTAAACTGTCCCCCTGTGTTATCCGTCCCCCTGTGTAATCTGTCCCCCAGTTTAAACTGTCCCCCTGTGTAGTCCGTCCCCCTGTTTAAACCATCCCCCTGTGTAATCCGTCCCCCAGTTTAAACTGTCCCCCTGTGTAATCCGTCCCCCTGTTTAAACTGTCCCCCTGTGTAATCCGTCCCCCTGTTTAAACCGTCCCCGTGTAATCCGTCCCCCTGTTTAAACCGTCCCCCTGTGTAATCCGTCCCCCTGTTTAAACTATCCCCCTGTGTAATCCGTCCCCCTGTGTAATCCGTCCCCCTATGTAATCCGTCCCCCTGTTTAAACCGTCCCCGTGTAATCCGTCCCCCTGTTTAAACTGTCCCCCTGTGTAATCCGTCCCCCTGTTTAAATGGAGTTACTGATGGAAAACTCTGTCTCTTCCGGCCGGTGACAGCCTGCTCTCCACACCCAGCCCTCAGCTCTGATGGACGACTGTCTCTGTCTGGCTGCTGTGTTTATTTCTCTGTGCCGGCTGTCGATGCCAAATTAAAGGGAACTGCATCTGAGTCACGTTTGCTCCACTAACGCAGTTAACATGAGATTTGTTTTCTAAATTTGGCATATTTATCTTTAAACATCCAAACTGGCTTTCCAAACATTGCAAGTGTATCATACTTGCATCTATGCAACGCTGCCAGAGTGTTTCTCATCCTCGTGAGTGATGAACTGATAAACCGGCTGCCAAATGTGTTTAAACAAGCTGAGCAGCGCCACCTAGTGCTTTTACTAAATATTGATTTAGCAGTCATTTCTTGTGCTCCACATTTGAAAACAGCACTGGTCCTTCTGCAGTACTGGGGCTGATGAGGGTGTTTGGCTGAGACAACGTGTAGCACTTGCTGATCATATCAGTGCGCATCATATAAAAGCCTTTTGTGTTGTGCTCTTTAACAGTGGCACAGTTACTCTTCCTGAAATACTGCAGTGTTTTTAATGAACACATGCAGAAATATATAGCAACACACATGCACAGACACACAGGCTGCAGGAGGTGAGATTGTCATGTTGTGTGGACGTACTGCAGGCGGATGGTGCTCATTCTGGACTAACTAATAGACCACCTCGCAGAACCATGGGTGAACTTCGATCTGAGACGCATGAAAACTTTTCTGAGAATGAACTCAACGCAGTTCAGTGATGAGTGACTGTTGAACACAGATAAGTTTCATTATGATAATGAACTCTGATGAACACAAACATTGAGACCCTGTGTCCAGCAGACAGCTGTCTATAGTAACCTCATGCAGCTCCCACCCTCTGCTGCAGAGCTGCTCTGATTGGCTGCTTGGCTCAAAGCCTCTTTATAAAGCATTCAGTGTTTCCAGGTGCTTCAGATGGGCTTGTCTCGGTGGTGCACATCTGAAATATGAGTTTATGTGTTCATTTGCGAAGACTGTTCATCAGTATCGGGGGTTTGTTATGTGGTAAATCTGGATGAGCATAGAGGTATTTAGCACTCCCTGGTGGGTGGTGCTAAATGGTGGTGCTGGTGTTTGGATATTGTGTAAGTGTGTGATAGTTGCTTGTGATGGTGTCCCTGTATTAATTGTCCGGTCCTGTTTATGGAAGCCATGTCTTTAATGAGATTCATTGTTTCTGTCTTTTCAGAGTCGACAAGACCTTCTCCCTGGCCAGGAGTATATGGTGAGTGGCCAGTTTGCGCTGGAAGACCTGCGATTGGGGATCTTTATACCGACTCAGTCATGTTTAACATATCTTTATACCAACTAAGTCATGTATAACATCTTTATACCGACTCAGTCATGTTTAACTCCTCTTTATACAGACTCAGTCATGTTTAACATATCTTTATACCGACTCAGTCATGTTTAACTCCTCTTTATACGGACTCAGTCATGTTTAACTCCTCTTTATACGGACTCAGTCATGTTTAACTCATTTTTATACTGACTCAGTCATGTTTAACTCCTCTTTATCCTGACTCAGTCATGTTTAACTCCTCTTTATACGGACTCAGTCATGTTTAACTCCTCTTTATACGGACTCAGTCATGTTTAACTCATTTTTATCCTGACTCAGTCATGTTTAACTCCTCTTTATACGGACTCAGTCATGTTTAACTCCTCTTTATACGGACTCAGTCATGTTTAACTCCTCTTTATACCGACTCAGTCATGTATAACACATCTTTATACCGACTCAGTCATGTTTAACACATTGCAGTAATGCAACATTTAATGTCTAATGGAATGTGACATTATTAATATTAATATTATTTATTTATTCATCCGAGTTTGCATCTGCTCTGCATGTTTGCCTGTTCATTTTCACAGTACTTTTCAGTCATGAACTGAACCCAGTGTTAGAGCATGCTTGCTGAATAGAGCTAATAGAGCTAATTTTTAATGAAAATATTGTGTATATTAATGGTAATTATGAGCTTCTGTCCTGTGAACATGCTAATTATGGGTGAAGATTGCAGCAGTGCTGTTATGTGGCTAATTATGGGTGGAGATTGCAGCAGTGCTGTTATGTGGCTGATTATGGGTGGAGATTGCAGCAGTGCTGTTATGTGGCTGATTATGGGTGGAGATTGCAGCAGTGCTGTTATGTGGCTGATTATGGGAGGGGATTGCAGAAGTGCTGTTATGTGGCTGATTATGGGTGGAGATTGCAGCAGTGCTGTTATGTGGCTGATTATGGGTGGAGATTGCAGCAGTGCTGTTATGTGGCTGATTATGGGTGGAGATTGCAGCAGTGCTGTTATGTGGCTGATTATGGGTGGAGATTGCAGCGGTGCTGTTATGTGGCTGATTATGGGTGGGGATTGCAGCAGTGCTGTTATGTGGCTGATTATGGGTGGAGATTGCAGCAGTGCTGTTGTGGCTGATTATGGGTGGAGATTGCAGCAGTGCTGTTATGTGGCTGATTATGGGTGGAGATTGCAGCAGTGCTATTATGTGGCTGATTATGGGTGGGGATTGCAGCAGTGCTGTTATGTGGCTGATTATGGGTGGAGATTGCAGCAGTGCTGTTATGTGGCTGATTATGGGTGGAGATTGCAGCAGTGCTGTTATGTGGCTGATTATGGGTGGAGATTGCAGCAGTGCTGTTATGTGGCTGATTATGGGTGGAGATTGCAGCAGTGCTGTTATGTGGCTGATTATGGGTGGGGATTGCAGCAGTGCTGTTATGTGGCTGATTATGGGTGGAGATTGCAGCAGTGCTGTTATGTGGCTGATTATGGGGTACTTGAGCTGAACAGCTTTAGCGCAGTTATGGCTGTTGGGAGGCTGTGGGGAGGCAGAGTTATGTAAGCCATCTCGGAGGAGAGAGAGCGCTAGGGACTGTTCCATTGCCATGGTAACAGCAAGTGAGTGAGGGTGCCTGGAAGCAGGTATGCAGGGTTGTCCCATTCTGTGGCAGCTGGAACAGGAACACCTGTGCACCTGTGTGCTGCTTCATACCTGTGCACCTGTGTGCTGTTTCATACCTGGGTGCTGCTTCTTACCTGTGCACCTGTGTGCTGTTTCATACACCCTGGAGCACAGAGCCTTGAGCTCATCTCTGCCTGTGCCCTGGAGCACAGAGCCCCATCTCCACCTGTGCCCTGGCGCACAGAGCCCTGAGCTCATCTCCACCTGTGCCCTGGCGCACAGAGCCCTGAGCTCATCTCCATCTGTGCCCTGGAGCACAGAGGCCCATCTCCACCTGTGCCCTGGAGCACAGAGCCCTGAATCCATCCCCACCTGTGCCCTGGAGCACAGAGCCCCATCCCCACCTGTGCCCTGGAGCACAGAGCCCCATCTCTTCTTGCTGGTGGTACAGGAGTGAGACGTGTAAGCGAAGAGGTGCACAGAACCAGGAAGCTGATGTCACATGGGCTGTGATGTCACATGGGCTGGTCATTTAAATCAGCCACACCATAGTGGCAAACTCTATTTCAGAGGTTCATCTGTTTCTATTCCTATTGGACAGTCTGCTGTATCACTGTAATACCATGACAGACAAGATGAGAGGACATTTCTGCCAGAGCATTTTAATAAAGAGAAAAAAGAGACCTGAAGCTCTGCTTTAATTAAGACTGAATCATGTGTCATTGCCTGTGTCCTTTTAGGTGTTAGACTGTCTGTGGTGAATGCTAATGCAGCTGTTAAGCCTGATGAAGACACATTGCTCGAGTTTTTAAAGCCCTTCCCCCTCCTGGCAAATCTCATAAAACACTCATAAATGACTCACAGGGTGTAAATAATTGTAATATGCAGTTTAAATATATTGTTAAATAAAATCATTTTTATGTGCGATTGAATTATGAAGAATTATCCCTTTTTGACTAAATGTAGCTGATTACCTGTATTGTTGATATCATATGGCACTCTTAAGGGTGTGAATAGTTTTGGCAGGAGCTGTTTGTAGAACCATTTCAGCATAATTACTTTGCAAAAAAGGCATCAGGAGGACCTCACCTCAGAATCAGATCTACTGCCAATCCAATCTGCTCAGGCCCCACCCCAGAATCAGATCTACTGCCAATCCGATCTGCGTCTACTGTTGATTGGAATCCCAGCTGCTAACAGCCCCTGTAGTGCATTGATCAGTCCTGTTTCCACAGTCACCTTAAAAATTCAGAAACCTTCCTGTCATCTCACCGGCTGAAGCAATTAAATATAACTGCCTGTTGAATGCCTGCTGTGTCTAGCCTATAAACGCTAGGACTGTGCAGATAGGAAGCACCGTGGGTCCTGTAGAACACCCTGGCGTTAGTAAGCTACCTGTGGGGTCCCGAGAGAACTGTGCAGATTAGGAAGGCTACCTGTGGGGGTCCTCGTAGAGCACACACCTGTGCAGGTTAGGGAACAGACCTGCTGCAGCAGGTGGTTGAGCTGTTTGGAACTGGTTTTGTGTCTTTAAAGAGGGTGTGGCAGACAGAACATTCTGTAAACAATAGCTGCCAGGCTTTGCTGACTGGCAGGTAAGGCTACACCGGGCGTGGCTTTGGGTGTGGGTGGGCAGAGAGTGTCTGCGAATCAGCGGGGCGGGGGGGAGCGTTTTGTTTGCAGCCTCCTCCTGTTGAGTTGGCTCGCAGGACGGGACTTCCCTCGCTAGTTGAGCTGTGCATCTGGAGGAGCAGGACACCGATGTAGAGCAAAGAGCAGCGCACAGAGCAGAGCACAGAGCAGAGCGCAGAGCACAGAGCAGAGCACAGAGCAGAGCACAGAGCAGAGCACAGAGCAGAACACAGAGCAGAACATAGAGCAGAACATAGAGCAGAGCACAGAGCAGAACACAGAGCAGAGCACAGAGCAGAGCACAGAGCAGAGCACAGAGCAGAACACAGAGCAGAACACAGAGCAGAACACAGAGCAGGACACAGAGCAGAACACAGAGCAGAACATAGAGCAGAGCACAGAGCAGAACACAGAGCAGAGCACAGAGTAGAGCACAGAGTAGAGCACAGAGTAGAGCACAGAGCAGGACACAGAGCAGAGTGGGACGTAGATTGGGATGCGCTCATGAGCCGAATCGGGAGCAATGGGATGGGGCCCAGCACCCGAAGAAAGAGCCTGGGTGACATCATCCTGGGAACAGTGCATTCGCTGCGGTAGGCCCGATCGGGGGGGGGGGGGGGTGGGGGGGGGCGGGGTGTGTGTGTCGACAGTGTGGTCGACCTGGGGACAGTGCACATGCTGCGGTATGTGAGTGTGGTTTAGAAAGGTGTCTGAATGGGGATCACAGGGTGTGAAATGGCCAGTGCAGGAACAGTGTGGAAATCATGCTGGAACAGTGCGGGAACAGGGCTAGAACAGCGCAGGAACAGTGCGGGAACAGGGCTGGAACAGTGCGGGAATAGGGCTGGGACAGTGTGGGAATAGGGCTGGAACAGTGCGGGAACAGGGCTGGAACAGTGTGGAAAAGTGCTGGAACAGTGTGGGAACAGTGCAGGAACAGTGCTGGAATAGGGCTGGAACAGTGCGGGAATAGGGCTGGAACAGTGCGGGAATAGGGCTGGAACAGTGCGGGAATAGGCCTGGAACAGTGCGGGAATAGGCCTGGAACAGTGCGGGAACAGGGCTGGAACAGTGTGGAAAAGTGCAGGAGCAGGGCTGGAATAGGGCTGGAACAGTGCGGGAACAGGGCTGGAACAGTGTGGAAAAGTGCAGGAGCAGGGCTGGAATAGGGCTGGAACAGTGTGGGAAGAGTGCGGGAATAGGGCTGGAACAGTGCAGGAACAGTGCTGGGACAGTGTGAGAACAGTGCAGGAGTGGTTTGGGGTGCTGGGCTGTAGGTTCAGTGCCCTGGTGAGGCTCTGCTGGGACAGAGCCTGAAATGTGCAGTAAACGTCCAGTTTGTAAATGTGCTGAATTTGCAAATGTGTAAATGTGCTGAATGTAATTTGTGTTAATTGCTTCTGTGCTGGCGTCTGTGAAAGGGCTAAAGTGTGCAAATGTAGATGCAGGAATGTGGGCAGTGATCTCCAAACTGGGATCTGCACTGAGAGCTAACTTTCAGGCTTAAAATCAAGCTCTTCCTCTTCTGCTTAAACCCGTTTAGAAAGACTTGTCAGATTAGGAAAAGAGTTCAGGGTGTGTTGTGCCATTGGGAAGTGGGTGTGTTTGCATATTTCAACCCGGTAACTGTGTGAAACCACATTTTATGGTTTAAAAGCATTACACAGCTGTGCCTGGCACACTCCCTTATTACACCTGGCACTGCTCAAGGTGGCACTGCTGGAGGTGGGTAATGTGGGAGCTTTCTGTATCTGGTCTTGCACCAGATACAATGAACATGAATTCCCAGCAGTAACTGTCAAATGGAGGTGCTCGCCTGCTTATGAATGCAGACTTTCCCTCCGGTAGTCCAGTTTGGGATGTTGTGTGTTGCAGATCCAATAAAGGATCAGTATCAGGCTGAACATTTTATTACATACTCCCTTATATGGGGTGACTTAAGTTCATAATTTGCAATATAATTCAAAATTTGTTTTCTATTTATATGTTTATATATTTACTGTGGCAGTTCAGTTTTAACACTTTAGTCCTAAAGGGGACAATAGCAAACTTCTTCCTGGAATTTGAAACTGCATCCTTCCTGTTATTGCTTGGACAAGCATGTCCCCAGGTTCAGTCAGACCAGCTGTATCTGCAGTGTTTGAAATGTGAGAAGATGGTCTAATCTGGGGGGGGGGGGGGGGGCTGTGTAAATAGGGTGTGAATGAATGGCCTGCTTTTGTAGAGACTTTGAAGAAACAGGCGGTACACCATCATACATGTGCAGTTTAAACAGTTCTGGCTTTAATGGTGGGGGCAGCTGACTCTGAAGAGCAGCAGTGATTTTTAGTGAGCATTAAGATCTGTCTGTTCATTTGGAACTTGATGGAAATGTAGAGCCTGGTGGCTTCCTTTCCTTTTTGCCTTCCTCTTCCTCCGCTCCGCCGTACGAGCTCGTCTGAGCACACGATGGTCTGGAAGTTTAGTGGATCGACCGAGAGAGGTGATGAAAGCAAACTGAATTACACCATCAAACAGTCAGACTGCAGATTGGCCGGCTGTGATTCGGAGGTGAAAGAGAAATGGAGTGAGAGAGGGAGGTGAAGAGAGAGTGAGAGAGGAGATGGAGCATTCTAAATGCAGGTGAACAACAGGTGTAATGCAGGTGATCAGCAGGTGATCAGCTGGTGATCGGCAGGTGATCAGCATGTGTAATACAGGTGATCAGCAGGTGTAATGCAGGTGATCAGCAGGTGTAATGCAGGTGTAACACAGTTGATCAGCTGGTGTTTGGCAGGTAATCAGCAGGTGATTGGCAGGTGATCAGCAGGTGATCTGCAGATGTACTGCAAATGTTTTTGTTTAAATGAGGGCCGTTTTTTTTGCCGATCACATTAGACTGAGGTGCATCTTTAGGCTCCTAACTGGTGGATAGGTGCAGACCTGAGCCCTAAAGCCCACCGTCTGCTAGATAACGAAGAGCTGGGCGGCAGAGAAAATGAGAACCAGCTGGCCTGCATTGTGCTGATGAGTTTAAGGGGGAAATTATGAAAGAACTTAAACAGACTGACTAACAAAAATCAGCATACACGGGGTCCCCAGGAGCCAGTCTGAGAACCACTGCCCGAGGTGGCTAATGTGGGAGCTTTCTGTATATGGTCTTGCACCAGGTACAATGAAAATTGTTTGGAGGCGCTCGGCAACCTTTCCCTCCGGTAGTCCAGTTTGAGATGTTGTGTGTCGCAGATCCAATAAAGGATCAGTATCAGGCTGAACAGCTGATCTGGGGAGAATCCTGAGGCTTTGTTGGCATCAGTGCAGCAGGCGTTCCTATGGTTACACCCATGAACCTGCTCTTCTGGCCCCATTGTCACCCTGGCAGCCAGCGAGCTGCACGAGCTTCCTCCGAGCTGAGTCTAACTGTCACCATGGCGGTGGACAGAATGATTGATGGCAGGGAGGCCTTTGATGTGCTGCTGAATGCTCCTGCTGTTTTTGCTGTTTGTAGGAAGCAGGATGGAAGGATCCCCCGCCTGTCTGAGCAGCTAGAACCCCCACCGTTCCCGCCATCAGCCTTCTGCACCACCCCCCCCCTCCTGAAGGTGAGAAACCGCTCACTTCCCCCCCAGTGTTCAGGCTTCCCCTCTGAGAACTCACCCCTCTGTCTCACCTGTTTCTCCATTTCTCTATCTCTCATTCATCTCTCCCTCTCTCCATCTCTCCTTCATATCTCCATCTCTCCTTTATCTCTATCTCTCCATCTCTTATTCATCTCTGCATCTCTCCTTCAACCCTGCATCTCTCCGTCTCTCATTCATCTCTCCTACATCTCTGCATCTCTCCTTCATCTCTCCATCCCCATTGGCTGCATCCCACTTGTCCAGCAGCCTGATTGGTCAGTCCTGAGATCGGTGAAGGGTGACCACACCCCAGGCCCCACACACCCTGGGGCCCGTATACATACTGTTATATACATAATGTACATATATACATAATGTTATATACATAATGTACATATATACATACTGTTATATACATAATGTACATGTATACATACTGTTATATACATAATGTACACGTATACATACTGTTATATACATAATGTACATGTATACATACTGTTATATACATAATGTACATGTATACATACTGTTATATACATAATGTACATATACACGTACTGTTATATACATAATGTACATGTATACATACTGCTATATACATAATGTACATATACACATACTGTTATATACATAATGTACTTATATACATACTGTTATATACATAATGTACTTATATACATACTGTTATATACATAATGTACATATACACGTACTGTTATATACATAATGTACATATACACGTACTGTTATATACATAATGTACATGTATACATACTGTTATATACATAATGTACACATACTGTTATATACATTATGTACATATATACATACTGTTTATCATAAGTAACATATACATACTGTTTACATATGTACATGTTACATACTGTATATACTAATGTCAGTATACATACTGTATATACTATGTACATGTATACATACTGTATACATAATGTACAGTATAATACTGTATATACATAATGACATGATACTACTGTTATATCATAATGCACATATACACATACTGTTATACATAATGTCTTATATACTTGTTATATACATAATGTACATGTATACATACTGTTATATACATAATGTACACGTATACATACTGTTATATACATAATGTACATGTATACATACTGTTATATACATAATGCACACATATACATGATGTTATGTACAGAAATGCAGTGCCTTTGGCCAGAGGACTGGCCCATTTTCCCAACCCTTTCGTACAGGACTCTTACAGAAATGGGAGAAGTTGAGGTTTGAATGTTCCTGAGTGCAGTGAGGGCTGAGTGAGAGAAAAGGGTCACATGACCCAGCTGTTTACTGAGTGCAGTGTTTATTCACTCACCCCTCCCCCTTCGAGAAGCTCATTATCCAGAGTAAATTACACACTGCTGTGGGTTAGAATACATGAATGTAAAGCTAAATTGCTCCTGTGCAGTTGTTCATATTTGTGAGCTGCTATGCTACGAGAAAAGCCAGACTTCTCCTTTCTGAGCATTTTACACAGATAGCTCACTCTGGAGTTTTTGAGTTTATTTCATTTTCATATTATTGATTCAAGTTTTTTGTGTTGATGCCCATTTTCTGGCTTTGCGGTGGTTTAAAGTAAAGAAAATATACTTCAGGTAACTCCAAAGTCGATTGGATGGCTAATTTGTGTTTCCAAGGTTTTAGATATGAAAAGATTAATTTTACGTGTTTATTAAAAATTATATACAAATATACGGTTTTAGGTTGTAAATCAATCTTTATGGAGGACAACAGACTTGTTGTAATTGTACAGTTGAAATAATATTTGTTTGATGAACACACAATTAAATATTGATAAAATAGTGCTAAAATTAACATATTTAATACTACACATACACTACATGGCCAAAAAAATGTAGACACCTGACATCCAACATCTCATCCACCAACCCTGCTATAACAACCTCCACTGTTGTGGAAAGGCTTTATACTAGATGTTGGAGCATTGCTGCAGGGACTTGCTTCCATTCAACCATTAGTGAGGTTGGGCAGTGATTGGGTGATTAGGCCTGGCTCGAAGTTGGCTTTCCAGTTGATCCCAAAGTTGTTGGATGGATCAAGTTCTTCCACACTGTTCTCAGCAAAACCATTTCTATATTGATCTCGCTGTGTACCCGCAGGTACTGCCTAGCTGAAAAAGGAAAGGACCTTCCCCAAACTGTTGGGGAAGCACAAAATCATCTAGAATGTGACTGTATGCTGTAGCATTAAGATTTTCCTTCACTGGAACTAAGGGACCTAACCCAAGCCATGAAAAACAGCCATTACCTTTTGTCACGTGGTGTGTTTTGGATTCTTTTTTTGGACGATATTCCTGCAGTGTAGTGTGTATGTGTGCTAGGAGCTGCTTTGAGCCTCTTTCCTGATCCTAATTTTTCAGTCATTCTGAAGCAAGTCTGGGTTTACATAGCTCATTTATGTAGGTCAAGAAC
This sequence comes from Anguilla rostrata, assembly GCF_018555375.3. NCBI lineage: Eukaryota > Metazoa > Chordata > Actinopteri > Anguilliformes > Anguillidae > Anguilla > Anguilla rostrata. The sequence continues at coordinate 41,946,665 of NC_057945.1, read as the reverse complement.
TTGCTCCAGACTGTTGATTTTCGTTTTATTACGGACATGGACCTTGTTGTTCTGTGCCCTGTGTTTGCTGTGCTTGTTATGTTATAAGGCCTTTGTGTGCCCTGCATGGTGTGGAGAGGTTGATTTATTTGCCTGTTTTAAGGCGGAAAACAGGCTTCCTTCTCTCCGGTGTGGAATGTTCTGGATGCTTGCTGTAGAGCGTTTAAAGCTTGTAGTGGCCCTCTCCCTCTCCCTCTCCCTCTCCCCTCTCTCTCTCTCTCTCTCTCTCTCTCTCTCTCTCTCCCTCTCCCCCTCTCTCTCTCTCCCTCTCTCTCTCTCTCTCTCTCTCTCTCTCCCTCCCTCTCTCTCTCTCTCTCTCTCCCTCCCTCTCTCTCGCTCTCTCTTTCTCTCTCTCTCTCTGTCAATTCAATTTGCTTTATTGGCATGAAATAAATACAGTAAATATTGCCAAAGCATTACATAAAAATAAAAAAAACACACATACTCTCTCTCCCTCTCACGCACGCCTGGGCGTTTAAAGCGAAATGCAGGGAGGCTGGAGACGACCACAGCTCCTGTAAGCGCAGGCCTTCCCTTCAGCCCGCGGGCCTTCCCTTCAGACCGCGGGGCGACCCTTAGTGCCCACAGCTCCTGTGAGAGCAGGCCTTCCCTTCAGACCGCGGGGCGACCCTTAGTGCCCACAGCTCCTGTAAGAGCAGGCCTTCCCTTCAGACCGCGGGGCGACCCTTAGTGCCCACAGCTCCTGTGAGAGCAGGCCTTCCCTTCAGACCGCGGGGCGACCCTTAGTGCCCACAGCTCCTGTAAGAGCAGGCCTTCCCTTCAGCCCGCGGGGCGACCCTTAGTGCCCATGCACTGTGAGGCAAGCTGGCCACCAGGGTCTGCCTGTGCAAATGTCGCTCTGTTTGAAAGAGCTGTAAAGTAGTTTGCTTGAGCGATAAGTGCACTTATCACAGTGTTAACTGTGCAGTGTGTATAATTACTGCAGTAGATATGTACTGTAAGAACTGCTGTGCATTTATGCATGCATGCATGATCACATGCACTCCCTCTTACACACAGACACACACACACGCTCACACATACACACACACAGGTCAGCCTGTTTAAATACACACACACACACACGCTGACACACACGCAAACACACACACACACACACTCTCACATACACACACACACACGCTGACACACACACACACACACACGCTCACACACACACACGCTCACACACACACGCTCACACTCACACACACGCTCACACTCACACACACACGCGCTCACACACACACACGCTCACACACACACGCATGCACGCGCACGCTCACACACACATACACTCTCACACACACGCTCACACACACACACACACAAACACACACGCACACACACGCTCACACACACACACACACACACACGCTCACACACACACACACGCTCTCACACACACAGCTCACACACACTCACACACACACGCTCACACACTCACACACACGCTCACACACACACACGCTCACACACTCACACACACACACCACACCACACACGCCACACACAACACACACCCGCTCACACCACACACGCTCACACACACACACACACACACGCTCACACCACACACCACACACACACACCCCACACACACACACACATCACACACACACACCACACACACACACACACACGCACACGCACACGCCACACACACACACACACACACGCTCACACACACACACACACACACACACACACGCTCAAACACACACACCGCACACACACAACACCACACACACACACACACGCTCACGCAGGTCAGCCTGTTTAAATACACACACACACGCTGAACACACACACACACACAACACACACACACGCTCACACACACACACACACGCTCACACACACACACACGCTCACACACACACACACGCTCACACACACACACGCTCACACACGCTGTCACACACACACACACACACACACACACACACACAGGTCAGCCCACTCGCTTGTTTGCATGTGTACGTGTTCAGAACAGAACACTGCAGCCTGTTTCATTTAAACTCTGCTCCTTTGTTTGTTTTATCCGCTGTCCTTTTGTCTGCATGTTTTTGAAGGTGCTTTCAGGTGCGCAGGAAGATAAATGTCAGTCTTTGATAAAGAGTGGCCTCGATACTTCTCGAAACTGATTTCTGAAAAGCATTCCGGTCACTCCGCGATATTCACTTGTTATGTCTGCCTGTTGTTCTCCCATGAAAAGAGCTTTGTATGTGGGCAAGTTTGTTTTGTGAGAGCAGTTTTTGGGAAGTGTGTTAAATAGAATGGCTTCCCAGAGAAGTCTGTGTTTTGCTTTGGCAGTGTGATGTGTGGAAGTTAAGAGCCACAGATTGGTCCTCTGGGGCACTGAGGTGTTCTGGTATCGTCTGGTACAGAAGCTCTCATAGCCAGGGGCTGGTAGCACGCTATCGATTTTATGAGTCTGTATGCAGAAGGTCTCCTGTCCTGGTGCAGGGAGGAGAATGCTCTTGTGTTTAAATGCTCTTTCCTCTTCTCTCTACCCCCCACCCCCCACCCCTCGGGAAATTTAGCAAAATTTCTGCTTTATGGCATTAATCTAATGCAACTTGCACTGATAGAGACTCAGATCTCAGGTCATATATCTGCACACATAGTGATGAACCCTGTGTCTGAAGCTGCCCAGCACAGGGCCACTGATCACCCCCAGATCGGCCTGGGCCACTGATCACCCCCAGATCAGCCTGGGCCACTGATCACCCCCAGATCAGCCGGGGCCACTGATCACCCCCAGATCAGCCGGGGCCACTGATCACCCTCAGATTAGCCGGGGCCACTGATCACCCCCAGATCAGCCAGGGCCACTGATCACCCCCAGATCAGCACAGGGCCACTGATCACCCCCAGATCAGCACAGGGCCACTGATCACCCCCAGATCGGCCTGGGCCACTGATCACCCCCAGATCGGCCTGGGCCACTGATCACCCCCAGATCGGCCTGGGCCACTGATCACCCCCAGATCAGCACAGGGCCACTGATCACCCCCAGATCAGCACAGGGCCACTGATCACCCCCAGATCAGCCAGGCTCACTGATCACCCCCAGATCAGCCAGGGCCACTGATCACCCCCAGATCAGCCAGGGCCACTGATCACCCCCAGATCTGAGTATCCTCGTGTATCAGGGAGGGAACAGCGCTGCTGGTTACTCTGATAAAGGGGAACTGCCATTTTAACTCTGCCCATGCTGAGCACAGCAGGGTTCATTCATTCAACACTTCCTGAAAAACTGCTCAGGTCTCCCTTTGAATAGCCACATTTGAATATTCTAAAAATGTAATTTTAATGTAGATGTAATGCTGTAATATTAATGTAATGTAAATGTAGTTCTGTAATGAAAATGCAATGTAAAAGTAATGTAAACATAGTACTGTAATGTAAATCTTATGTGAATGTAGTACTGTAATACAGCATTTCCCAACCTTTTTCCTTCCGCAGCACACTTTTCAAATTTACAGAATCTCATGGCACACCACTCAAAAGCATAAAAAATGAACACCCTGCAGCTCCCATCCACATACGCACGCACGTAGGCCTAAATGTTCTTTTGGGGTTTTAATTAAGCTATACATTTTAATGACATTTATTTTGGTTTTTGTGAATGGGATTTGTTCATTTAAGTTTTTTAAATTCATTTGAACATAAAAAAATTTTTTTACACGGCACACCTGACCTCGCCTGACGTAACACCAGAGTTCCGCGGCACACCGGTTGGGAAACGCTGCTGTAATGTATATGTAATGTAAATGTAGTACTGTAATGTATATGTAATGTAAATGTTGTACTGTAATGTATATGTAATGTAAATGTAGTGCTGTAATGTATATGTAATGTAAATGTAGTGCTGTAATGTATATGTAATGTAAATGTAGTACTGTAATTGTATGTAATGCTTCCTCATTTGCAGGGCTGCAGAATGGATGGAGACAGAAGCAGCCTTCCACCTCCTCTCAAAGTACGTCCCTATTATCCAGCAGCTGTTTCTCTGTCTGCAAATGGCGCCAAGTCAGGGCGTTTAAAGCTCGTAGCGACCCTCTCTCTCTCTCTCACTCGCCCGGGTATTTAAAGCTCGTAGCGACCCTCTCTCTCTCTCTCACTCGCCCGGGTATTTAAAGCTCGTAGCGACCCTCTCTCTCTCTCTCACTCGCCCGGGTATTTAAAGCTCGTAGCGACCCTCTCACTCGCCCGGGTATTTAAAGCTCGTAGCGACCCTCTCTCTCTCTCTCTCACTCGCCGGGTATGTAAAGCTGTAGCGACCCTCTTCTCTCTTCACTCGAGGTATTTAAGCTGTAGCGACCTTTATCTCTCTCACTCGCCCGGGTATTAAAGCTCGTAGGACCCTCTCTCTCACTGCCCGGGTATTAAACTGTAGCGACCCTCTCTCTCTCTCAACTCGCCGGTATTTAAGCTGTCGACCCCTCTCTCACTCGCCGGTATTTAAAGCTCGTAGCGACCCTCTCTCTCTCAATCGCCGGTATTTAAAGCTCGTAGCGACCTCTCTCTCTCTCACTGCAGCCGGGTATTTAAAGCTCGTAGCGACCCTCTCTCTCTCTCTCACTCGCCCGGGTATTTAAAGCTCGTAGCGAACCTCTCTCTCTCTCTCTCACTCGCCCGGGTATTTAAAGCTCGTAGCGACCCTCTCTCTCTCTCACTCGCCCGGGTATTTAAAGCTTGTAGCGACCCTCTCTCTCTCTCTCTCACTCGCCCGGGTATTTAAAGCTCGTAGCGACCCTCTCTCTCTCTCACTCGCCCGGGTATTTAAAGCTCGTAGCGACCCTCTCTCTCTCTCTCACTCGCTCGGGTATTTAAAGCTCATAGCGACCCTCTCTCTCTCTCTCACTCGCCCGGGTATTTAAAGCTCGTAGCGACCCTCTCTCTCTCACTCGCCCGGGTATTTAAAGCTCGTAGCGACCCTCTCACTCGCCCGGGTATTTAAAGCTCGTAGCGACCCTCTCTCTCTCTCTCACTCGCCCGGGTATTTAAAGCTCGTAGCGACCCTCTCTCTCTCTCTCACTCGCCCGGGTATTTAAAGCTCATAGCGACCCTCTCTCTCTCTCACTCGCCCGGGTATTTAAAGCTCGTAGCGACCCTCTCTCTCTCTCTCACTCGCCCGGGTATTTAAAGCTCGTAGCGACCCTCTCTCTCTCTCTCACTCGCCCGGGTATTTAAAGCTCGTAGCGACCCTCTCTCTCTCGCTCGCCTGGGCGTTTAAAGCTTGTAGCGACCGTCTTAAACCATGTTGGACTTCTGTGGGTCATTATTACACAGTGATAGCTCTGTGTTCTCTTCTCCGCAGACTGAGGAAGACTACATTCCGTACCCCAGTGTACATGAGGTACTGCAGCCTCTTCAGCATCTGAAATGAGTATCCATCCGTTCACTCACATTACAGAGCGAATAAGAGAATGTTTGTTTATAGTTGTGTTCTGTCACAAGGGGACTACCTGCTCTAATGCCCTAATGAGAAGTGTGCGCATGTGTGAGCATGCGTGTGTGCATGTGTGTGTGTGTGAGCGTGCGTGTGCGTGCGTGCATGCACGTGCGTGCGTGTGCGTGTGTCAGTTTTGGTGGAACCTATTGACTTCCCGTGTTGTTGCTGTGGTTACCAGGTGTTGGGTCGTAAAAGCCCCTTCCCTCTGATCCTGCTGCCCCAGTTTGGGGGCTACTGGATTGAGGGGACCAATCATGAGCTAGGGGAAGCCCCCAATCCTGAGCACATGCCCTCAACCCCATCTCGCGTTCAGCTGGAAACCAACACCACTGCCATGATCTACAGGAAGAACTTCCTTGGCAAGGTGAATACCTCTGTCATATTCTTACACACCTCCTGCTTGATGCTTCAGCTGTGAGCCTCTCCTCACCAGGCATGGCCAAGTTTACCCAGCCCAGACACCTTCCACATCTCTCTTTGCTTCAGAGCAAACTTGCAATGAAACACCTTCATTGTTTACTTGGGTGCTCTCAGTGTAATTATGAGTATTACTGATGCTAGTCCATGTAGAACTTAATAAACTCCACCGTCAGTCTCTCGCCTGGGCTTAGGACCTGGGTCTTAAGCTCTGCTCGCTAACTGCATGTGTTCCTCATGTGCTGTGGGCTGGGAGGCCTCCAGGTTGAGGCCTACAGCAGGTGGACGGACTCACTCAGGTGGCAGCAGGCAGGACAGATGTGTGTGGAGGGGGCGGGTTCTCAGTGATAACAGACGTGTGGAGGGGTTAGGGTTCCCAGTGATAACAGACATGTGTGGAGGGGTTAGGGTTCTCAGTGATAACAGACGTGTGGAGGGGTTAGGGTTCTCAGTGAGAACAGACGTGTGTGGAGGGGATGGGTTCTCAGTGATAACAGTTGTGTATGGAGGGGTTAGGGTTCTCAGTGATAACAGATGTGTGTGGAGAGGTTAGGGTTCTCAGTGATAACAGACGTGTGTGGAGGGGGCGGGCTCTCAGTGATAACAGACGTGTGTGGAGGGGGCGGGCTCTCAGTGATAACAGACATGCGTGGAGGGGTTAGGGTTCTCAGTGATAACAGACGTGGGTGGAGGGGTTAGGGTTCTCAGTGATAACAGACATGTGTGGAGGGGTTAGGGTTCTCAGTGATAACAGACATGTGCGGAGGGGTTAGGGTTCTCAGTGATAACAGACATGTGTGGAGGGGTTAGGGTTCTCAGTGATAACAGATGTGTGTGGAGGGGGTGAGTTCTCAGGGTTCTCAGTGATAACAGATGTGTGTGGAGGGGTTAGGGTTCTCAGTGATAACAGACGTGTGTGGTGGGGTTAGGGTTCTCAGTGATAACAGATGTGTGTGGAGGGGTTAGGGTTCTCAGTGATAACAGACATGCGTGGAGGGGGCGAGTTCTCAGGGTTCTCAGTGATAACAGACGTGTGTGGAGGGGGCGGGTTCTCAGTGATAACAGATGTGTGTGGAGGGGGCGGGTTCTCAGTGATAACAGACGTGTGTGGAGGGGTTAAGCTGACAGTATACTCAGTAAGAAGAAAGAACTTCAGGATTGAGAACCACCGGCGAACATGTCCATGAACACTGTTGTTGGTATACTCAGTGAGAACACCGCTCCGTTTAAAGTCACTCCACGCCGCTGGGGCGTGAATAATTACGAGGCAGCTATTAACCAGGGCTGGAATTTTGCCCAGACCTCCGTCTTGCGGCTACACCATGGATGTATAAAGAGAAGGACTACGCAAGATCACAACACAAAACAAAAAGTTTTAAGTGTTTAAAGTGGCTTTAGTTTATCTAGCTATGCAAAAGAAGAAAAAAAGGCGAAGGAGATGGTACGTTCACCCTCTAAATCAGAGCAGGACGAAGAATGGAGAGTTTTGTCTGTACATTCGGCAAATGCAGAGTTTAGACAAGGGGGGCCACTTTCTCTTATTTCCGAATGTGTGCTAGGCGTTTTAATGACTTGCTGGTAAATAGTAAATGGACTGCATTTACAATTGATGCCTCTCATTCACCAGAGCATTGCTGAAACGAGTAGCACCATTCATCAAACATGCGGGAACTCAGAATCCCCATCTCTACAGAAGAGAGATTGGCGTTGACTCTCCGTACATTAGCATGTGAAGTCTGCCCTCTGAACTCTCAACTGTGACATAACCAACCATTTGATATTTGGACCAATAGCTGAGAGGGGGAGGTCGGAGAACAAGAAAGAAGTTTTCCAAAAGTTCTCCCTGGAGGCCGTCGCACACTGCACCATACGAACACACAACACCGCATCTATTTGTTCTTCAGTTGTTCTCATTGCTTCGTTTTGCTCAAAAAGTTCTACTTCTTACGAAATATACTGCCTACTTTAGGGTTCTCAGGGTTCTCAGTGATAACAGACGTGTGTGGAGGGGACGGGTTCTCAGTGATGAGTCTGCTGGTCTCTTTAGGAACACTTTAACTTCTACTCCATGGACAGTGTGCTGGGGCATCTGGTCTTCTCCGTGCGGTATGATGTCATTGGGGACCAGGAGCACCTCCGGCTGATCCTGAGGTATCTCACTCCTCCACTCCACTCTTTCACCTCTATCCCTTGCTTTTCTGTCCATCTTTTACCCCTTCTCCTTCAGGGCAATGCTTTAGTACTATATTAGAGCCATTTTAACTGGGAGTAATCTTATTGGTTTCAACTCTATGAGTACTTGTTAGAGTGCTTTTAACACTAGTACAGTACTCTGATAGCCTGATTTAACTATAGTAAAGTACTCCGTTACAGTGATTAATATGATCCTTATTGGACTCTATATGAGCGCAGTTAGGAGTGGATATAAAACGGGATTATTTCAGTAATTCTGTCTCCCCCCAGACACCTTGTGTCTGAGTTCTCCCAGGTTTCAGTGAAATGTTTTCATGCTGATATTTCATTGGATATTGCATTTGCATTTGGATGTTTTTGGATTTTTTTGGGAACTGCCTAAGAGAGGCCCTTTAATAGGACCCCAGAGGGTGGCGGTGTGGGTCTGTGGGGTCACCCCTCAAACAGCAGCGGGAAAAGGGGTGCTCTGTGAACTGATTTATCAAGCGCCATGCCCACAGGGACCGATGTGCATTGCCCACAGGGTGCGTCCGTGTAAACGCAGATCACTCCAGAGAGCCCCTCCCTCCCCTCATTCTGTCCTTTCAGTAAAACTGGCTGTACGTTTCTCCTGAAACTGAATAGCCCCTCCATTTCTCTTCTGAATTTGATCTGTAGCTGAAAAAAAGAAAGCTAGAAGGATTAAGTTTAGCAAGAAATTATTTAGTTGTAATTTTTCCCAGTTTTTATATGAAGCATCATTTTTGCGTTTTTGTTTTTTCAGGTCAAAGTTGAAAACCTATCAGGACGTGATCCCCATATCCTGCCTGACGGAATTCCCCAACGTGGTGCAGATGGCCAAGGTGGGGACCACTGTGCTGCTCCGCATGGGGAGGGGCTTCATGGGGCACCTGCACCCAGATACTGCTGTCACTCGCTCACACTCCTGTCACTCACTCACTCCCTGTCAGTCACTCACACTCCTGTCACTCACTCACTCCCTCTCACTCACTCACTCCCTGTCACTCACTCACACTCTTGTTACTCACTCACTCACACTCCCTGTCACTCACTCACACTCCTGTTACTCACTCACGCCCTGTCACTCACTCACACTCCTCTCACTCACTCACTCCTTGTCACTCACTCACACTCCTGTCAGTCACTCATACTGCTGTCACTCACTCACTCCATGTCACACGCAAACACACACACACTCTCTCACACACATATACATTCACACACACACGCACTCACACAGATGCACACACGCACACGCGTACACACACTCACACTCACACACACACACACTCACACTCACACTCACACACACAGCTTCTTTGTCCTCAGCAGCCAGTGAGCTCATTTTAAGGAGATGGAAGATGGTAACAGTTGCTTAATGTCTTACCTACTGAAAGTTAAAGACAACCACATTGCCAATTTATTGAATAAATTTACAAATATTCTTTCGGTTTAAAAGCTTTTTTCTTTTCCCCAGCTGGTGTGTGAGGAGGTGAATGTGGACCGATTCTACCCTGTCCTGTACCCAAAGGTAGGTATGAACTGGGCCTGATGTGTTGTAGTAATGAAGCTGTCACTCTCAGTGATGTGGGCGTGGCTACAGTAAGGGCTACAGGAGAAGCAGTGGCATCAGCCCTGGTGTAGGCCATGCACAAGCAGAGGGCGGGGCCTTCTCCACTGGAACCCTCATGACCTGAGCAGTGCAGTCTTCACACATAAAACACGCGCATGTAATATAAATATAACTTAATGTTCTTTCAGTAGGGTCAAATGGGCTTATCTGATTGGTCAAGGGGAAGCAGCCTTTATTCCTGCTTTGCTGGGGTTCCCCAGGTTTGGTGATTGACAGCCCTGATCCTGGATCAGTTGCCACTCCCCCTGGATAAGTTGCTCCTCCCCCCTGAGTAACCTGTTCTCTATTTCAGGCCTCCAGGCTCATTGTTACCTTTGACGAGCACGTTATCAGCAACAACTTCAAGTTTGGGGTCATCTATCAGAAGTTTGGGCAGGTGAGGTCATCATGAATGGCAGTGATTTCTGGATTAAGAATTTGACTCCCTGCTGTACAAAATTGGGCATGCTGGAATTTTAACCACGTGTGGCAATTAACGTTAATGTGAGCTTGACTAGACATGCGTTTGTTTCCTAATAGCTAATATCCAAATTTGCTATGTTCCCAGGCCATGTAACGGGTAAATAGCCTGATTTCTTTTTTGTTTTTTAGCCCAAACGCTTCAGCAGCTGATGACAGTGTGACTGCATTTCTGTCCATGTTTATCCCTGCCTCGGGTTGGCTTTGTTAACAAGCTGTTTTTGCTCACAGAATGAACAGCTGCTCACTGGGTGTTTTTTTGTTTATTGCACCACTGTCTGTAAACTCTAGAGACTGGGGTGCATGAAAATCCCAGGAGGGCAGCTGTTTCACCACATCTGACTCCAAGCACAAAGTCACTTAGATTATGCTTAGATCACCCATTCTAATATTTGGTTGAACAACTAAACCTCTACATGCTTTATATACTGAGTTTCAGCCACATGATTCAATGTTTGGAGGAGCAGGCTCTTCATTGTGTTTCTATGGCAATGTGGGACTCATCCCTAGGGTCAAGCTACAAGCTTCTTCCATTTGCTGAGGGTACAATCATAATCTTATGGATTCTGTGGCTAGTAATGCATAATTTGGGTTTTTTATGGAAAGCATGCTAATTGTAATAATGATGATTATATCACAATGAGTCAGTCTTGTGGTCTTTCTAAACCTCTAAGGGTTTACTTCCTGTTGAACTTCCTGTTTGTGAATGTGTTTGTGCTTGTTGCCAGACTACCGAAGAGGAGCTGTTTGGGAACAGTGAGGAGAGCCCCGCCTTTGTGGAGTTCCTGGAGTTCCTGGGACAGAAGATCCAGTTGCATGACTTCAAAGGGTAAGCATGAGGCTCACAGGTAGGGCTGTGGTAAGCCTGAGGCTCACAGGTAGGGCTGGCCCATAAACCACCATCATATTTACTAAATGATATGTGTAATATATAATATTTGAGTGCAATAGCAGTCATTGCTGCCATGTGGGGTGTTGGAATTATTGTCTTTTTTCCTGTAATAATAAAAACTGATACTGAACCTCAAAACTCCAGAGGCCATTTGAAAAACATCTAAGACTACTGTGTCTGTTGGGTGTTGTGACAGCCAATCAGCAGCTTGGCCATGCGGCTTGGCCATGTTTTTTTCTTATCACATGGTTGTTATATGGCCTTGCTTCTGATTGGTTGTCATATCAACACCCAATGAGCAGGGGATGATTCAAAGCGATCTGAATGCCTGGGAGGGGGTGGCCTGGGCGGGGGGCGGGATCTCCTCATGGGGCCTGAGAACGCTGGCAGCACCCCTGGGCCTGGGCCTCTGCAGCGGGCATCATGGGGTGCGGGGGGAAATGAAGCCTGCCTTTGGCTGCTGTGTGAAGGGTGAATCTCAGTGCCCAGGAGGATTGTGGGATGTGGTGCTCGATAGACTTACGCCATGAGTCTGTTCTCCAGATTCCGCGGCGGGCTGGACGTGACTCACGGACAGACAGGCACCGAGTCGGTCTACACCCTCTTCCACGACAAGGAGATTATGTTCCACGTGTCCACCAAGCTGCCGTACACTGAGGGGGACGCCCAACAGGTGCACACCTCCCTCCTTCCTCTTACAGAACCACCCTCGTCTTCATTCAGTACTTTCACCCTCCAGCTTTTAAACGGCTGCTTAATTATTCTGGGGAACATTTGCCAAGGCAGTGCGCTATAAAGCTCCTAAATCAGCAAATAATGAAGAGACATGGGAGTTCAGCCCTGAAGGCAAATATTAGCATTAATAAATTGGTGCAAACTGCAGGTGCTGTGCATTCTATCAGTGGGGTTTACGACATGTGATAAAGGGCTTTGCCATTTCCCATGCGGGTTTAGAGCAGAGCGTCCCGTGAGGTCATAGTTCTGTTGACTGTGAGGTCATAGTTATGTTTACCGTGAGAGGCTGATATCTGCAGCCCGTTTCCCAGGAGACGACCGTGCTCGTCTGTCACCATGGTAACACACGTCTGGCCATCTGTTGCAGCTGCAGAGGAAACGCCATATAGGAAATGACATCGTGGCCATCGTGTTCCAGGAGGAGAACACGCCCTTCGTGCCCGACATGATCGCGTCCAACTTCCTGCACGCGTACGTGGTGGTGCAGGTGGAGCAGGGCTGCTCTGGCAGTGCACTGTATAAGGTAATGCCTCCTGACCGGGCCTGGAGCACAGGCTCGGTACGGTGTGCTCATACACCCTTATCACTGCCCTGTAATGTCCCATTCTCTACAGCGTCCTGTACCATACTGTCCATCTAACATCCTATAAACCAGCGCTGTCTGGACACAATACTCAGTACCATGCTTTCTGCAGAATCTTCTGTAGCTTTCTACAGAATCGTTTACTGTTCTACCCCTCTTAAATGTCCACCGCGCTGTCCTTTAGTGCAACGCCTGCATTAGCTTTCTGTATGAGCGGTGTGTAGCAGGCTGCAGTAGCTGCATTAGCTGTCTGTATGAGCTGTGTGTAGCAGGCTGTAGTATCTGCATTAGCTATATGTGAGCTGTGTGTAGCAGGCTGTAGTAGCTGTCTGTATGAGCGGTGTGTAGCAGGCTGTAGTAGCTGCATTAGCTGTCTGTATGAGCTGTGTGTAGCAGGCTGTAGTAGCTGCATTAGCTGTCTGTATGAGCTGTGTGTAGCAGGCTGTAGTAGCTGCATTAGCTGTCTGTATGAGCGGTGTGTAGCAGGCTGCAGTAGCTGCATTAGCTATATGTGAGCTGTGTGTAGCAGGCTGTAGTAGCTGCATTAGCTGTCTGTATGAGGTGTGTAGCAGGCTGTAGTAGCTGCATTAGCTGTCTGTATGAGCTGTGTGTAGCAGGCTGCAGTAGCTCCATTAGCTATCTGTGAGCTGTGTGTAGCAGGCTGTAGTAGCTGTCTGTATGAGCTGTGTGTAGCAGGCTGCAGTAGCTGCATTAGCTGTCTGTATGAGCTGTGTGTAGCAGGCTGTAGTAGCTGTCTGTATGAGCTGTGTGTAGCAGGCTGCAGTAGCTGCGTTAGCTGTCTGTATGAGCTGTGTGTAGCAGGCTGTAGTAGCTGCATTAGCTGTCTGTATGAGCTGTGTGTATCAGGCTGTAGTAGCTGTCTGTATGAGCTGTGTGTATCAGGCTGTAGTAGCTGTCTGTATGAGCTGTGTGTATCAGGCTGTAGTAGCTGTCTGTATGAGCTGTGTGTAGCAGGCTGTAGTAGCTGTCTGTATGAGCTGTGTGTATCAGGCTATAGTAGCTGTCTGTATGAGCTGTGTGTAGCAGGTGTAGCTGTCTGTATGAGCTGTGTGTAGCAGGCTGTAGTAGCTGTCTGTATGAGCTGTGTGTATCAGGCTATAGCTGTCTGTATGAGCTGTGTGTAGCAGGCTGTAGTAGCTGTCTGTATGAGCTGTGTGTAGCAGGCTGTAGAGCTGCATCAGCTGTCTGTATGAGCTGTGTGTAGCAGGCTGTAGTAGCTGCATTAGCTGTCTGTGTGAGCTGTGTGTAGCAGGCTGTAGTAGCTGTCTGTATGAGCTGTGTGTAGCAGGCTGTAGTAGCTGCATTTCACACGCTGACTGTGACGCTGCCCCCCCCCCCCAGGTGTCTGTGACTGCGCGCGATGACGTGCCTTTCTTCAGGCCAGCTCTTCCAGATCCCGCCATCTTCAGAAAGGTGAGCCAGTGCCATTCACTTTCACCTGCACTCATTAACAACCAGACCCTCTAGTGTCTGCTACTGAGAATTGCACCCTAATGTCACCACACAAGAGCAATTGATGTTCACACATCACCAGTATGATTCACAATGGGCCAGGATGAGCAGATAAGTGTATAAATGAAAAGTTGGATTATCTTCCAGTCCACAGGAGAAAAGGAGTTCAAGTCTGGTTTCACTTCTCTTTATTTTTCCCTCCCCTGCACCTCCCTACATCCCTCCCCTACATCTCCCTACATCCTCCCCTATACTTCCCTGCATCCATCCCCTGCTCCTCCCTACATCCCCCACCATCACCTCCCTACCTCGGTCCCCTTCACCTCCCTCACTGAACCTCCTCTCTGCTCTGCTTTCAGGGAGCAGAGTTCCATGAGTTCTTGCTGACGAAGCTCATCAATGCAGAGTGTGCCTGTTACAAAGCAGAGAAATTCGCCAAACTGGAGGTGAGAGGGTTAGGGTTAGGGCTAGGGTTAGGGTTAGGGGGTTAAGGTTAGAGTTAGGATCAGGGTTAGTGTTAGGGTTAGGGGGTTAGGGTTAGAGTTAGGTGAGAGGAGTGTGTGGCTCAAACATCTCTATTCTGAGTGCACAAAAGCCTGTATTCTAAGTTATCTTATTGTGTTTGTGTGTGCGTGCGTACGTTTGTGTGTGTGTGTGTGTGTGTGTCTATGTATGTGTGTGTGTGTCCTTGTCTTTGGTGTGTTTGTGTGCGTGTGCTTGTTTGGTGTGTGTGTGTGTGTGGTGTACATGTTTGGTGTGTGTGTATGCACGCGTGTGCGTGTTTGGTGTGTGCGCGTGTGTATATGGTGTGTGTGTGTGCGTGTTTGGTGTGTGTGTCCGTGTCTTTGGTGTGTTTGTGTGTGTGTGCTTGTTTGGTGTGTGTGTGTGTGTGTGGTGTGCGTGTTTGGTGTGTGCGTGTGTTTGGTGTGTGCGTGTGTATATGGTGTGTGTGTGTGTGTTAGGAGCGCACTCGGACTGCCCTGCTGGAGACTCTGTATGAGGAGCTTCATCTGCACAGCCAGTCCATGATGGGCCTGGGTGACGAGGACAGGCTGGAGAACGGGGCCGGCGGGGGCGGCGGCTTCTTCGAGTCTTTCAAGGTAATCAGGGGCGGGGCCTGTGCAACTGCCACTACAACCAGACCCGCCCAGGGGCGGGGCCTGTGCAACTGCCACTATTCGCAGTGTGAGCTGTGCAGTGTGCCTTTTGAGTGACGTCTGAGCGTAATGACATTCGGCTGACCCTGTCACAGCACTCGTGTGAGGACCTCATGAGCTGTTTGTCTCCTTCCCTCGGGGGCGTTAACCTGCAGCGGGCGTCTGGCAGTCAGAGAGCTGCAGGGGGTCGATCCCCGCCCTTTGGGGAAGTTTCCTTCAGCAGGACACCTAACCCTTAATGGCTCCTGATGAGCTGGGTGGTGCTTTGTGTAGCCGTAATAGCTGGAAAAAGTGCTATATAAATTGCATCCCATTGTTGATCCAAACTTTCAGGTATCCGTTAGGAGGTCCAGTGCTGTGAGCTCTGATGGGTGCAGACTGACAGTCAATTTAAAAATGTACCAGTTTACAAGTGTGTGTGTGTGTGTGTGTGTGTAAGCATGTGTGTGTGTGTGTGTAAGCGTGTGTGTGTGTGTGTGTGTGTGTGTGTGTGTAACCGTGTGTGTGTGTGTGTAAGCGTGTGTGTGTGTGTGTGTAAGCATGTGTGTGTGCGTGTGCGTGTGTGCGTGTGCGTGTGTGTGTGTGTGTGTGTAAGCGCGCGCGTGTGTGTGTGTGTGTAAGCGTGTGTGTGTGTGTGTGTGAATGAAGGCCTTCGTAAACCCTTTCTCAGATTTCACCCTATCGCTAACCCCTATTCTTCTATTGCCAGTATATCAGTTTATCACTTCCTCATTTTCTTCTTTTCCTTATCTGGGCTTGTCCTGCTGCACATGCCTTGTGTGGAGTTCAGCAGTTGCTCAGTGTTTGCCTCTTCTGCAGCGTGTGATTCGCGCTGAGCCATGCCATGGATGCTGGGCTCAGTTCACAGGAAGCCAAACGTGGTCTCCACCAGCCTCAGTGGCAGCTTTACCCACAATCCTTCAGAGGCCCACGACTCCTGGCATATGTAGTAACCGTGAGGAAGCAATGTTTCCCAAACCTGTCTCCTGTGGCAGAGAGGCGTATCCAGATCCTGCACTGTAGAGTAACCGCCTGTGAGCAGAGTGATATCAGTCTGCTAACTGTGAGCAGAGAGCGATATCAACCTGTTACCTGTGAGCAGAGAGCGATATCAGTGAGCAGAGAGTGATATCAACCTGTTACCTGTGAGCAGAGAGTGATATCAACCTGTTACCTGTGAGCAGAGAGCGATGTCAGCCTGTTACCTGTGAGCAGAGAGCGATGTCAAGCCTGTTACCTGTGAGCAGAGAGTGATATCAGCCTGTTACCTGCGAGCAGAGAGTGATATCAACCTGTTACCTGTGAGCAGAGAGTGATACCAGCCTGTTACCTGTGAGCAGAGAGCGATGATATCAGCCTATTACCTGTGAGCAGAGAGTGATATCAGCCTGTTACCTGCGAGCAGAGAGTGATATCAACCTGTTACCTGTGAGCAGAGAGCGATATCAGTCTGCTACCTGTGAGCAGAGAGTGATATCAGCCTGTTACCTGTGAGCAGAGAGTGATATCAGCCTGTTACCTGTGAGCAGAGAGTGATATCAGCCTATTACCTGTGAGCAGAGAGTGATATCCGCCTGTTACCTGTGAGCAGAGAGCGATATCAGCTTATTACCTGTGAGCAGAGAGTTATATCAGACTGTTACCTGTGAGCAGAGAGCGATATCCGCAATTATTATTTAGATTTTTGGCGCACTTGTTAATGAAGAAAAATTATTTAAAACGGGCTGAGACCAGTATCGGTTTAAAGGGAAGTATTCCGCCGGTCTATTTTCAGCTCACCAGCCACCTGACTACAGTACAGATAAAGTTTACAAGACCCTATTTCTGACAAGTAGGTCAAGTTTTTGAAAGCAACATTCAGGGAGTTTTGAAATGACTTTTGAAATTATGTTTCTGATATTTTCTGATGGTGTTCCTCCCATAATGCCTCAGGCTGATGTCTGTGTGTGTGTTTTCAGTCTGTAATCATCCCCGGGAAAAGTCCAACACGGAAGAAATCTGGAGCCTATAACTCCCGGAGGAGCAGTGCTATTGGCATTGAGAACATTCAGGAGGTGCAGGAGAGGAGGTGAGTGCTGCTGATGGGGAGAGGTGGTGTGGGGCAGGAGGTGCTTGAGAGGAGGTGAGTGCTACAGGAGGTGCAGGAGAGGAGGTGAGTGTTGCAGACGGTGAGAGGAGGTGAGTGCTACAGGAGGTGCAGGAGAGGAGGTGAGTGCTGCAGACGGTGAGAGGAGGTGTGGGGTAGGAGGTACATGAGAGGAGGTGAGTGCTGCAGATGATGAGAGGAGGTATGGGGCAGGAGGTGCAGGAGAGGAGGTGTGTGCTGCAGATGGCGAGAGGAGGTGTGGGGCAGGATGTGTAGGAGAGGAGGTGAGTGCTGCAGATGATGAGAGGAGGTGTGGGGCAGGATGTGTAGGAGAGGAGGTGAGTGCTGCAGGAGGTGAGAGGAGGTGTGGGGCAGGATGTGTAGGAGAGGAGGTGAGTGCTGCAGGAGGTGAGAGGAGGTGTGGGGCAGGAGGTACATGAGAGGAGGTGAGTGCTGCAGGAGGTGAGAGGAGGTGTGGGGCAGGAGGTGTAGGAGAGGAGGTGAGTGCTGCAGGAGGTGAGAGGAGGTGTGGGGCAGGAGGTGACCATTAGGGAGAGAGGAGGTAGAACACAGGAAATGGATAGTGCGGAATCCACAGATTGTTCAGCAATAAAATAGTCACAGTGCCTCCTTACTGCAGGCACCTACCGTTAGGGCAGTTTTATTCTCTCTGGGGCAGAGTTTAAGACAGTTTTCTGTGCTGTGGGGGCAATTAGGGTAGGTTTCTGTGTTTTGGGGAAGTTAGGGCAGTTTTTACACTGTAGGGCAGTAGATGAATATTCGAGTGGCAATCTTATGGGCAGAACATCCATTGCAGTTCCATGTAGGACCTGCTTGTGGGGATGTGTAAAGGCTGTGGGGATTCTTGCTGGGGACGAGAAGCCAGCTGTGCTCTAGCTGGGGGGCTGTCTCATTAGTATCTGTGCCCTGCACCTCACATTCTGTTCTACTGCTCCCCCCCCTCCCCGCAGGGAGTGCTCCCCCAGCATGCAGAAGACTCCAGACAGTGGCCACGTGTCGCAGGACCCTAAGTCTGAGAACTCGTCCAATCAGAGCTCGCCTGAGATGCCCACCACAAAGAACAGGTGAGTACTCTGTAGAGGGTGTAATATGTGTGTGTATACAGGTGTACCCTGTAGAGGGTGTAATATGTGTGTGTACAGGTGTACTCTGTAGAGGGTGTAATGAGTGTGTACTCTGTAGAGGGTATAATATGTGGGTACAAGTGTACTCTGTAGAGGGTGTACTATGTGTGTGTGTGTACGCTGTAGAGGGTGTAATATATGTGTGTGTACTCTGTAGAGGGTATAATGTGTGGGTACAAGTGTACTCTGTAGAGGGTGTACTATGTGTGTGTGTGTACGCTGTAGAGGGTGTAATATATGTGTGTGTACTCTGTAGAGTGTATAATGTGTGGGTACAAGTGTACTCTGTAGAGGGTGTAATATATGTATGTGTACTCTGTAGAGGGTATAATGTTTGGGTATAAGTGTACTCTGTAGAGGGTGTAATGCGTGTGTGTACTCTGTAGAGGGTGTAATATGTGTGTTCAGGTGTACTCTGTAGAGGGTGTAATATGTGGGTACAGGTGTACTCTGTAGAGGGTGTAATATGTGTGTACAGGTGTACTCTGTAGAGGGTGTAATATGTGTGTGTACTCTGTAGAGGGTATAATATGTGGGTACAGGTGTACTCTGTAGGGGGTGTAATATGTGTGTGTGTATTCTGTAAAGGATGTAATATGTGGGTACAGGTGTGCTCTGTAGAGGGTATAATATGTGGGTACAGGTGTACTCTGTAGGGGGTGTAATATGTGTGTGTGTATTCTGTAAAGGATGTAATATGTGGGTACAAGTGTACTCTGTAGAGGGTGTAATATGTGTGTGTACTCTAGAGGGTATAATATGTGGGTACAGGTGTACTCTGTAGGGGGTGTAATATGTGTGTGTGTATTCTGTAAAGGATGTAATATGTGGGTACAGGTGTGCTCTGTAAAGGATGTAATATGTGGGTACAGGTGTGCTCTGTAGGGGGTGTAATATGTGCGTACAGGTGTGCTCTGTAGAGGGTGTAATATGTGGGTACAGGTATAGTCTGTAGGGGGTGTAATATGTGTGTGTGTATTCTGTAAAGGATGTAATATGTGGGTACAGGTGTGCTCTGTAGAGGGTATAATATGTGGGTACAGGTGTACTCTGTAGGGGGTGTAATATGTGTGTGTGTATTCTGTAAAGGATGTAATATGTGGGTACAGGTGTGCTCTGTAGAGGGTGTAATATGTGGGTACAGGTGTGCTCTGTAGAGGGTGTAATATGTGGGTACAGGTGTACTCTGTAGGGGGTGTGATATGTGTGTGTGTATTCTGTAAAGGATGTAATATGTGGGTACACATGCACTATGCAGGTTGCCTGGGTGACGCAGGTGTGCAGCACTGTTCTCTGTTGCAGGGCTGCTTCTATCCCAGAGGCTGCTGACCTCTCCCACTCCTCCAGTGGCAGCAGCTTTGGGAGCGTGGTGGAGGAGAACCTGAACGAGCCTGGGGAGGAGTACGACACTGCACTGGTGCGTGTGTGTGTGTGTGTGTGTGTGTGTGTGTGTGTGTGCGTGTGTGTGTGTGTGCGTGTGTGTGTGTGTGTGCGCATCTCATTGGTATGTGTGTGTGTGTCTCATTGGTGTGTGTGTGTGGTGTGTGTGTGTCTCACTGGTGTGTGTGCTTGTGTGTGCATGCATGTGTGTGTCTCACTGGTGTGTGTGTTACAGGAGAGTCTCTCTTCTGTGGGGACTCCACACAAGCAGGATGCGTTTATCTACGGCTCATGGGCGGCACACAGTGGCAGCAGCAGCCCTGCAGGTCAGAACAGCTACTGGTCCAGGATCAGCCTCCGCCCCTCTAATCCCAGACTACACTCACCTTCCACCTCTAATCCAGACTACACTCACCTTCCCCACCTCTAATCCCAGACTACACTCACCTTCCACCTCTAATCCAGACTACACTCACCTTCCCCACCTCTAATCCCAGACTACACTCACCTTCCCCACCTCTAATCCCAGACTACACTCACCTTCCACCTCTAATCCAGACTACACTCACCTTCCCCACCTCTAATCCCAGACTACACTCACCTTCCCCCCTCTAATCCCAGACTACACTTACCTTCCCCACCTCTAATCCCAGACTACACTCACCTTCCCCACCTCTAATCCCTGTGTGTTCAGCCTCCCCACCTCTAATCCCAGACTACTCACCTTTCCCCCTCTAATCCCAGACTACACTCATCTTCCCCACCTCTAATCCAGACTACACTCATCTTCCCCACCTCTAATCCCAGACTACACTCACCTTCCCCCCTCTAATTCCAGACTACACTCACCTTCCCCACCTCTAATCACAGACTACACTCACCTTCCCCACCTCTAATCCCTGTGTGTTCAGCCTCCCCACCTCTAATCCTAGACTACACTCACCTTCCCCACCTCTAATCCCAGACTACACTCACCTTCCCCCCTCTAATCACAGAATACACTCACCTTCCCCACCTCTAATCCCTGTGTGTTCAGCCTCCCCACCTCTAATCCCAGACTACACTCACCTTCCCCACCTCTAATCCCAGACTACACTCACCTTCCCACCTCTAATCCCAGACTACACTCACCTTCCCCACCTCTAATCCCAGACTACACTCACCTTCCCCCCTCTAATCCCAGACTACACTCAGTGTGTATAATGATCAGTCCACTGACCCAGCCATGTCCACCATTACTTGGAATTTATTGCTTTATTTTGGTGTCTGATATGGAACTTTTTCTCATTCGAAATGAATAACTTTGTGCACCTGAGTCAATGTATTATTTGTAATTGTCAGATTTAGGTGCTGTACAGTAGGCATTAGATAGGATATTAAAACACACTCTGTGGGAGGGGGTTTCATCATTGGAATATTGTCTGTCCCCCCACAGTGACGAGGACCGCACAACCTGAGGCCTGCACCAAGCCGGACCAGCCACTGGTGTGTTTGTGTGTGTGTTTCTGTCTGTCTGAGGGTGTGTGTGTCTGTGTTTATACTGTGTGTGTGTATGCACATCTTTTTGAAAGGAAGTGCATTCTTTGAGGATAATTCCTTCTTTCACATTTTTAAGTAAAACAGAAAGCGCAGGTATCATAGATGACTGAAGATGATTAAATTGGCTCCAAATTTGTATCTTTACACAGTGAGCGAAGTGGGTAATTAAGGCATTCTACAGGTGAATGATACACAGAATATGTACAGTACGGTAAGGTACTCTCTTTCTTAACCGGTCTGTCTGTTTTATGTAGAACTGCTAGCCCCTCTCACCAGACTGCTTCATGGATGCCCATCAACAGGTCAGCTGTCCTGTGTTTACAGGGTTAGTGTGGTGGGTGGGGTTAAGGTAGTGGGTGGGGTTATTGTTGTGGGGGTATTGTTATGATTAGGGTCATTGGTGGGGTTAGGGTGTAGGGTGGTGTCCAGGTGGTGAGTGGGATTAAGGTCATGGGTATGGTTAGGTTGGTGGGCAGGGTTATGGTGCTGGGTGTGTTTTGGGTAGTGGGTATGGTTAAGGTAATGGGCGGGGTTAAGCCGGTGGGTATGGTTAAGGTCATGGGCGGGGTTAAGCCGGTGGGTGGATGTAAGTTGCTGTGTACCTGCATGTCTGTGTGCTGTACCAGCCTCCAATTAATGTGCTGTAGAAAAATGCGCTATATTGTGTAGTAGCGCACAGCCCTTATGGTTTATAAAATAACACTGCCACCCCAGTATAACCCCCCCCCCCACAGCCACCCCAGTATAAATCCCCCCACAGCCACCCTGGTATATACCCCCCCACAGCCAGCCCAGTATAAACCCCCCACCACAGCCAGCCCAGTATAAACCCCCCCACAGCTACCCCAGTATAAACCCCCCCCCCCCCCCCCCCCCCCCCATCCACAGCTACCCCAGTGTAAACCCCCCCACAGTCCTTCTGTCAGTGACCTCGTTTTCCTTCTATCCCCACAGCATTCCCATATGCATTCCCGACAGCATTCCCTCTCAGAGAACAGATGCTCCTGGGTTTTTGGGCACCATTGAGGATGAAGATGAAGATGAGGAGGATGAGGGGCAGTTTGTCAGGCAGGAGTGAGCCCTGAGACTATGGGCCCCCTTGCGACCTTCGCTGTGCCAGTCCATTTACCTCTGCCCTGCGTCAGGGCGGGGCTTCCTGTGTTCCTCCTCACCAGGCCACACTCCTCCCTTCTTCCTGTCATTTTTGTGTGGTAACCTCTTTCCCCGGGCCCGTCCCGAGCTGCAGGTGTCAGCGTTCTCACAGGAGTCAGGGCACGGCCTTGGGAGCTGCAGAACGCCACTATAGATCCTGCAGCAACGCTGGGCAGTGTTCAGCGATGTGCAGTGCTCAGTGATGTGCAGTGTTCAGCGATGGGCAGTGTTCAGCGATGGGCAGTGTTCAGTGATGTGCAGTGTTCAGCAATGGGCAGTGTTCAGTGATGTGCAGTGCTCAGCGATGTGCAGTGTTCAGCGATGGGCAATGTTCAGTGATGTGCAGTGTTCAGCGATGGGCAGTGTTCAGTGATGTTCAGTGATGTGCAGTGCTCAGCGATGTGCAGTGTTCAGTGGGATCTGAGCAAGGGAGACAAGCTGAGGGAACAACAAAACCCAAACGCAGCACATAACAGAACCCAGCACATTACCGTACCCAAACCCAGCACATTACAGAACCTAAACCCAGCACATTACAGAACCCAAACCCAGCACATTACAGAACCTAAACCCAGCACATTACAGAACCCAAACCCAGCACATTACAGAACCTAAACCCAGCACATTACAGAACCTAAACCCAGCACATTACAGAACCTAAACACAGCACATTACAGAACCTAAACCCAGCACATTACAGATCCCAAACCCAGCACATTACAGAACCTGAACCCAGCACATTACAGAACCCAAACCCAGCACATTACAGAACCCAAACCCAGCACATTACAGAACCCAAACCCAGCACATTACAGAACCCAAACCCAGTGCATTACAGAACCTAAACCCAGCACATTACAGAACATAGTGCATTACAGAACCTAAGCCCAGCACATTACAGAACCTGAACCCAGCACAATTCAGAACCCAGTGCATTACAGAACCTAAACCCAGCACATTACAGAACCCAAAGCCAGCATATTGTAGAACCCAGCACATTACAGAACCCAAACCCAGCATATTGCAGAACCCAGCACATTACAGAACCCAAACCCAGTGCATTACAGAACCTGAAACACGCACATTTCAGAACCCAGTGCATTACAGAACCGTAACCCAGCATATTACAGAACCTAGCACATTACAGAACCCAAACCCAGCACATTACAGAACCTGAACCCAGCACATTTCAGAACCCAGTGCATCACAGAACCTAAACCCAGCACATTGCAGAACCCAGTGCATCACAGAACCTAAACCCAGCACATTGCAGAACCCAGTGCATTACAGAAGCTAAACCCAGCACATTACAGAATCCAAACCCAGCACATTACAGAACCTAAACCCAGCACATTACAGAACCCAAACCCAGCACATTACAGAACCTGAACCCAGCACATTACAGAACCTAAACCCAGCACATTGCAGAACCCAAACCCAGCACATTACAGAACCCAGTGCATTACAGAACCTAAACCCAGCACATTACAGAACCCAAACCCAGCACATTACAGAACACAGTGCATTATAGAACCTAAGCCCAGCACATTACAGAACCTGAACCCAGCACAATTCAGAACCCAGTGCATTACAGAATCTAAACCCAGCACATTACAGAACCCAAAGCCAGCATATTGTAGAACCCAGCACATTACAGAACCCAAACCCAGTGCATTGCAGAACCTGAAACACGCACATTTCAGAACCCAGTGCATTACAGAACCGTAACCCAGCATATTACAGAACCTAGCACATTACAGAACCCAAACCAGCACATTACAGAACCTGAACCCAGCACATTTCAGAACCCAGTGCATCACAGAACCTAAACCCAGCACATTGCAGAACCCAGTGCATCACAGAACCTAAACCCAGCACATTGCAGAACCCAGTGCATTACAGAACCTTAACCCAGCATATTAAAGAACCTAGCACATTACAGAACCCAAACCCAGCACATTACAGAACCTGAACCCAGCACATTACAGAACCTAAACCCAGCACATTACAGAACCTGAACCCAGCACATTGCAGAACCCAAACCCAGCACATTACAGAACCCAGTGCATTACAGAACCTAAACCCAGCACATTACAGAACCCAAACCCAGCACATTACAGAACACAGTGCATTACAGAACCTAAGCCCAGCACATTACAGAACCTGAACCCAGCACAATTCAGAACCCAGTGCATTACAGAACCTAAACCCAGCACATTACAGAACCCAAAGCCAGCATATTGTAGAACCCAGCACATTACAGAACCCAAACCCAGTGCATTACAGAACCTGAAACCAGCACATTTCAGAACCCAGTGCATTACAGAACCTTAACCCAGCATATTACAGAACCTAGCACATTACAGAACCCAAACCCAGCACATTACAGAACCTGAACCCAGCACATTGCAGAACCCAGTGCATCACAGAACCTAAACCCAGCACATTGCAGAACCCAGTGCATTACAGAAGCTAAACCCAGCACATTACAGAACCTAGCACATTACAGAACCCAGATTCACTAAATTATGCCTTGTGTACTCTATAAAGCTTTCAAAATCCTAATAATAGAGAGCATCTCACATTTATAAACATTTCTAGTATTGCCATTGTAGGAAAGACAGTCACAGCCTGTGGTCACAGGGAGTCACACACTGCACAAGCCATGCCTGAAGACTTGTGATGAAGTTAAATCAGTTTGATATTCGTGCAGGAGTCGCACACTAGCATAAGACTGGATGGGGAGAGCTGCGATTGAGTCATGTTAAAGGGCCGTCCGAGGCGGGTGTGCACAGCGATTGTGCAAATACTGGGGGTTTTCTTAGGATCTTGATAACTGCGAAAACTTGACTAAAGATCCTGTAGCGTATGCTAGGCATTAGAGACCCTAAACCATTATATGCATCCTGTGCAGGTCCGGTGTCATCAGTCATATGACTCTCTGTGTTTGTTAAACGTCTCAGTTCTAAGTGATTAATGTTGAATATGGATCATTGTGGAGTGTTAGTGTTTATGCAGGTAGTGTGTGGATAGACACCATTTGTAAGCTACTGTTGAGTGATATGCAATGTCAGAACGCTTGCTAAACCAAACGTGGTTCTCTGCAGCTAAACTACCAAGCTCAACCTCAGTCAGTACAGTCTGTGATATTTGGGGGCATTTGGAGAAAGTTTTAGTACAAGAATTCATTAATATTGTTTTTAATATCACGAGGAAGTTCTTCACTGAAAGCAATGGATTATGACAGAATGCAACACTCTGTTCTAAATGTGTGGCTGGGGCGCAAAGAGACGCTTATGAAACAGAGCTGCTGTAGGAACATTGAAACCATGTTTCACCCGACCTTTTTATTCCACCAAACATGAAAAATAAGATTCTTTTTTAATGACGGTCTTTTGTTTTGTGTGAAAGGGTTAGTACAGATGCCCCCCCCCATGAGAAACTGTACTGCAGACACACTGTGATGCCAGTGCTCCCCCCTGTGGTGAATCTGCACACTGCATCCTTTAAACAGTAATACTGTGCAGGTACTGTATCGTGTGTTCTTTTCATTTCTATTTATTGCTTATTGTTGACTGAACCTTGTGATGTACATATGGAGATGAGCTGCTGTTCTGTGAGCTCTGGAGACTGAACTAGCGGCTGGTAGAGTCTGACTAGCGGCTGGTAGAGTCTGACTAGCGGCTGGTAGAGTCTGACTAGCGGCTGGTAGAGTCTGACTAGCGGCTGGTAGGGTCTGACTAGCGGCTGGTAGAGTCTGAGTCTGAAAAGACAGGGCTTGGGAGTGGGTCAAAGGTCAAACCCTGCACACTAAAGAACCGGCATGGCCAGAACCCCTCTGTGCTGTGTGGGGAACCCCTCTGTGCTGTGTGGGGAACCTCTCTGTGCTGTGTGGGGAACCCCTCTGTGCTGTGTGGGGAACCCCTCTGTGCTGTGTGGGGAACCCCTCTGTGCTGTGTGTGGAACCTCTCTGTGCTGTGTGGGGAACCTCACTGTACTGTGTGGGGAACCTCTGTGCTGTGTGGGGAACCTCTCTGTGCTGTGTGGGGAACCCCTCTGTGCTGTGTGGGGAACCTCACTGTGCTGTATGGGGAACTTCTCTGTGCTGTGTGGGGACCCTCACTGTGTTGTGTGCTGGACCCTCTCAGCTTTCTGAAAGAGAACACTACCTTGTGTGCTTTTTCTTTGTGGATGAACATATTATCCACAATGGACATTTTATTTGTGAGATGGACAGAAGTAGAAGCAGGCGAGAGAAAGCGCGAGGGATAGAGAGAAAGAGGAGTATAGAGAGGGGGGAGTGAGAAAGAGGGGAATAGAAAGAAAGAGGAAGATGGGAAGAAAGTCAGGAGAGAGAGGGATAGACCGACAAGAGGGTGATGGAGAAAGAAACAGTGATAGGAACAGTACGAGGGGGTAGAGAGAGAAAGAGGGGCACACAGAGAGGACAGAAAGAAAGGAATTGAGAGAAGAGGGGGAGAGAGAAAGAGGGGATGACAGACTGAGCAGTGGGCTCTACCAGACAGCTGAGCCAGCCCCAGCTCTTCCTCATGTTCTGAAAACAAAGTCCTCATATTTGTGAAAATGCAACAGTTGTGATAGACATATTTTTGGAAAACATTGATTTGAATTCTTTTATAGGATCATTGTGTTCAAAAAAGAAAATAATCATTGCTGAATGTACTAATTATTTGTATTAATAGGGAAGCAGAAGATCTTAGATCTTTAAAAATAGCATTAAATGAAATCGTCAGGAGAAAAGCAAACAGTACTCTGTGCAGGCAATAATCACAGAAATAATCACAGAATAATAACTTACTTACTGTGGGACATACATACCAGTGGTATGACAGTGAATGAGTTTCCTTTTTAGCTGTTTATTCAACCTGTTGTCTATAAGAGATCAGTCTTAGAGAAAAGACATATAAGACTAAGATCTGCCACCCAGTTTGAATGTAAATCCAATTAAGATATGGAATCATTTCTGCATATCTGACAATTAATAGTGTGTGTACATGTCAAAGAACGGTTAATGTAGTTCGTTAATTATACATTGGCCCCAAGTGTTTTTTTGACATTGTCAGAAGTTTTGGACTTCTCTGAACAGCAGTAATCTGAAAACGGTGGACGAATGTAGTTTACCTAGCAGATCGCTTTACTCTACAAATAACACTAACAGCAGACATGCATTTCAGTACCGCGCATACAACATACAAATAATATGTTGGTTCCTTCCATAACTTTAGCATTCTTGACCATGCCTGAATTGAAAAGATTGTTCAGTAATGTCAAGAACTGCACTGAATACGTCAGCACTCTGTTCTCTTTGTTAAATGCCTCAAACCTAATAGACTACTGCCCTCTAGTGAGGAGGAGTTGTAAAAGCACAGGTTTTATTTGTTGGTTCCAAAGTTGATGCGTTTCTTCATTCTGGAAATTAAAATGGAGCATAGCGCATATGATTCCACAGAAGAGGGTGGAGCTGTTCTTAGAAACCTGGTCCACACTGATGGGCTTCATGCTAATGACTGCATTTGTGTTTTGCTGTGTTTGATAAATGCTGAAGTAAGCTTGTGTATGAATGAATTGATTTTAAATTGTACACCTTTTTTGGAAATACAACCAAGAGAAAAAAATGTAATAAACTGGGCATATGGGTGGTTATTATTTTGCAGGTTTCCCTGGAGTCTGGCTCAGATATTCCATCTTTTATATACATGTAAACTGATAATGAATTAGACACAATATGCAGAGTTTTACAGTATATTGAATTAATTCTAACACTGTCAGGCCTGTCAGTCTACAGTGAATGGCCGGTGTTCTCTGTACAGACTCAGTCAAACAGAGCTTGGTTGCAGTTAGCCTGTTATCCATCGGTATGAGCACACATTGTGGGATATTCAGTTATATTCCCCACTATAAAAGATCACACTGCAAGGTACTTAACACAAAAAACTCCCAAAGCATCACTGAAAATGAATCATTTAATTTTATTCAAATGCATTTGTTAAGAAGTGGACAGAAGCACCTCCTCCCAGATTACTGCTATGAAGCTACACCCCAGCACACCAGCACTCTAGAAACTTCTGAAGCACTTCCTCGTCCGCAGAGAGTGTAAAGTCTGACCGCCTGTGCTGCTCCTTTGCCAGTTCCAAATGCAGGATATAAAAGTGGTTTACATGACGTTGTTTAAACTCCTTTTGCTCTGACTGTATGAACATAAAATGTCACAAACTAACTCCCTCACAACAGGCATGTTGTCACAGAATCATGTAGGAATTCAGCAGATCTGTCAGATTGTCGTCGGATTTCAGCTGATGAATGCTGGAATGAGGAATATAAATCATCTGGAAGTTTCTTTCCTTGCAAAACACTAATCTACTTTGAACTAAGCAAGCATACTATTGGAGGGATTGCACATATTGCTATGGAAACCATGCAGAAAAGCTATGCTTGTAAAAACTCAGTACTAAACTAAAGACCGTTATCTGTTCTATTGCTATTCTATATGGCTGTATTGTACCCGCAAAACTCTCTCTACTCCCCCATGAAAACGTGAAGACGGTTTGCTCAGGTACGTTAGAATATAAAGCCCTTTAAGCTGAAGCACTGCTGGTTGCCTTGTCTTGTCTTTAGGCTCTGGGTCCACACCCTGAACCAAATCCAAACCAGGGCTTCACAGAATCACAGAAGAACTGATTTTACCCCCTTCTCCTTCTCTCTTACACACACGGCCCTCTCTCTTACACACACCACTTCCTCCCTCTCTCTCTCTTTCTCTCTCTCCCACCATCTCTCTCCCTTCCCTCCCTCTCTCTCCCCCCTCCCTCTCCCTCCCTATCTCACCCTCTCTCTCTCCCTCTCTGTGTCTTTCCCCCTCCTCTCCCCCCTCCATCCCTCTCCCTCCCTCCATCCCTCTCTCGCTGTCTCCCTCTCCCTGTCTTTCCCCCTCTCTCTCCCCCCCCTCTCTCTCAGAGCTCCAGGTTCCACCATCTGAAGCTGAAGGGCTGTCGGCGGGTGTTGGAGCCGCAGTGCACCTCCCCCAGCTTCATGTGGTAGGAAGTGAAGTCATCGATGAAGAAGCAGGTGAGGCCCAGCCTGCCCATCAGGGCGCTCATCTCCGCCTCCAGCGCACACTGTCCATTCACCTGCGGGCCGAAGGGTTTGGGCACCCCCAGGTTCTTCCCCAGCACAATCATGTTCACCTGCACAGGAGACACACGTGACTCATTTCCCACCCCAAACCGCCCCACAAACCATCCCAATCCCAACACTCGCCCCTCTGCAGTCAGCTGACTCCAGCAGTAGGGTCATGTGATAAGATGCACATGCGGCAGGTAGGGAGTCGTGTGATCAGATGCACATGCGGCAGGTAGGGAGTCATGTGATCAGGTGCACATGCTGAGTGAGCCATGCAGGGTGGGCCCTGGGTAATAAGAGCTTCTGCTAGCCGGTCGTCCAGCACAGAATATGCAGGGCTGATATGTGGAGTGTTTAACGCTAGTTTGAGTTTGCTGGTGGGCCCTCAGGTGTGTGTTAGGCGATAGTGGAAGGGCGCGGTCTCACCATGTCAGGGTAGTAGGCCACTGCCAGGTTCTTTTCATCCATTTTGAACAGTATGGGCAGGTCTATGATATCCCCCTCCTCCAGACCCAACTCCTTCTTCAGGACGTCCCGGTTCCAGTCTATGCAGCCCTTTTGGCAAAACCACAATCACCATGGAAACCTGTACTGCAGGCTCAGGTCAATCAGTCAAATACCGTCCTGTAGAATGTGGTATTAAACCTTTACCCTAACACAGACACTCAACACAATGCAGTGCAGTAACATGCAATGGTAAATCTAAAACAGAAAATCAACTAAATTGATAGGAGACCTGCATGTTAATTTCCAATGTTATATCTGATGCCTGTCCTCTAGTATCAACTGAAGTCAGAATCACACTCACAGTTACACCAACAGGCTGTGTATCACAGCACATTGTGTGTGCATCTACTCAAGCTGTTTCTCACAGTATGATTACCCTGCATAAGGGAACCTATACAACCAATAAATAATGACATAATATTCATGGCTAATTATGTATCATAACAAACTTTGAGCTGAAGGGGATGTTCATATGTGTAATTGTTCTCACCTGGACATAATTGTTAGTGTACCTGAGTTGAGGGTCACTTAGTATATCATCCACAGACATGGTTTTTTTACCTGGAACTCCTGTTAAAGGTACAATAAAAATATGCATTAAAATCGCTTCATGCAAGCAAATAGTTTAGATATAATAAATTAGTACTGTGCATTTTTATGAATTT
This sequence comes from Anguilla rostrata, assembly GCF_018555375.3. Lineage (NCBI taxonomy): Eukaryota > Metazoa > Chordata > Actinopteri > Anguilliformes > Anguillidae > Anguilla > Anguilla rostrata. The sequence continues at coordinate 41,916,006 of NC_057945.1, read as the reverse complement.
GTTCACCAAATGCTCTCCCACCTCAAACACTGTATAAAACTTCAGACTCCTTCAAGGGAAATAGCCTCTTAGCAAAGAGATATGGATTTAATATGGATTAAGTGTGTAAGAAAATATACTGTATCCAAATTGCAATGTAGAAACATAGGATTACCCTCAAATAGCCTTGCCTCCCCATGTCCATCATGCTGTAAATTTAGGAAGAGTCTGTATGCAGCGTCTGGGCTGGCTAAGAGCAGCCGGAACCCCTGCAGACAGGCAGACCACCATTACAAACAAAGCTGTAGCCCTGTCGACCACAAAGATTATCCCCTTAAACTGCATGATTATCCCCTTCCCACCGCACGACTATCCCCTTCCCTCTGCACTGATTATCCCCTTCCCACTGCATGACTATCCCCTTCCCTCTACACTGATTATCCCCTTCCCACTGCATGATTATCCCCTTCCCACCGCATGACTATCCCCTTCCCTCTGCACTGATTATCCCCTTCCCACTGCATGATTATCCCCTTCCCACCGCATGACTATCCCCTTCCCTCTGCACTGATTATCCCCTTCCCACTGCATGATTATCCCCTTCCCCTGCATGATTATCCCTTCCCTCTGCACGGTTATCCCTTTCCACTGCACTGCTAATCCATCCACTCCCCCCACTGCACGACTATCCCCTTCCCACTGCACTGATAATCCCCATCCCACTGCACGACTATCCCCTTCCCACTGCACTGATTATCCCCCTCCCACTGCACGACTATCCCTTTCCCACTGCACTGATTATCCCCTCCCACTGCATGACTATCCCCTTCCCACTGCAATGGTTATCTCCTTCCCACTCCACGACTATCCCCTTCCCACTGCATTGATTATCTCCCTCCCACTGCACGACTATCCCTTTCCCACTGCACTGATTATCCCCCTCCCACTGCATGACTATCCCCTTCCCACTGCAATGGTTATCTCCTTCCCACTCCACGACTATCCCCTTCCCACTGCATTGATTATCCCCATCCCACTGCACGACTATCCCCTTCCCTCTGCACTGATTATCCCCATCCCACTGCATGACTATCCCGTTCCCACTGCAATGGTTATCTCCTTCCCACTCCATGACTATCCCCTTCCCACTCCATGACTATCCCCTTCCCACTGCATTGATTATCCCCTTCCCTCTGCACTGATTATCCCCTTCTACTGCAAAGATTAACCCCCTCCACTGCAGTGATATTCCCATTACACTGCAATGATTGTTTCCTGGCCATTTCAGTCAACCCTTAATATGTAAATTTGTATGTTCAGTCTCCAGCTAAGCAAAACCAAAGATTTTAAAATGGTGTCAATTACATCCCTGTTTTGCAATATTCAGAATTTGACATTAAATGGATTTGGTGTAAGGTTGTCATCTTTCTATTTCAACTACTGATTAGGTAACCATTTTACCTTTCTGTCGGGAGCAGGGACAAAGGACATGAATTCATCTACATGACCAACAGCCAGCCAATCAGAGAAGAGTGCAATTGGCTCTTGGACTTTCTGGGCCCACAAAAAGTCCTGGACTACCTGGGTCATGTTGCGCCCATGGATGGTTCTGTTGAAGAGAGATGTAGTCCAAATTGAAAAAATAACTAATAACAATAATACATGTTCAGTAATGTAATAATATTTTAAATGTAAAGTTTTTTAGTGTTTAGCAATAAGCATCAAGTAGGCCTTGGGGTAGGCCACTCCACCCTAACCCTGCAGACTCACGTGGGGAAGGCCACCCCACCCTAACCCCGCAGACTCACGTGGGGAAGCCCACCCCGCCCTAACCCCGCAGACTCACGTGGGGAAGGCCACTCCACCCTAACCCCGCAGACTCACGTGGGGAAGGCCACTCCACCCTAACCCCGCAGACTCACGTGGGGAAGGCCACTCCACCCTAACCCCGCAGACTCACGTGGGGAAGCCCACCCCGCCCTAACCCCGCAGACTCACGTGGGGAAGCCCACCCCACCCTAACCCTGCAGACTCAGGTGGGGAAGACCCCACCTAACCGCAGACTCCGTGGGAAGCCCCCCCGCCTAACCCGCAGACTCATGTGGGGAAGGCCACCCCACCCTAACCCCGCAGACTCACGTGGGGAAGGCCACTCCAATGATGATCCTGCCCAGGGGATAGCTCTTCCCATGCACAGTGACTGGAGGGCTCACCTCCAGGTTTCCAAATGAATCGAGACTGGACACCTCCTTGCACAAGGCTGATCTCGTCACAAAGCCGAAGTCTGGCCCCTGGGATGTTGCAGACAGGAGGGGGTGGGATGGGGGTGGGGGTGGGGGGGTGGGGGGGGAGTTGGGTAGTATTGGAAAAGGCCAATTCCATAGAAACTAGGAATGCAAATGATTCAGATCTGTTCATGAATAAATGTAAAAATAAGTACATAAATATGATGAAAATAATGGAGATGTGTATGTGTTCACAGGTGTGTATGCATAAGTATATTTCACTTGATGTAATACATAATATAATGCATGCAGGAACAGCGCTTATCACAGTTAAACCATACACATCCGCACCATGTGCTCTAGGAAAGAAATACGACGCCATCTTGAAGTCAGGGAAATTACATCACAATTTATAGAGAACTAAATGTGCACTTGTCGTTAAAGGTGTGGTCCTAGAAATGCGCACGTAATGTGCAGTTGTATGTAAAGGTGTGGTGTAGGTAATGTGCAGTTGTATGTGAAGGTGTGGTGTAGGTAATGTGCAGTTGTATGTGAAGGTGTGGTGCAGGTAATGTGCAGTTGTATGTAAAGTATGTTGACTCTGGGAAGGTGCAGATCTGTAGGCTACTACCAGAAGCTCCTCATAGGAGAAGTCAGAAAGGGGTCCATCTCGAGGAGAATCCAGAACCACAGGGAAACTCTGATGGGGAGAGTCGATGTATCCTAACTCCATCTCATCCTGTCAAGAGAATCTGGCTTGATACTTCCACACAGCACAAAAAAGCCCCCTGGGTCCAGAATCTATTCTCCTTAATCCCAAATCCAGAACTATTCCAGAATTTATTCTCCTTAATCCCAAATCCAGAACTAAAGCAGCATCTGTTTTCCTTATTCCCAAATCTGTAATTATTCCAGTAAACCTTGCCATCAGTAGAGAACAGTTTGACTGCAGGCAGATCCAAGCACAGAGTGCTACTTCCACAGAAGTGTCCTTTGAAGTTCCCCTAATGTTCATTTTTAACAACAACATGCGTAAAACAAGTTTTACTCTTGAACCTGGATTTGGAAAAACTTTTTCTTAAATATTTGCGGCCAGGAAATTTATTCCAAAATGTACTATGTTTTCATCAAGCATGGCCTTTGCTGTAAGCCACAATTCAGCACAATTAAGCAGAAATCTTTCCTGTCCAGAAACTTCTTTTTTTGGAGAGATGAGAGAGAGTGGTTCCGTTCCTCATTTGCAGTAATTTCTTGGGTTTACTGTGCTGAAGCACTACCTGAACACCCCTGGTGGCCGTATGCCCTGTACACACCTGCATCCAGCGGTCATTTCTGTTCATGAACTGGTGGCAGACCTTCAGCTTGCAGCCGCTCTCCTTCGCCAGGTGCGTCATGGCCTTCAGGAAGGGGTAGTTGTCTGAGGTGCTGTCGTGACACCAGACAGAAGCCATTACCACTGATGAGCTTCCATGCTTCACCACCAGCAGCGCAAGGCAAAGTGTTCATTGTGCTAACAGACATCAGCAGCTGCTGCTCTGGAGCTGAAGGTTATTTTCCAGCTTCAGACCACAGACCCCTGCGTGTCCTCACGCCTGCCACCCTAAAGTACCAGGCCCAGTGCAGAATGTCTGTACCAGGCCCAGTGCAGAATGTCTGTACCAGGCCCAGTGCAGAATGTCAGTACCAGGCCCAGTGCAGAATGTCAGTACCAGGCCCAGCGCAGAATGTCTGTACCAGGCCCAGCGCAGAATGTCTGTACCAGGCCCAGCACAGAATGTCTGTACCAGGCCCAGCACAGAATGTCTGTACCAGGCCCAGTGCAAACAGTTGTGTAGTGTTACTGAGGTTTTTTCAGCTTGTTTCATATTTACAGGTCCTCTGCCGCTAAATCCCATGGATATGTAAGTCAGATTTTAAAAAAAATAAACCTCACCTACACACACACACACACACACACACTCACCTCACCTGCACATACACACACCTCACCTACACACACACCTCACCTGCACACAAACACCTCACCCACACACACACACCTCACCTGCACACAAACACCTCAACTGCACATACACACACCTCACTTACACACATACACACCGAACCTGCACACCACCCACACACACACCTCACCTGCACATACACACACCTCACTTACACACACACACACCTCACCTGCACACACACCTCACCTGCACACAAACACCTGACTTACACACACACACCTCACCTGCACACACGCACACCTCACCCACACACACCTCACCTCCACACACGCACACCTCACCCACACACACACCTCACCTGCACACAAACACCTCCACAGGATCCAGGGTGTTGGGGGTCATGATCCAGGGAGCCACGCGGAACATCACCTTGTCAGTGAAGATGGGCGTTTCAGGGAAAAGCTGTAGACAACAGAAAACATACAGGACTTGTCTTCACTCCACAGCCAGTGTGAAAAGCAGCACTGAAAAAACACCAGCAGTGTTATATTTAATGGAGCTAGTTCAATGTTTTATCTCCTTAATACCTGCCAATTTTTCCCCCCCAAATTTGATTAGGCTGAAAACTTTATAAAACATAGTTGTAAAAGATCTGTTGTAACAAGTAGATAAAACACATACACCTATATTCCTTTTGATGATTGGTTGCTGGCATCAGGTGATGTGAACCAGATGTCCCTGGGGGTGGGGCTACTCCCATGTGATTTCTTCATGAGCTCAGGTCAGGTGTACATAGGGGTGTGGCAGACAGGTGTAACGGCGGGATAAACACTAGGTGTGAAGACGCCGCGCGGCTGAGCGTCTGTCTCAGCGAGAGGACCTCCGGTAGGGCTGAAAAAGAGACCTGCCACTGTGTTGCTGTTGTGTCTTCTTGTGTTGCGAGTTCCACACCCTTAAGGAGATCACTGAGACGCCGATGCACCAGCATGCCACTCCTGGGATTTCTGGGTTTTTTTTCATTATCACACAAATAGCCCTCTCCTGGGATGTCGAAACTGGGTTTTCGCTTCAGGAAAATAGAAAAAATAACCGGAAGTGTCCACTGTGCTACAGGGTCTCCCAGGAGCAGCTGACCTGCATGCTGAGCAGCGCTGTAGTACAGCGTGTCTCCCAGGAGCAGCTGACCTGCACACTGAGCAGCGCTGTAGTACAGCATGTCTCCCAGGAGCAGCTGACCTGCACGCTGAGCAGCGCTGTAGTACAGCGTGTCTCCCAAGAGCAGCAGTCCTGCACGCTGAGCAGCGCTGTAGTACAGCGTGTCTCCCAGGAGCAGCTGACCTGCACACTGAGCAGCGCTGTAGTACAGCGTGTCTCCCAGGAGCAGCTGACCTGCACACTGAGCAGCGCTGTAGTACAGCGTGTCTCCCAGGAGCAGCTGCAAGCTGAGCAGTGCTGTAGTGCAGCGTGTCTCCCAGGATCAGCAGTCCTGCACGCTGAGCAGCGCTGTAGTACAGCGTGTCTCCCAAGAGCAGCAGTCCTGCACACTGAGCAGCGCTGTAGTACAGCGTGTCTCCCAGGAGCAGCTGACCTGCACACTGAGCAGCGCTGTAGTACAGCGTGTCTCCCAGGAGCAGCAGTCCTGCACACTGAGCAGCACTGTAGTACAGCGTGTCTCCCAGGAGCAGCAGTCCTGCACACTGAGCAGCACTGTAGTACAGCGTGTCTCCCAGGAGCAGCAGTCCTGCACACTGAGCAGCACTGTAGTACAGCGTGTCTCCCAGGAGCAGCAGTCCTGCACACTGAGCAGCACTGTAGTACAGCGTGTCTCCCAGGAGCAGCAGTCCTGCACACTGAGCAGCGCTGTAGTGCAGCGTGTCTCCCAGTAGCAGCAGTCCTGCACACTGAGCAGCGCTGTAGTGCAGCGTGTCTCCCAGGAGCAGCTGACCTGCACACTGAGCAGCGCTGTAGTATAGTGTGTCTCCCAGGAGCAGCTGACCTGCACACTGAGCAGCGCTGTAGTACAGCGTGTCTCCCAGGACAGCTGCAAGCTGAGCAGTGCTGTAGTGCAGCGTGTCTCCCAGGATCAGCAGTCCTGCACGCTGAGCAGCGCTGTAGTACAGCGTGTCTCCCAAGAGCAGCAGTCCTGCACACTGAGCAGCGCTGTAGTACAGCGTGTCTCCCAGGAGCAGCAGTCCTGCACACTGAGCAGCACTGTAGTACAGCGTGTCTCCCAGGAGCAGCAGTCCTGCACACTGAGCAGCGCTGTAGTGCAGCGTGTCTCCCAGTAGCAGCAGTCCTGCACACTGAGCAGCGCTGTAGTGCAGCGTGTCTCCCAGGAGCAGCTGACCTGCACACTGAGCAGCGCTGTAGTATAGTGTGTCTCCCAGGAGCAGCTGACCTGCACACTGAGCAGCGCTGTAGTACAGCGTGTCTCCCAGGAGAAGCTGCAAGCTGAGCAGTGCTGTAGTGCAGCGTGTCTCCCAGGATCAGCAGTCCTGCACGCTGAGCAGCGCTGTAGTACAGCGTGTCTCCCAAGAGCAGCAGTCCTGCACACTGAGCAGCGCTGTAGTACAGCGTGTCTCCCAGGAGCAGCAGTCCTGCACACTGAGCAGCACTGTAGTACAGCGTGTCTCCCAGGAGCAGCAGTCCTGCACACTGAGCAGCACTGTAGTACAGCGTGTCTCCCAGGAGCAGCAGTCCTGCACACTGAGCAGCACTGTAGTACAGCGTGTCTCCCAGGAGCAGCAGTCCTGCACACTGAGCAGCACTGTAGTACAGCGTGTCTCCCAGGAGCAGCAGTCCTGCACACTGAGCAGCACTGTAGTATAGTGTGTCTCCCAGGAGCAGCCCACGCAGAGCAGGGTACGCACCTTTGAGGTGGGCTCCAGCAGACTAAGGTTGATGGTGACCAGGCCATCAAAGTCCTTATCCGGGAAACGAAGGCCCTCCACAAAGAAATCTGTTTCCACGACGCCCCCTTTATACGGTATCACCTGGCAGAGTCTGTCCGCACTCAAAACCAGGGGGTAGTCTCTGGTGAAGTAACTGAAGATGTTGCCTGCAAAAAAAGTTTAATGGAGAATATTTAGGTTTAGACCTTTGTGCCATCACTGTCTGTTCAGAAGCTGTGCTATGTTCACCCTGTGGATCTATTGGAAATTTCCAACTGTAGCAATTTGTAACGTTGAAACTTAAAAAAGTAAATGGTGCCAAAAGTTCATGGCATTCAGTTGTTCAAATACTTATTCATTACTATTTAAATTTCTTCTTTTTACTTTGTAAGGAGGAGGTAGGTGGTAGTCTAAAATATAGTAATGCAATTAAAACTAAATAAAAATACAAAGAAAAAACACATTTTTAGACCATAGAGCATTTTCAGACCTTTCCTCTGCATTACACAGTTTGTAATGTGTGTTCCTGTGAGTCTGTTAGTGGGATGGCTTCTGTTAGTGGGATGGAACCTGTTAGTGGAATGGGTTCGGTCAGTGGAATGGTGTGTGATGGTCTGTTAGTGGAATGGATCTATTGGAGTAGGGTCTGTGGATGGTGTTTTCCTGTCTGATTTCAGATGGAAGTCTGTGGTCAGGTGGTCTTTTCTATTTGTGTTTGGAGTGTGGAGAGCACATCAGCGAGGGCGGGAAGCAGGGAGGGAGGGTGGGCAGCAGTGGCAGCAGAGGTGGGCCAAGCAGAGGGCAGTGGCAGAGGGAGGGGCCAAGCAGATGCAGGGCAGAGGGTGGGGCCAAGCAGAGGGCAGGGCAGAGGGTGGGGCCAAGCAGAGGGCAGGGCAGAGGGTGGGGCCAAGCAGAGGGCAGGGCAGAGGGAGGGGCCAAGCAGAGGGCAGGGCAGAGGGTGGGGCCAAGCAGAGGGCAGGGCAGAGGGAGGGGCCAAGCAGAGGGCAGGGCAGAGGGTGGGGCCAAGCAGAGGGCAGGGCAGAGGGTGGGGCCAAGCAGAGGGCAGGGCAGAGGGTGGGGCCAAGCAGAGGGCAGGGCAGAGGGGGGCCAAGCAGAGGGCAGGGGCCACAGAGGGTGGGGCCAAGCAGAGGGCAGGGCAGAGGGTGGGGCCAAGCAGAGGGCAGGGCAGAGGGTGGGGCCAAGCAGAGGGCAGGGCAGAGGGAGGGGCCAAGCAGAGGGCAGGGCAGAGGGTGGGGCCAAGCAGAGGGCAGGGCAGAGGTGGGGCCAAGCAGAGGCAGGGCAGAGGGTGGGGCCAAGCAGAGGGCAGGGCAGAGGGAGGGGCCAAGCAGAGGGTGGGGTGGAGGGCGGGGCCAAGCAGAGGGTGGGGTGGAGGGAGGGGCCAAGCAGAGGGCAGGGCGGAGGGCGGGCAAAGCAGAGGGTGGGGTGGAGGGGGGCCAAGCAGAGGGTGGGGTGGAGGGAGGGGCCAAGCAGAGGGTGGGGTGGAGGGAGGGGCCAAGCAGAGGGCAGGGCGGAGGGCGGGGCAAAGCAGAGGGTGGGGTGGAGGGAGGGGCCAAGCAGAGGGTGGGTGGAGGGAGGGGCCAAGCAGAGGGCAGGGCGGAGGGCGGGGCAAAGCAGAGGGTGGGGTGGAGAGAGAAGCCAAGCAGAGGGTGGGGCCAAGCAGAGGGCGGGGCAGAGGGTGGGGTGGAGGGAGGGGCCAAGCAGAGGGTGGGGCCAAGCAGAGGGCGGGGCAGAGGGCGGGGCAAAGCAGAGGGTGGGGTGGAGGGAGGGGTATTGGAATGATGGCTATTTTCATGCATGTGGCAGTACTCACTGAATTCGATAGAATTGCTGTTCTGCTTCCCATCCCGGAAAACTCTGATTGTTTCCGCATCAGCCTGAGACACGTGCAAGGTCAGCAGGTAGCCCTCAGGAAGCTGGGCTGGCCCTTTGGTCCGCACCACCATGCGTGACATGTCTTTCAGATCTGTGGAGACACCGGGACCCGAGGTCTGGCCTTTACCCACACATACCCGCACAGAACCAGTCCTGTTCCCTCTCATGCAGCACAGAACCAGTCCTGTTCCCTTTCATACAGCACCGAACCAGTCCTGTTCCCTTTCATACAGCACAGAACCAGTCCTGTTCCCTTTCATACAGCACAGAACCAGTCCTGTTCCCTGTCATACAGCACCGAACCAGTCCTGCTCATGCTCATGCAGCACAGAAACAGTCCTGTTCCCGCTCATACAGCACAGAACCAGTCCTGGTCCCACTCATGCAGCACAGAACCAGCCCTGTTCCCTCTCATACAGCACAGAACCAGTCCTGTTCCCTCTCATACAGCACAGAACCAGCCCTGTTCCCTTTCATACAGCACCGAACCAGTCCTATCCCCTCTCTTATAGCACAGAACCAGCCCTGTTCCCTCTCATACAGCACAGCACCAATCCTGTTCCCTCTCATACAGCACAGAACCAGCCCTGTTCCCTCTCATACAGCACAGAACCAGTCCTGTTCCCTCTCATACAGCACAGAACCAGCCCTGTTCCCTTTCATACAGCACCGAACCAGTCCTATCCCCTCCCATATAGCACAGAACCAGTCCTGTTCCCTCACACATATGACATTATATACATACAAATAAGAGCATGTGCCTGTCAGCAGTGGCTTATTCTAGTGCAGCCGGGTCATCCCACACCTGAAACCTTGGTTATCTCAGGCTTCTCTGTGTCTGGGGACTTCCTGAAGGTGCTCTCTGAGTCGCAGTTGACCAGGAGGATGGCGCCGTGGCCCCTGGGGCCCCACTTCCAGGAGCCCTGAGACCAACAAAGAGCAGGGAGGACAAACGCTCAGATCCAGACCCACTCACACAACGTACAATGTTTACACACAATCCATTCATACGGCTGGATATTTAACTGAAGGATTTCAGGTTCAGGACCTGGAGTAAAACAGTAGCACCCAGCAGAGAAGCAAGCGGCAGTGTTAGCGCAGTAAGCTCATTTCTATGGCCGCTACGCTAACCCTCTCTGTCAGAGCAGTGCACCGCGCCGCTACGCTAACCTTCTCTGACAGAGCAGTGCGCCGCGCCACTACGCTAACCCTCTCTGACAGAGCAGTGCGCCGTGCCGCTACACTAACCCTCTCTGACAGAGCAGTGCGCCGCGCCGCTACGCTAACCCTCTCTGACAGAGCAGTGCGCCGCGCCGCTATGCTAACCCTCTCTGACAGAGCAGTGCTCCGCGCCGATACGCTAACCCTGTCTGACAGAGCAGTGCGCCGCGCCGCTACGCTAACCCTCTCTGACAGAGCAGTGCGCCACGCCGCTACGCTAACCCTCTCTGACAGAGCAGTGCTCCGCGCCGATACGCTAACCCTGTCTGACAGAGCAGTGCTCCGCGCCGATACGCTAACCCTGTCTGACAGAGCAGTGCTCCGCGCCGCTACGCTAACCCTCTCTGACAGAGCAGTGCGCCACGCCGCTACGCTAACCCTCTCTGACCGAGCAGTGCTCCGCGCCGATACGCTAACCCTCTCTGACAGAGCAGTGCGCTGCGCAGCTTTCTGTGCTAATTATACAGATCTGCAGGGCAGCATGTCAGAAGCAGCTTTGCTTGCAGTGGGTGTGCAGTGGGGGTGCAGTGGGCGTGCAGTGGCTGTGTAGGGGGGTGCAGTATGGGGGCAGTAGGCAGGCAGTCGGTATGCAGTGGGTATGCAGTGGGCGTGCAGTGGCTGTGAAATGGGTGTGCATGGCTGTTAGGGTGCAGATGGGGCAGTAGGCAGGCAGTCGTTGCATGGGCGTGCAGTGGGTGTGAAATGGGTGTGCAGTGGCTGTGTAGGGGGGTGCAGTACGGGGGCAGTAGGCATGCAGTGGGTATGCAGTGGGTACGCAGTGGGTGTGAAGTGGGTGTGCAGTAGGTGTGCATTGGGCGTGCAGTGAGTATGCAGTGGGAGTGCAGTGAGTATGCAGTGGGTGTGCAGTGGCTGTGTAGGGGGTGAGTACGGGCAGTAAGCAGTGGTAGCATGGCCAGTGGGTGTGAAGTGGTGGCAGTGGTGTGCAGTGGGGTGGTGAGTATCTGGATGGTGGTATGCAGTGGGTGTGCAGTAGGTGTGCAGTGGCGGCGCGGTAGGCATGTAGTAGGCGGGATCTACCTTATTCGGATTGTTCGTCTCCACCACCCCATCCCGATCCGCATCCACATCCAGGGAGATCTCTGAAAGAAAGACGTTCCATGTCAGGACTGTTCCGTTTCAGGCACAACACCACTTTGACGTGTGTGCTGGCTCTTCCTTCATAATCTGTCACACTTTATTACGGAGTAGGAATTTAACTGATCCTGAAAAACCATAGCAACTAATTGCATGTTTTTGATGGTAACATGGATTTTTCTAAGTAAATAAAAATACATAGGGAATCTAAGATACAATGGAATCATTTATTGAAAAAATGTAAGAGAAATATTCCCTCAGAGTCAGATAACGATGCTTACCTACTGCAGTGAGGTGAAGAACAGCCTTCCCCAGCGCCTCCCTGGGATCTCTGTAATACTGCACTGACAGCTGTACAAAGGCACACAGGATTACCCCTGACAGACCTCTCATTACCACTCACACACTGTACAATCTGCCCTGTATAACCCCACTGCAGACACTGCTTCCATTAGCCATCCTGGGAAAACTCATACTCTGCTTCCATTAGCCATCCTGGGCAAACTCATACTCTGCTTCCATTAGCCATCCTGGGCAAACTCATACTCTGCTTCCATTAGCCATCCTGAACAAACTCATACTCTGTTTCCATTAGCCATCCTAGGCAAACTCATACTCTGCTTCCATTAGGCATACTGCAACTCACCTGCTTCATTAGCCACCCGGGCAAACTCATACTCTGTCATTAGCCATCCTGGCAAACTCATACTCTGCTTCCATTAGCTATCTCGGGGAAACTCATGCCCTGCTTCCATTAGCCATCCTGGGCAAACTCATACCCTGCTTCCATCAGCCATCCTGGGGAAACTCATACTGTGCTTCGATTAGCCATCCTGGGGAAACTCATACTCTGCTTCCATTAGCCATCCTGGGCAAACTCATACGCTGCTTCCATTAGCCATCCTGGGCAAACTCAGGCACTGCTTCCATTAGCCATCCTGGGCAAACTCATACTCTGCTTCCATTAGCCATCCTGGGCAAACTCATACCCTGCTTTGATTAGCCATCCTGGGCAAATTCATACCCTGCTTCCATTAGCCATCCTGAACAAACTCATACTCTGCTTCCATTAGCTATCTCGGGGAAACTCATGCCCTGCTTCCATTAGCCATCCTGGCAACTCTACCCGCTTCATCAGCCATCCTGGGAACATACTGTCTCGATTAGCCATCCTGGGGAAACTCATACCAATGTACAAAGCAGTCGGATTAGTCATAAGTAAACTATTATCGCTCATCCCATCATGGAATCTGGCTTGATTAACCGTCCTGTATAACTGCTCTATAGAATCTGGTTTGATTAGCTGTCCTTAGTAACTCATCACTGTGCTGTAAAATCTGGCTCCATTAGCCTGTGTAAAGCTCCCTGTGCAGACTCGAGGCACAGGAACAGGTACACTGCACTATCACTGACAGACCCACACAAACGATCAGACAACCGGCTGAGACCAGCTGACAGAGCGCATGTCTGAAACGTCTTTGATGTCAATAACAGATTCTACTATTCAGTTAGAAACAGAATCACTTGGCATCAGTACTGCAGCTGGATTGATTGCATCTCTCAAGAGTCAAATTTCTGAACGTGTGTAAGCTTTTTCCAAGAGAATAGTGAGGTTGTGTTTGTAAAAGCACAGTCTTTCATACTGCAGTGTTGCTTTCAAATGAGGCAGACCCAAGCATCCACACATGCCTCCTCCAGGGAGGTGGTGGTCTCTGAGGAGGTGCCGCTCTGAAATAGCAGTGGGAGATTTGCCAGGTTCTGGCTTTACACAGTGGAGGCGGTTAAACTTAAATTTAAATAGTAAAATCTTTATCACAGCTGCCTGTCTAGACCACTTCAGTTACTGTTACTACTGGCAGAAGTTCCCAGGAATGGTTTCAAATTTTCTGCTCTTACACCTGCTCGGCTCACCTTGCTGTCGAAAGCATGCTCGCTGGCGGCGTCCATGGTGACGATGAGGGTGGATTTTGGGGTGAGGGGGTGCAGCAGGGTGCTGTCCTCTTGGGGAGGGGCAGGGGGAGAGATCCTGTAGTGCACCGTGTGGCTGCATTGCACTGAGAAGTACTTGCATGTGGGAGGCGCCCGCCTAAATTAAAAAGGTAAAGATATAAAGCACTGATCTGCTCCAGTTTGGAAAATCTCTGTTGAAAACCAATGAGCTCATAGTTTGGTGTAACTAGGAGTTCTTAAACTCATTCTATTTAAAGACACAACAGATGGGTTTTCATGGTCTAATATTACACAGCCCCAGCACAGTACTTTACTGTATATTACACAGCCCCAGCAGGGTACTTTACTGTATATTACACAGCCCCAGCACAGTACTTTACTGTATATTACACAGCCCCAGCACGGTACTTTACTGTATATTACACAGCCCCAGCACGGTACTTTACTGTATATTACACAGCCCCAGCACGGTACTTTACTGTATATTACACAGCCCCAGCACGGTACTTTACTGTATATTACACAGCCCCAGCACGGTACTTTACTGTATATTACACAGCCCCAGCACGGTACTTTACTGTATATTACACAGCCCCAGCACGGTACTTTACTGTATATTACACAGCCCCAGCACGGTACTTTACTGTATATTACACAGCCCCAGCACGGTACTTTACTGTATATTACACAGCCCCAGCACGGTACTTTACTGTATATTACACAGCCCCAGCACGGTACTTTACTGTATATTACACAGCCCCAGCATGGTACTTTACTGTATATTACACAGCCCCAGCACGGTACTTTACTGTATATTACACAGCCCCAGCATGGTACTTTACTGTATATTACACAGCCCCAGCACGGTACTTTACTGTATATTACACAGCCCCAGCACGGTACTTTACTGTATATTACACAGACCCAGCACGGTACTTTACTGTATATTACACAGCCCCATCACGGTACTTTACTGTATATTACACAGCCCCAGCACGGTACTTTACTGTATATTACTCACACCTTATGCAGGGTAGTGGGTAGTGAATAAAGACAAAAAATGAGTACGTGGTGAAAACAAAACAAACAGTAAGTTACACATTTAAAAAAACATACACATATTTTCACTGGTAAAACTATCCTAACCCTCACAGCTGTTCCTGGGCAGACAGACAGCCTAATGCATAATATATGCAGCCTTTCATCACTAGCAGGCTTCAGTACTGCAATGCTGTACTACCTGAGAAAACTCTAGATCAACTGCAGATCATTGATTGACCTCGACCAGGACAGCACACTTCACACATATTCTAAATGCCCTTCACTGGTTGCCTGTTGGTTTTAGAATAGATTTTAAGATTCTTTTATTGGTTCTCAAATCACTCGACAGACTAGCGCCCGAATACATTGCACATGTTTTTAAAATGTGCTCCCTTTAGATTCCTCCGGTCCTCTGGCAGTGGCCTTTTAGCTGTTCCACAGGCTAGGACAAAGACCGACAGGACAGGGAGGCAGCTTTTAGTGTCTGTGGTCCTCGCCTCTGGGACGGCCTGCCAAAGGACCTGAGGGCTTTAGAAATAGCGCTAGATTCTAAACATAACTTTTTATTTTGGCTTTTACTTTTTATTTCACTTTTATTTTTTCACTTATTTTACTTCAATGTCATTGCCTTTTATTTTTATTTTTTATTTTTTATTTTACCTCACTTAATTTAGTTAATTTTACATCTATTACCTTCATCTTACTATACTAGTTTTTTATTGCTATAATTCTTGTTATTATTGATGGTTTTATTATTATTTATTATTTTTTGTGTGTGTTTTCACTGTTTTCAGTATCACTGTAGCTTTTTTACGGATCTCTTTATCTTTACTATGTGAAGCACTTCGTATTGCAATCTTGCATGAAAGGCGTTATATTAAGTAAATAGTGATTTGATATGATTCAATAAAAAGGATCCCAAGTTTACTGTATTAGTAAATAAACCCACTAGAGCACTTGCGCTGGGCTATAAATGCCTATCATTTAGAAACAGCTTTACCATCAGATTAGTCTGAGTCTAGACTAGACACTCTTTCTCAACAGTCTGTACTTTACTTCTTTTTTTTTACTTTATCACTGTTGATCTCTCAGAGTGCTGTCCTTTGGATCCTAAGACACAGTGCTGACTCAACTCTCTGAAACAGGGAAGTAAAAAAACAACGACAACAATCAGCAGGCTGGTGTGTGTGTGTGAGGCCTGTGTGTGTGTGTGGCCTGTGTTTGTGGGTGTGTGTGTGTGGCCTGTGTGTTTGTGGGTGTGTGTGTGTGTGTGTGTTTGTGGGTGTGTGTGTGTGTGTGTGTGTGTGGCCTGTGTTTGTGGGTGTGTGTGTGAGTGTGTGTGTGTGTGTGGCCTGTGTGTGTGTGTGTGTGTGTGTGTGTATTTGTGGGTGTGTGTGTGAGGGCGTTTTTGTGGGTGTGTGTGTGTGTGTGTGAGTGTGTGTGTGTGGCCTGTGTGTGTGTGTGTGTATTTGTGGGTGTGTGTGTGTGTGTGTGTGTGTATTTGTGGGTGTGTGTGTGAGTGTGTGTGTGTGTGTGTGTATTTGTGGGTGTGTGTGTGAGTGTGTGTGTGTGTGTGTGTGTGTGTATTTGTGGGTGTGTGTGTGAGTGTGTGTGTGTGTGGCCTGTGTGTGTGTGTGTGTATTTGTGGGTGTGTGTGTGAGTGTGTGTGTGTGGCCTGTGTGTGGCCTGTGTGTGTGTGTGTGTGTGTGTGTGTATTTGTGTGTGTGTGTGTGTGTGTGTGTGTGTGTGTGGCCTGTGTGTGTGTGTGTGTGTGGCCTGTGTGTGTGTGTGTATTTGTGGGTGTGTGTGTGTGTGTGTGTGTGTGTGTATTTGTAGGTGTGTGTGTGAGTGTGTGTGTGTGTGTATGTGGCCTGTGTGTGTGTGTGTGTGTTTGTGGGTGTGTGTGTGAGGGCGTTTCTTGTGTATTTGAATAGACGATCTTTCTCACACAGTATCCTGGTCAGAGTGGTGTCGGGTTTCCATTGTACCGGTTTTGTCTTCACCTCCCTTCTTTTCTCTCTGCAGTCATCATTACTGCTGACTACTAACCTCACCGCAACAGTTATAGCTTCAGGCTCCCACTGTACTTTAGAAGAGTCCACATGCAAACACACATACACGCACAAACACACACACACACGCACATGCACACACGCACACACACACGCAAACACAAACACACACACACACATACACAGCTGAAACAATCATACTGGATAATTGGATTTTCACCAGATTTTCCATGTTGACTATCCACACCAGCATGCATCAAAAGCAAGTTAGTCTTCCTTGTGTGTGTGTGTGTGTGCGCATGTGCATGTGTGTGTGTGTGTGCGTGCGTCTGTGTGTGTGTGTGTGTGTGTGTGTGAGAGAGAAAGAGAGAGAGTGAGTGTGAGTGAGTGAGTGAGTGTTTGTGTGTGTGCGCGTGCGCATGTGTGTGAGAGAGAGCGTGAGTGCGAGTGAGTGAGCATTTGTGTGTGTGTGTGTGTATGTGTGAGAGAGAGAGTGAGTGTGTGTGAGTGAGTGAGCGTTTGTGTGTGTGTGAGAGAGAGTGAGTGTGTGTGAGTTAGTGAGCGTTTCTGTGTGTGTGTGTGTGTGAGTGAGTGAGTGTGTATGTGTGAGTGTGTGTGTGTGTGTGAGTGTGTATGTGCATGCGTGTGCATGTCTGTTTATACCATAGACTAGAATAAATATGGACTGAGTCACTTCACCCACAGACTCTCCAGGGGTTGGAAAGTAGGGGAAGTGCAGTGAGAGGCAGTGACACACACAGTCTCTGATTTGTCCATAAAAATATTGTCCAAATAACACAATAACTTAACAAATTAGCACATGGGGAGACATTCAAAAAAAAAATCTATTGCGACTACATTTTCTTACGTTAAAAAATTATTGACTTAGTATTTTGATCGTATTGTTAACATTAATTTGCATTGGAACGGGTGGCTGAAACAGATACTGGAGCCAACTGCACTGGTGCTAGTGAGAAACTTTTCTCAACAAGTGAGCTTCTAAAATGCAGCCCGGTTTTGGCCACTTGGTTTATGTGCATTTTCATGTGAGTGTTTTGTTGCCAATCCTTAGGCAGTCTGGATATCAAGGTTCAACAGAGCAGCGTGAATCTACTTTCCTCATGCTAAACTGGACAGGGAAAATTTTACTTGCCATCCAAAAAAAAAAAAAAAGACACTGATTTCAGTCAGCACGATACACCCACGAATATCACTCACAATGCACTAGATGGAATTAATACCGAACAGCTCGTTCGGGGCAATAGGAACACTGACCACTGAATCTCTCTCTTCGAGAAAAGAATTAAATAAATCTCTTCTTCAGCTGCATACTGCACACCAAGAAAGTATGATCGGAACAGTGCAACATACCATTACACTGGATACGTGGATGGGCGCAAAATTATTCACAATACATTCTGAAAGTATTATTTAATAAATGTGAACTGAAGTGGGCTTGCAGTGTCTCTCGCTGTTACTGTGTGTGTGCAGGCCTCCGTCTGCCATAACACGGAAATCCCCAGATCGCTATCAGTTAGCCTACCTCCTGCACTGCTACGCAAGGTGACACTTGATTTAGTGCCCTTGGGCAAAGCTTCTGAATTACTTCAACAACAAAACAAAAAACCCCAGAAGTATAGGCCTACACATAGAATATATAAAATATGTTTTCTATATTTTACCCTAGTTATGCAATGTAGCATTATTTTCTTGTCTAATTCCATATTCTTTCAACGGCAGTATTTAACGGTTTAGATAAAACAACAGTTTAGACAGCGACAGACTGAATGTATGTGCTACTATAGGGACTGCCGAGACTAATGTTGCTCAAACCCTCCTCTGTATGTTTGATTCGACTATAAACGGGAAAGTAAACAAGGACATAACTTTCCACACTGAAGAGCACAAACAGTGATGTAGCCTGCAGGGAATCTAGCCAGAATGTGTGGATAGACTCCCACCTCCATTATAGAGGCCTGAAACTGAATTGTGCTACAAAGAACAGGGCTTTTTGTTAATTGTTTCTTCAACAGGCAGTGTATTTCTCCAACGGTAATTAAATAGATTAAATACTATTCAGCAACAACCCGCATGGAAATTAGAAAGTGAGGGTGGAAACCACGAATCGTTTTTCTATCAGACTTTAAACTACTTGAAATGTTTTTATCTCCATCGGTGGCAGAGAAATGCCGTATCACGGTTCCTTCCGCCAAGTGAAACAAGGGGACTGAGTTCATGTTGAAAGACAATTAGTCATTTGATTCCAAATACTTACACATAACAAAATTACAAATAATGAAAATTTTGTAGGAAACGTTGACATATTAGAGATAAAATGTAACGTGTCTTTCACCTCAACTAGGATACGTGTGTTTAACAAATTCACGCACCAAATAAACACGCATTTACTTAAGAGCATTATATGCAGTCATCAGGATGAAGCAAGACAGGTGTCTGCTACATGCTACAACCCAACTGATTATCTCTTAAACTTTTGTAAAAACAAATACAAAACAATAGCCACAACACTACAAAAATGCAGATGTAACGGGAAAATAAATACACAAGTAGATAAACAAATAAATAATACCATACCTGTCTAAGTTTACGTTCAGCTCCGTGCCGACTACATACATCGCTGCTGTGGTTTTATCCGGCTCGATTCGGAGTGTCCGAGTTAAAACCATGGCTATTGGTGCTAGTGGACTGTGTTATATAAATGGACAAAAGCTGGACGAGGTGTCGCTGTGTCTCCAACAGTAGCACAATAGCAGTCTTGCTTACAGTAGGCAATCTAACCCGACTTCGTGGAAATAACAGGTATCTCCTCCCCGACCCGCTTTCTCATTCAGCCGTCTTATGATTGGTTAGTTTTCCGGATTCTCCAAGGAGACGCAATTCAGGTCGTCGCCGTCAGATGGCGCGGTTTTATATGATAAAATTTGCTTTGCGTTGGTATGAACCTTTTTAAAATCTACCCCGAAGCCTTTCATTCTTAAGACCTGATCTTACACCTGAGAATGCAAGCTACTGATCCAGGTCCGTGTCCAATAACTCTATCCTGCTATCTCCATAGTAGGCTAAGGAGGCGTCTTTGCGAGCTGTCCTAACGCATTAGCAGTCGCTAAAATGTGGCTGTTATGAGGATCTGTCATTCATCAGGCGAAGAAAGATATTTTGCAAACATTTGATGACACAGAGCCGAGTTAATGGGTGGAAGAACCACATGGAAAGGAAAGTCAATAGAGAACGATGACCATAAATAGGAGTAAGATTATAGTCCTTTATGGCTATACGTTGAGACCAAGCTACTTAAAATGAGTGTAAGTTTCGTATTATGTAACGTCCACTGTCTATATAGTAAATCTCCAGTGTTAATTCAACTATAACAGAGCACATATCAGTCCAAGTAGGCACCACTTCATTCTGTTAGAGTTAATTTAGCACTTAACCTTTTACTGGATATGTTACAATGATGTACGAGTGGCCTAATTACGACACTGGTGTCACACACTCTAAAGGATGTGTTAATATCCAACACATTTTGTGTCAAAGTTATAACTTCAGTGTTACAAATATGCAATTAATGTGTTACAAAGGAGTACTTTATAACACAGACTGTGTTGAAAGTAACACAAAATGTGTTACCCTTAACTAGACATGGAAGTGTGTTAAAAAATTACACGTTATGCGTTATGTTTAACACATCTGTTCTGAGAAACGAGTCATTTGCGCAAAGCATTTTTTTAAAAGAATGGTCAGCTTATTCCCATGTAATGAAACCATGCATACGGCTGTTGCCTAAATTTACCTGCTGATGTTCACTTGCAGCTCTGTACCCACAACATACAAAGCTTTGGAAACGTCCTCGCAGGATAGACGGAATGTCCGCTGGTGCATGCTGGGTCGTCTCCGGGGATTTCCGCGTAGAATGCTGGAGATGCGATTTGTTCTCAGATGCAGAAATGCAGGCTATGTTTGGGACAGCAGCGTTGTATCTTCATAGAATATATGAGAGAAGGACGTATTGTGAAGCGAAGTTGAATGTCGTCTTTGTCTTTGATAGTACTGCATGCCACATCAAACCAATCCTTTAGAAATGTAAAACTTGTCTTTACACGCAGAGCCCGGCAGTAGCCTGTAGGTCTATTCCCAGCTGCCGTAGCGTGTAATTACTCGCCTGCACTGTAACTCCCATATCTGAATTAAAAGTGATAGTTCACTTTCTGGGGTTTTTGACGTTATTTCAGTTTCAGGTTATGTTTTCAACTGGTTCTGGCAGTTTTATCTGCAGTGGGGGATGTACATGCCAGGGGTCCCCGGACTCGGCCCAGTGTATGCTTGTTTTCCTTCCGATCAGTCTCAATCCCTGAATTTCAACAAGCTGTTATTTTTTTCTTAATTAGGTGCTTTTCATGTTTAGAGGGATTATTTACCCTCTTGAGTGACATTATGCCAGAACCAGCTATGCACGCCATAAAGAATAAAATTCTCCTGTTTATTTTGTGCTTATTGTGTTCTATTGCAAACAATTGCATAAAAAGGGGTAAAACTGCAAATTAAAGACATAGGTGAATCAATAGGCTCCTAATTGCCTAAAGTGTGGACACCTGGTCACTAAAAAGGTTCAGTGGTTAGGGTTGGGGTTAGGTGGTTAAGGTTCAGTGGTTAGGGTTGGGGTTAGGTGGTTAAGGTTCAGTGGTTAGAGTTGGGGTTAGGTGGTTAAGGTTCAGTGGTTAGGGTTGGGGTTAGGTGGTTAAGGTTCAGTGGTTATGGTTGGGATTAGGTGGTTTAGGTTCAGTGGTTAGAGTTGGGGTTAGGTGGTTAAGGTTCAGTGGTTAGGGTTGGGGTTAGGTGGTTAAGGTTCAGTGGTTAGGGTTGGGGTTAGGTGGTTAAGGTTCAGTGGTTAGGGTTGGGGTTAGGTGGTTTAGGTTCAGTGGTTAGAGTTGGGGTTAGGTGATTAAGGTTCTGTGGTTAGAGTTGGGGTTAGGTGGCAGATGGCTATAGGTCACACTGGGCCGTTAGGCCTGGATGGAATGCTAAAGGGTAATGCAACATTTCAAAAGAAAGTAATCTACAAAGGCTGACTGTGCAAATGAGCCGCAACAAGAACTCTACAGAATAAAGATAATGCTGCCTACAGGGCTGCAGGAATCTCACAGCAGCATTTAAAGAGAACAATGGAGGATGTGTGTAGGGACTGAATTTCTGTTCAAATAAAGCACAGTAATACTGCATATTACCAGCTACATTCCCCCTGAAGCTCATTGACTCCAGTGGTTGCTGGAGGTATTGCAGTTTATTGAGCCTCTGGTGTCAAAAAGCACATTTGGACTGCATTTATATAGCGCTTTTAGCGTTAGGGGTTAGGTGTCTTGCTCAAGGACACTTTGACATGCCCAGGGCGGGGTTTGAACCGGCAACCCTCCGACTGCCAGACAATCGGCCTTACCTCCTGAGCTATGTCGCCCCATTTCCCCATGGAAGTTCATTCAAAACCATACATTTACCCTGGGAAAATTATACCATTTTAGACAGTACTTTTAAGTTCTAAAAAAATTTAAGACCTAACTAATAACTCTCCAGGGACTGAGAGAGACAGTGAGGGAGGGAGGGAGGGAGAGAGAGGGGGGGATATAGAGATTGCCAGGACATGCAATGCTGGGTGTGGCAACACAGTAGAAGATCTATCTATCTATCTACTATCATGTATATAATATATATATTCATAATGTTTGGGTATTGCATGAATCTACTTCTAATAGGGAACGGTCCATATGTGGCACTGAATTAGGGTCAAATTGGATTTGATTTTAAATTTCAGAATGGATTTCAATAGCGGTATGAACCTTTAAGCAAAGTTACTTTATTTGAAACTAAAAGGGGAACTCAGTGCCCTTGGATGTGATTTCCAAAGGAATGCAAAACGTTATCCTTTGAGGGTAAAAATGTGTTCAGACCAAACCACTCTTATGAGACCATAGAAGAGGCTGCTACTTGTCTGAACGGCGTTTAGTGTCGGATGATCAGTCGCCTTCTCAAACTCCTCCTCAGCCCTGCTGTCCAGCTGTGGAGACTCTTGGTGCAGTCCTGGAAAGCAGATGTCTTCTACTGAGGTCACTGCAATAATCACTTGTACCTGCAGGTTTTCCTCGAGAACAATGATAAAATCAGTTTGTTCTTCACAATATTGACCAGCCTTTAATTCAGACCCATGAGCTGCCCTGTTTGGCTCTGCTGGTCATCAATCCCCTCCAGCTCATTCAGAATGCTGCTGTTTCACTCACTCTCTCACTCTCTCTCTCTCACACACACTCTCTCTCACACACACACACACACACACACTCTCACTCTCTCATACACACACTCTCTCTCTCTCTCACTCTCACAAACACACTCTCACTCTCTCTCTCTCTCACACACACACACACACACACTCTCACTCTCTCATACACACACTCTGTCTCTCTCTCTCTCTCTCTCACACACACACACACACACACTCTCACTCTCTCATACACACACTCTCTCTCTCTCACTCTCACAAACACACTCTCTCTCACTCTCTCTCTCACAAACACACTCTCACTCTCTCTCTCTCTCTCTCACACACACACACACACACACACACTATTATGAAAACTTACACTCCACCCTGCATCCACTGGTTGCCTGCCTTATTGTCCCATCTCATTATATTATTATATTACAGGCATTTAGTAGACACTCTTATCCAGAGCAACTTACACAACTTTTTACACTGTATTTACACTGCATCAATTTATACAGCTGGATATGTACTGAAGCAATGCAGGTTAAGTACCTTGCTCAAGAGTACAATGGCAGAGTCCAACCTGGGAATCGAACCCGTGACCTTTAGGTTACCAGACCAGCTCCTCACTACACTGCCGCCCAAATTCCAAACAGAAATGTAGCGTGGAACACGCTTTCATTAGCCATCTATGTTAGATAGACACTTGTTTTTGGCTACCGGCATGAGTGAATTGTTAGGTATTTACATGTAGCATGATGATATTTAAAAAAAAATACAAAAACAGAAAACAACTACAGTCACAATAGAGAAAATGCATTGATATTACATTAAACATTTCAGATTAAACTTAAGACCTACTGGTAACATTGCATTTAATATTTGGATACATTTCTCTTTCTCTGTAATGTGTTAGGGTTAGCTCTATGTAAACGGATGATCCGTTCAATACCCACAAAATATAGAGTTGAGGTGGAGCCATGATCTGCCTCCAAGTAGTGCTTTGCCGTTGCAAAATCTGTATTCCGTGTTCTAATTTAGCCATTTTTGTTCTAAAAATGCCGTTTCGTGCTCAGACGTGCGTTTTGAGACTGCACCTGGTCTGGCCTCCCACCTGGACATGTAAGCCAGCACACGACATGCGTGGAGTTACAGTTAATCTTCTGCTCGATGGGAAGGTTGCGTCCTTTTGAGAGGTTTTGGAACACTTAGGTTTTCACAGTGTTATTGCAACATGCACAACCTACATAGCTTTTGTCAAATACCGGAATGTAAATGTGCTTTTATTTGCACAGTATGGATAGTTTTTTGTAATTTCTGCCGGAATTCATTAGTAAGTAGTAATTAGTGCATATGACTACTTTTTGAACAATCTGAGATAAGACTATTATGTTTTTTCAGATATTTTAAGTAGGGAACCCAAATGTGACCCAGTGCCAGCAAGCAAAGACTTTACCTATAGCTCACATAAAATAATAAAATGCTTAAATATTAGAGAATTACCTGGAAGCACTGATCTTGGGTGCATCAGCAGAGTCAACCGCACGTGTAAACAAGGAAAGGGTTAACATGTAAAGCAGGACACCATGTAAGCATACTGCTTCAAAAACTGCACTGATTGAAGGATCTGCTGTAATTCTGCTGAGGTTTTAAATTGTACACCAATGTTGGTATATACAGCCAATTAGCTCATTTAGCCAGGGTAATTCGTGGACACAAAAACCTGCCTACACACCAGCCGCTCGGAGACTGGAATTGCCCTTACCTTAGGTGGAAGGCTGCCCCCTATTGGCTCACAAACCAACATAACTGGTAACTTGGATTTGCAGGCTTATGCCCTTCCCCAGTGCTGACCAAGTCCAACCACTCGCTTTTCTCATGTTACTGTACACTGATGTGAAACTATCCCCCAAATTATATCTTGCCTTTATTCAATTTCCTTTCCATGATATTTGTGTAATGTAGGCTTAGGTACTTGTGTTCCAGGAAGCCTACTCCATGTAACTGTTTTTTTTAACGCAGATTTTTCCTAAATTCACTAGGGGTCCAAGCAGCGAAGCACATACACTCACTCACAACTTGTGTCTCCATATCGTCCCTTAGCTAACAAGAACATTGCCCTTAGAAGGCATAGGAAATGTATGGGCTTCGTATTTAAAGTGACCAATCATACCAGTGAATACATTAGCATAAGTCTCCACCCCACCCCGGCCCCACACTGCCAAAAAACAATTCTACTCCGCGCGAGGAGAAAGTGGCTCTTCGCGACCGAGGAGAAATATTTCGCGAGCGAGTACAACTAGCTCGCGCGCGGCTCATTGTTTTACTCGCGGTGTTGAAATTTGCGCGCGTGAAAGTGGTTTTGTGCTCTCGCAGTGAATATCTGCGCGCGTGGCTGCTTGTTTTACTCGCGCAGTGAGCCATATGCGTCTTCAACGTGGCCGTGCAACCGTCGCACATGCCGCACATTGCGCACAACCCATTTTTACGTGTACGTGCAGAAGTATAAAACAGGCTTTAGTGTTAGGACATAGTAAAGGCCTTTACGCCTAGTGGCTAGGACACATCCATGGCAATGCAGTAGATATGTTGGGTGAAGGTATATGATCATGAGGGCAAAACCATTTAACCCTCCTATTATGCCTGGGGTCAATTTGAACCCATTCAATGTTTACTGTCTCTAAAAATATGGTTACCATACTTTTTTCAGCTAGATATTTCATGACTTTTCCTAACTTTATGGGGAAAACATAGCAAACATGAAATTAACTGAAAAAATCATTTTCAATGTCCTGTACGCATGTTGTATGCATCGGTGTTGTTGGGGTCATTTTGACCCCAAACTCTATTGTTATATAAAATCATCATTTTGATCTTGTTTTTGTTGTGTTGGCTGAGGGCACTTTCACATTAATTTGTGTGTGTGTGTGTGTGTATGTGTGTGAGAGAGAGAGAGAGCATGCGTGTGTGTGCGTGTGCGTGTGTGTGTGAGGAGAAAACATAGTTCCCACGAGATCTCTGATCATTCTCGTAACATGGGGGTGGGGGCAAACTTATAATAAGGGCTGCACACACAGCCCTCTAAACCATTGCTCTTTGCATTTGTGCCTCAACTAAAGATTTTGAAAATGACCACCAGACAGAGGCATATATTTTCTGTCACTGAGGTTCTGTCACAGATCTTGGAGGGTGAAAGTGATTTAGATGAGGATATGTCTGAGACTGAGGATAATGTTGAGGAGGACCCTGACTATGTGGCATCCTCCTCTGATAATGAGAATGAAGCCTTTGAGATACCACATTCTGACCCTCCTTTTGTTTCTCAACCAGCAAAAGATGCTCCTGTCATCTCTCAACCACCAAGAAACCCTCCTGTCATCTCTCAACCCCCAAGAAACCCCCCTGTCACCTCTCAACCACCAATAAACCCTCCTGTCATCTCTCAACCACCAAGAACTGACATGTTCACTTCCAAAAATGGAGAACTACTGTGGTCCAGATCCCCAGTTGAGAGACAGGGTAGACTTAGTGCTGCTAATGTCATCAAAATAGTTCCAGGCCCCACCAGATATGCTAGCAGTCATGTACAAGACATAAAGTATGCATTTGAACTCTTCATAACACCATCAATGCAGAAGGATATTCTTGAGATGACAAACTTAGAGGGGAGGCGTGTGTATGGTGACAATTGGAAAGAGCTGGATGTGACCCACTAGCAATCCTATATTGGGATTACTGCAACTCTCTCCTTGCAAACCTGCCAGCTTGTGCCATACAGCCACTACAGATGATTCAGAATGCCGCTGCCCGGCTCATCTACAACCTCCCCAAATTCTCCCACGTCACTCCTCTGCTGCGATCACTTCACTGGCTACCGGTCGCTGCCAGGATCCGATTCAAAGCCCTGACCCTTGCCTACACTGCCGCCAACAGGACAGCCCCATCTACTTGCAGGACATGACTCAATTCTATGTGCCTACTCGACCACTCCGCTCTGCGGCAGCAGGGCGTCTTGTAACCCCTCCCACCCGCCCAAAGGGATCACAGAGCTTCTCCACCCTAGCTCCCCAGTGGTGGAACGAACTCCCCGTCCCTCTCCGAACCTCACCCTCACTATCCATCTTCCGCTGCGGCCTGAAGACTCATCTCTTCAGACTATACCTAGAATAACCACCACCATGCTGTATATTAAAAAAAAAAAAAAAAACCCTTTTTCCTGTCACTTGTTACATGTTGCCCCATCCCTGCACGTCTTGGTAAATTGTATTTGTCCTAATACTGTAGCTTATTGTTCTGCCTAGTTTGGCTTTGCAGATGTTAGACCAGGATAGTGTTCATTGTTCTCGGCTAGAAATAGCTGTACAAAATAAGTAATTGTACCTTACAGAACCCGTGTTCAGCAGTTGTCTACGATCATGAAAATGCACTTTTTTGTACGTCGCTTTGGATAAAAGCGTCTGCCAAATGAATGTAATGTAATGTAATGCTTATTTTGGCAGGAGTGTACAAGTCAAAAGGTGAAGCAACAGCAAGCCTTTGGAATGCTGACACTGGTAGGGCAATTTTTCCAGCCACAATGTCTCTGGAGACATTTCATGTTTTCTCCCACATTATACGCTTTGATGACAGGGAAACAAGGCAGGGTCGACATGAGCGTGACGAACTTGCACCTATCTCGTCTGAATGAAGAATTGATACCAACGGGTACCTAGTTGAGCTGTTATGTTCATTTTTTATCAAAACTCAGTTCTGGTGATTAATTTACTTTTTATTGGTGTTTCTTCATTATTGAATAACTGTCATATGTTACTTATTGATGTTCTGAAGTGTTTTCTGAACCTAAACATTTGAAATGTTTGACATTTTTCATATTTTTTCCTGGGGTCAAATTGACCCTGAACATAAAATGTTACTGTGCTTGATAATAAAAGGTGTATTTCTTTCCAAATGTTATTTTTCTTTTTTAATGAGCACTTAATACCAACATAAAGCCCTGCAAACACCAAAACATACTTTGTTTTCCATTTTAGGTCAATGAATGAGATTGTACAGTTATTTGCATATTTCGCTATAGTCATATAAAATCAATACTTGATGTATAAGGGGAGGATGGGGGGAGTCATGTTTTATTTACTGGGCTATTAAGATGGTCAGTGGGAAGGCCTAAAGTAGCTGAGAGAGAAACTTCGGTAACACTTTCAGTTACAATTATTTTCTGCAGGTTTATATTGCTGGGGTCAAATTGACCCCAAACATAAAAGTTGTTAGTTAATTTGAAAATAATAGGGGGGTTAAAAATCGCTCCATAGGGGGGCGCGATAGTGCCAGTGCTTGGACCCCTCCCAACCCTTGGAATCCTTTAATTAGGGGTCCAAGCAGCGAAGCTGGTGGAACCCTATTGTATTTGTTAGGATTATTATTATTATTCTTATTATTTTTCTCCGGTAAAAGTGTCTGAGGCTCAGCAACCATAAGTCCTGGAGCGACCAAATTTGGCAGGTGGGTTTCTATGTGCCCCCACTACTCAGGCACTAAAAATCACGTACGTCGGCCAGATGGTGGCGATATAACAAAGGGTTTTGCGTAAAAGGCCATAACTCCCACACCATAAGTCCGATCAACACAAAACTTCATCAACATATGCATGTGAACGTGCTCTATACCTTTGCCATTGGGACCACCTGTGTCCGCCATATTGTTTGCCCGCCATTTTGACTTTTTAGTTGGGGCGTGGCAGTTTTCTCCGCTAAAATGTCTGAGGCTCAGCAACCATAAGTTGTAGACCAACCAAATTTGGTAGGTGCGTTCCTGTGGCCCCCCACTACTCAGGCACTAAAAATCACCTATGTCGGCCAGATGGTCGCACTATAACAAAGGATCATACTTTAAAAGGTCATAACTCCCACACCGTAAGTCAGATCAACACAGAACTTCATCGACTGATGCATCTGAGTGTGCTCTACAACTTTCCTATTGGGAGCACCTATGTCCGCCATATGGTTTGCACACCATTTGGACTTTTTCATTAGGTGGGGTGCGGAAAAGCTGGAGCTCCAAATCCAAACGATTACGACATCGAGTAAACTTCTTTACGGCAAGCGACAACCATGGCGACGCTAGTTTTTATCAGTGAAAGCACGGTCTGACACTGCCACCTAGCGTGCATGCTAGGATAGGGGACCAAAAGTTTTTCAGTAAAAGCTTTCTGAGAGGATGAATAATTACTTTTCTTTGGCATGGATCCATTTGAAGACAGTATCGGGTGAGTTTGTTTAGTCTTTGAATCTGTCATTATGCTGAGAAATAGTTAAACCATTTTATTGATAGGTTCTGAGTTTCTGTGCACACGCGCGAAAACACGCTGGTATAATAAAACAATGACGGTAATACATATATAGTCCGCTTCGTTCCGTTGCTACCATAACATAACAGACTATCTTATGTCTACAGCTGCAGTTCTCGCTGCAATTTCAAACATTGAATATTCACAAAAGACGCAATTTATACTTTTCTTTGGCATGGATCCATTTGAAGACAATATCGGATGAGTTCGTTCAGTCTTTAAATCTGTCATTATGGTGAGAAATAGCTAAACCATTGTATTGATAGGTTCTGAGTTTCTGTGCACACGCGCGAAAACACGCTGGTATAATGAAACAATGACGGTAGCCTAATACATATATGGCCCGCTTCGTTTCGTTGCTACCATAACATAACGACCTACAGCTGCAGTTTCTCGCTGCAATTACTAATATTGAATATAAACAAAAGACGCATTTTACGCTGTAGTCTGCCAATGTCTAAAATAATACGGTCCATTTGAAGACAACATCGGGTGAGTTCGTTTAGTCTTTAAATCCGTCATTGTGCTGAGAAATTTTATTCTCAATTTAATTTCTAAATTGACTGTAAGCTTAGGGTTGTAACTAGGTAGTTGTTCCGTAGGTGACTTAGTCTTAACTCGTCTTAACTATTGCTTGAATGTTCTCATAGACTGCGTTGTTGCTGTTCTTGTTTGTGTTAGCGTTAATCAGTTTAACCAACTGGGTCCAAGTTGAACTATGCGGATGTTTCCTGCACTTGGAACGGTATTTCTCTCTAGGGTTTTCGGCACACTAATTCCTGGTTATGGTTATACATTTTGTTGTACGTCGCTCTGGATAAGAGCGTCTGCCAAATGCCTGTAATGTAATGTAATGTAATGTAATGCAATATTCCGTAGCAACAAGATAAACCCGACATTAGCCCTAAAATATGCCAATACAGCAGTGAAAAGGCTGCTCACTGAATAACGAAATAAACGAGACAATTCAAAACAAAAATTATACCATGTCATTCTACAGTCAATATCTGGGACTAAACATTTAATAAATATACAATCTTACCATCGGTTTTACGCGTAGAGATGTCCCTTTTGCGAATGAGTGGTTATATATTGTCTTGGATAATCCGTTTGTGAAATGTCGGATATTTTCAAAAATAGCTGTGCGTAATACCACACCTGTTGCTTACGGCGTTGTCGTTCTTCTTAGACCAATTTGGCTTGATTGACAATTCATTTATTCAGTAGGTGAGAGTGTAAGCTTTCTAACGATGTATAATATGTCTGATTTGGCTTTTGGAATAGCGTTTTATAGGTCAGCTTAACCGAAAATTTTCTGATCTGCCAATGTCTACATAAATAAACCGGTAGGCTGCTCTGCGGTCAGCACGCGGGTCGCGAGTTGATATTAAGTCCTTTTTTTAGTTTTTTCTCAATGTTGTCTTTATCATTTGAAATGTGCATTTAGTGTCATTATTCTATCTGTCTCTGTGGCGCTCTGAAATGTGCATTCTCTGCTAAACTGAGCAATGGATTGGAATATGTGTCTGACGTAGTGTTGCACGGTATGCCAAAACTTCAGCACTTTCTGGGTACTTAAAAAAAAAAAAAAAAACAGAAAAAAAAAACGGTTTCGTATTTGAATTTCCCGATGTTCGGTAGTTCTGTGTCAAATGTAAAAGCCAGGGAAATGTGTCTCCCGCATTACTGATTTAGAGGATGAAAAGTGTAGTTTGTCAGAATCTTCGCTAGATGGCAGTAGCAACTAAGGTTGCCAAGTGAGGTGACCTGCGCTTGTGCATTCACTTCCCTGATACAGCGCAAGCTTTGACTCAGTTCACTTCAGTAGCAATAGGTGTTCCAATTTGGAAATATTTTATTATAGATAGATGTTGTATTGTTATTAAAATATGCCGTTTTTCAATCTATTTAAAGGTGAAAGACCTGTTTTAAAAATTATTTACTTTACAACTGTTTAATTTTTGAAATATTTTTAACATTTGTTCAGTGTTGTAACACTATAGGCCTATGCATATTAATATGTTGAAGAGGCTTCAACTTAAAGGTTGTTAATGAACCAGGTTGTTCATAAACCATGAATTCGAAAATGAGGTCAACCCTTGTGGACATTATGTTTCTGATCTATTAAGGTAATTTCAGTATCGTTAGGTACCGAGTATCTAATTAGCATCGTTTCAGTTTCAAATATCATTTCAGTATTGAGTATCGTAATACTAAACCTGGTATCACTATCAAAGTCAAAATTTTGGTATCGTGACAACACTAGTGTGACACCTTTTTTAGTTGCGGCGCAGAAACGCTGCAGCTGTGCATACACGCCGGACCATCAAAGTGTTACGACATGCCGTCTAAGTGTTACGACATAGTAAGGGCCTTGACGGGAAGCGGCCCGGACACATCTATGGCGACGTAACTAAGTCATCCGACAGCGTCTCTTAGCTCAAAATTGGCCGCAAGTCATCAATATTTTATACAATCATCATGATATTCAGTAGATATGTTGGGTGAAGGCATATGATCATGAGGACAAAGCCATTTTTAAATCGCTCCATAGGGGGCGCGATGGTGCCAATGCTTGGACCCCTCCCAACGCCGCTTGCGGCTTTAATTAGGGGTCCAAGCAGCGAAGCTGGTGGAACCCTATTGTATCTGTTAGGATTATTAGGGGTCCAAGCAGCGAAGCTGGTGGAACCCTATTGTATCTGTTAGGATTATTATTATTAGGGGTCCAAGCAGCGAAGCTGGTGGAACCCTATTGTATCTGTTAGGATTATTCTTATTATTATTATTATTATTATTATTTTTCTCCGCTAAAAGTGTCTGAGGCTCAGCACCCATAAGTCCTAGAGCAACCGAATTTGCCAGGTGTGTTCCTATGGCCCCCCACTACTCAGGCACTAAAAAGCACGTAAGTCAGCCAGATGGTGGCGCTATAACAAAGGGTAACGCGTAAAAGCCCATAACGCCCACACCATAAGTTAGATGAACACAAAACTTAATCGACCTATGCATCTGAACGTGCTCTACAACTTTGCCATTGGCCCCACCTATGTCCGCCATATTGTTTGCCTGCCATTTAGACTTTTTAGTTGGGGCGTGGCAGTTTTCTCCCCAAAAATGTCTGAGGCTCAGCAACCATAAGTTGTAGACCAACCAACTTTGGTAGGTGGGTTCCTATGGCACCCCACTACCCAGGCACTAAAAAACACCTATGTCGGCCAGATGGTGGCGCTATAACAAAGGGTCATAGTTTATAAGGTCATAACTCCCACACCGTAAGTCAGATCAACACAAAACTTCATCGACTGATGCATCTGAATGTGCTCTACAACTTTCCTATTGGGAGCACCTATGTCCGCCATATGGTTTGCACACCATTTGGACTTTTTCATTAGGTGGGGTGCGGAAAAGCTGGAGCTCCAAATCCAAACGATTACGACATCGAGTAAACTTCTTTACGGCAAGCGACAACCATGGCGACGCTAGTTTTTATCAGTGAAAGCACGGTCTGACACTGCCACCTAGCGTGCATGCTAGGATAGGCGACCAAAAGTATTTCAGTAAAAGCTTTCTGAGAGGATGAATAATTACTTTTCTTTGGCATGGATCCATTTGAAGACAGTATCGGGTGAGTTCGTTTAGTCTTTGAATCTGTCATTATGCTGAGAAATAGTTAAACCATTTTATTGATAGGTTCTGAGTTTCTGTGCACATGCGCGAACACACGCTGGTATAATAAAACAATGACGGTAATACATATATAGTCCGCTTCGTTCCGTTGCTACCATAGCATAACAGACTATCTTATGTCTACAGCTGCACTTCTCACTGCAATTTCTAACATTGAATATTCACAAAAAAACGCAATTTATGCTGTTCTCTGCCAATGTCTAAATAAATAATACGCTACCGTAAAGCTTTGAGAGGATGAATAATTACTTTTCTTTGGCATGGATCCATTTGAAGACAGTATCGGGTGAGTTCGTTAAGTCTTTAAATCTGTTATTATGCTGAGAAACAGCTAAACCATTTTATTGATAGGTTCTGAGTTTCTGTGCAAACGCGCGAAAACACGCTGGTATAATGAAACAATGACGGTCGCCTCTTAGTCCGCTTCGTTCCGTTGCTACCATAACATAACGACCTACAGCTGCAGTTTCTTACTGCAATTACTAATATTGAGTATAAACAAAAGACGCAATGTATGCTGTAGTCTGCCAGTGTCTAAATAAATAATACTGTCCATTTGAAGACAATATCGAGTGAGTTGGTTTAGTCTTTAAATCCGTCATTTTAAAGAGAAGAGAGAAATCGTATTCTCCATTTAATCTCTAAATTGACTGTAAGCTTAGGGTTGTAACTAGGTAGTTGTTTCGTAGGTGACTTAGTCTTAACTCGTATTAACTATTGCTTGAATGTTTTCATAGACTGCGTTGTTGCTGTTCTTGTTTGTAGCCTATTAGTGTTAATCAGTTTAACCTACAGGGTCCAAGTTGAACCATACGGTTGTTCCCTGCACTTAGAACGGTAGGCTGCTGCCCTCTAGGGTTTTGGACACACTTGTTCCTGGTTATGGTTATACATTTTGTTGTACATCGCTCTGGATAAGAGCGTCTGCCAAATGCCTGTAATGTAATGCAATATTCCGTAGCAACAATATGAACCGGACATTAGCCCTAAAATATGCCAATACAGCAGTGAAAAGGCTGCTCACTGAATAACGAAATAAACGAGACAATTAAAAAAAAAATTATACCATGTCATTCTACAGTCAATATCTGGGACTAAACATTTAATAAATATACAATCTTACCATCGGTTTTACGCGTAGAGATGTCCCTTTTGCGAATGAGTGGTTATATATTGTCTTGGATAATCCGTTTGTGAAATGTCGGATATTTTCAAAAATAGCTGTGCGTAATACCACACCTGTTGCTTACGGCGTTGTCGTTCTTCTTAGTCCAATTTGGCTTGATTGACAATTCATTTATTCAGTAGGTGAGAGTATAAGCTTTCTAACGATGTATAACATGTCTGATTTGGCTTTTGGAATAGCGTTTTATAGGTCAGCTTAACCGAAAATTTTCTGATCTGCCAATGTCTACATAAATAAACCGGTAGGCTGCTCTGCGGTCAGCACGCGGGTCGCGAGTTGATATTAAGTCCTTTTTTTAGTTTTTTCTCAATGTCGTCTTTATTATTTGAAATGTGCATTTAGTGTCATTATTCTATCTGTCTCTGTGGCGCTCTGAAATGTGCATTCTCTGCTAAACTGAGCAATGGATTGGAATATGTGTCTGACGTAGTGTTGCACGGTATGCCAAAACTTCAGCACTTTCTGGGTACTTAAAAAAAAAAAAAAAAAACAGAAAAAAAAACGGTTTCGTATTTGAATTTCCCGATGTTCGGTAGTTCTGTGTCAAATGTAAAAGCCAGGGAAATGTGTCTCCCGCATTACTGATTTAGAGGATGAAAAGTGTAGTTTGTCAGAATCTTCGCTAGATGGCAGTAGCAACTAAGGTTGCCAAGTGAGGTGATCTGTGCTTGTGCATTCCCTTCCCTGATACAGCGCAAGCTTTGACTCAGTTCCTTCAGTAGCAATAGCTGTTCTAATTTGTAAATATTTTATTATAGATAGATGCTGTATTGTTATTAAAATATGCTGTTTTTCAATATATTTAAAGGTGAAAGACCTGTTAAAAAAATTATTTACTTTACAACTGTTTAATTTTTGAAATATTTTTAACATTTTTCTATTGTTCAGTGCTGTAACACTATAGTCCTATGCTTATTGATATGTTGAACAGGCTTCAACTTAAAGGTTGTTAATAAACCGGGTTTTTAATAAACCGTGAATTCGAAAATGAGGTCATCCCTTGTGGACATTATGTTTCTGATCTATTAAGGTAATTTCAGTGTCGTTAGGTACCGAGTATTGAATCAGTATCGTTTCAGTATCAATTATCGTGATACTACACCTGGTATCGGTATCAAAGTCAAAATTTTGGTATCGTGACAACACTAGTGTGACGCCTTTTTTAGTTGCGGCGCAGAAACACTGCAGCTGTGCATACACGCCGGACCATCTAAGTGTTACGACATAGTAAAGGCCTTTACGGGAAGCGGCCAGGGCACATCCGTGGCGACGTAACTAAGTCATCCAACAGCGTCTCTTAGCACAAAATTGGCCATAAGTCATCAATATTTCATACGATCATCATGATATTCAGTAGATATGTTGGGTGAAGGCATATGATCATGAGGACAAAGCCATTTTAAAATCGCTCCATAGGGGGCGCGATGCTGCCACTGCTTGGACCCCTTCCAACGCCGCTTGCGGCTTTAATTTTGAATTTGAATTTGAATTTAAACTGAAGGGTCCCGTGTGAAGACCAGTGATAACCACACAGTAGTAGACATCCTGTATGCTTATGTCGGGAGTGAAAGGCAACACGGGAAGCTTGAACTTTGACTGATTACTTTCTACACAAATCCAAAGCAAGTACCGTTTTAACAGGGATCATAAATTCCCCGTCACTCCGTCATAACCAATAGGTGTGCGTGTACGTTTTGATCGATACAACAACTGACGAATGATAGAACAGTAAACACGTTCCAAGAGGCGGTGCTTTTCTCAGGGTATCCCGTGCCACCGAAGCAAGGCGCTTTTGTTTTTCCTGCGAAAAAATGTCGGAAAAGACCAAACCAAAACAAAAAATACACTCCAACAAGCGCTTCCAGTTTCTTCACAGCAAGATATCTGTATATTGATAGTCCTCCTGGATATTTTTTAGACACGATTTGCACCCCGATGGTGTTTTTTTAATTGTTAGATTGCTCGATAGTTCTTGGGAGCAGCCGAGATTGTAAGGCGGAACAGGATTTTATGGGAAAGGGTGAACTTGTGAGGATGTTACTTTGGCAATGGAAGAACGAATACGGATTGGAAATGACGCCGATATTTTCTATAATTAGCTCTAATCTGGGACCTTAACTGGTCATAGCCATATTTGCAAGGTGAAAACGGGTGTTGCTGGAAACGTATCTTCCAGAATTGCTCCAAAGTGTTGACAGGGTTGGAATTGAAAATGGCGGCCGGGCGGCCCACCCCCCCGGCGTTGCTCCTGCTGGTCCTGAGCGTCGTAGGTCTGGACTCCTGCCCGACTCCGTGCTCCTGTCCCGGCCCCACCAACAAAGCTCACCTGCTGGACTGCAGCCGGAAAAGGTTGTCGGCAGTCCCGGGGAACCCGCCTGCGTGGATCACCCAGCTGTAAGCGACTGTGGCGAAGCCCACGGCTAGCTCTAACTGTGCTAACGTTAGCTTAGCGTTTAGAGCGTTATTAAATCTGGTACATTAGTTAGTCTACGTTTCTTTTGGGTTGTGATCACCCTTGATGCCCAATCAGTCTACGATACATAATCTTACTCATAGTAACTTTAGATTTTGAAATTAATTTAATAATTTTCTATATGGTTGTGGTGTAATGTTAGTGGTCTTGGTAACGTTTAATTTGTTTTAGCTTAAGCGCAGTCATTAATTTAGACAACCGTTAATCACGTTACCGGAATGTGGAATTAAGTAACTGTACGTTAGCTAGGCTATCTGGTGCAGTTTAGCGAAGTGTCGCAGAGGGTTATGAACAGTATTTAGACCCTAGTCGAGACTATTAGCCAACGTTAGCCTATTATATAGCCAGGCTATTACTTATGTTACTAATCTAGCTACTTTCGCTAGCGAGTAACATCACGGTTCTTTTGCAGCCGAGCCAATGTTGATGTGCACAAGTGGTGATGTGCACAAGTGGATGTGCCACAACTTGGAAATGTTACGAAGTTAAATCAAATATTATACTAAACAGTGAGCTCGTCCACCATCAACGATTTGCTCGTTATTGCTACAGTTTAAGCTAGATCATTTATTTAAATACAAACTAGAGAGCGCACCTTAGTGTGGCATTACGGTTTGTGCTGCCACACGCATAACTACAGGGAAATTATGTCTTGTTAACTGAATGTAGTCTAAGGTGAATTTTTGGTTCGGTACTTTCACCCTTCAAGCTTTGTCAATCTGCCCACGACTTCTCAAAGAGCACCAAGTGCTCGCGCTCAGTATTTTTAATCTGGTGTAAAACCGGTTTACCTGTCCTTTGATAACACCACCAATGAAGTAGTCATTCTGATTCTGATCCAGGATAAGAAATTGTGGGCAAATTATGCAATCCTGCATCTATATGATATGGAGAAAGTGGTTTCCATAGCAGCCACAGACTCACGGGTGCGTTGGGAGCTGACCTGTGCATTGCTAATGGTGCTGAAAGCGGATGATAGGGCTAGTGCTTTCTGCACTGTAGAGGGATTTTTGTTCAGGTTTTAAGAACCACTAATTTTGAAACGTTTCTCTCTCTTCAGCAATATGAATAACAATGAATTCACCTCGATTCCATTCCTGGGAGATGTGACTTATAACATCACCACTCTGTCACTGTAAGTTGTCCATCTTTTTTTTAGTGCTGTACACATGGTTGGTGCTTAGTT
The DNA here is from genome assembly GCF_018555375.3 of Anguilla rostrata. Lineage (NCBI taxonomy): Eukaryota > Metazoa > Chordata > Actinopteri > Anguilliformes > Anguillidae > Anguilla > Anguilla rostrata. The sequence continues at coordinate 41,878,604 of NC_057945.1, read as the reverse complement.
GTGTTGCGTTGCTGATTTCTGTCTTATTGTACCTCCTGTTTGATGCATTACATTATAAAATGCCCTGTAGCTGAAAAAAGGCAATTATTTCTTTTAAGTGCATTTGTATTCTACATAATATTTGCCATAAATTTACACAATACTGTGTCACTGTCAAAAAGGTTTGTACAATGCTTGAACTTAAGGAAATGGAAAGCTTATTTTCTGAATTAACCGTGATTGGCCCATTCATGCTTATTTCATTTGTAACATTTGAAATGAGTTTAGCCCTCCCCTCTATGTGCTGTGTAATCCTGTGTGTCCCCTGCACTGCGTGGAGCCTGAAACCAGACCAGGCTGGGATTGAGCTGCATTATTCTGCCCTTTCCAGAGTCCACAACCGCATTTCAGAACTGGTGACCCAGCAGCTGCAGTCCTATGTCTCACTGGAGTCGCTAGATCTCAGCTCCAACTCCATCTCTGAGCTGAAGGCTGGGGCCTTTCCTCCCATGCAGCTTAAGTACCTGTAAGCTGTGTGTGTGTCTGTGCGTCTGTACGTCTGTGTGTGTGCATCTGTGAGTCTGTGTGTGTGCGTTTGTGAGTCTGTGTCTCTGCATCTGTGAGTCTGTGCGTCTGTGTGCGTCTGTACGCCTGTCTACGTCCATACGTCTGTGCATCTGTGTGTCTGTGTGCCTGTGCAGCGTCTTTGCCAGCAGCAGTGATGGGGGGGGGAGCTGGCATGCTCCTCTCTGTGCTGAAACAGCTGTTTGGTTTCACTCCTCCTTTTGCAGGGTTGATAAAAGCTCACCCACATGTTCCCTTCTCCCATAATGCACTGAGGCTGCCCCAGGCCCCACTTCCCTTCTCCCATAATGCACCGAGGCTACCCCAGGCCCCACTTCCTTTTTACCATAATGCATTATACACTATACACACCTGTAAACATGTGTACACACATTTACAATCTATACACACACCTGCACATTTTCATTAGATCTGCTGAGCTGCAGCAGTTGTTTGCTGGTTTGTCTGACTTCTCCCTGTCCTTTGTCCTTCTCCCAGGAATTTAAGCAATAATAAGATCAGTAACCTGGAACCTGGCTGCCTTGACAATGTGTCCCACTCCCTGCTGGTCCTGAAGCTGAATAGAAACAGGATCTCTGCACTACCCCAGAAAGGCTTCAGGCTCTCTCAGTTGCACTTCCTGTGAGTACAGGAACTCATTCTGCCCTCTTAGCTGCACTTCCTGTGAGTACAGGAACTCATTCTGCTCTCTCAGGTGCACTTGCTGTGAGTACAGAAACTCAGTTTGCTCTTTCAACTGCACTTCCTTTGTGTACAGGAACTCATTCTGATCACCCAGCTGCACTTCCTGTGAATACAGAAACTCATTATTCCACAAGATCACAATACTGAGCCCTCTGTATTCTAACACAGGTTGTGTACTTCTTCAAGCTGTCGTTGATCTCTAGTCACCGTAAATGGACATAAGTAATAGCGTTACCTTATATTGATACCAAGCTGGATAACGAGTTACTTTCAGCAGTGCTCAGGCCTTTTGTTTCTGTTCATGTACTTTAGGGAGCTGAAGCGGAACAGGATAAAGACCGTGGAGAGTTTGACCTTCAAAGGGCTGGACTCGCTGAAGTCGCTGAAGATGCAGAGGAACGGCATCACCAAGCTGATGGACGGGGCCTTCTTCGGCCTCAGTGGCATGGAGGAGCTGTGAGTGTAGGGTTCAGACTGGGGTTCAGCCTGGGGTTCACCCAGGGGTTCAGCCTGGGGTTCAGCCTGGGGTTCAGCCTGGGGTTCAGCCTGGGGTTTAGACTGGGGTTCAGCCTGGGGTTCAGCCTGGGGTTCACCCAGGGGTTCAGACTGGGGTTCAGCCTGGGGGTTCAGCCTGGGGGTTCAGACTGGGGTTCAGCCTGGGGTTTCAGACTGGGGTTCAGACTGGGGTTCACCCAGGGGTTCAGCCTGGGGTTCAGCCTGGGGTTCAGACTGGGGTTCAGCCTGAGGTTCAGCCAGGGGTTCAGCCTGAGGTTCAGCCAGGGGTTTAGCCTCCTGTGTTGTTTTGGGGTGACGCTCTCCTGTGTGTTTTGGGGTGACGCTCTCCTGTGTGTTTTGGGGTGACGTGCTCCTGTGTGTTTTGGGGTGACGTGCTCCTGTGTGTTTTGGGGTGACGTGTTCCTGTGTTTTGGGGTGACGGTCTCCTGTGTGTTTTGGGGTGACGGTCTCCTGTGTGTTTTGGGGTGACGTGCTCCTGTGTGTTTTGGGGTGCAGGGAGCTGGAGCACAATAACCTGACGGAGGTGACGAAGGGCTGGCTGTACGGCCTGCGGGGCCTACGCTCGCTCCGCCTGGCGCACAACGCGATCAGCAGCATCCGCCCGGACGCCTGGGAGTTCTGCCAGCGCCTGGAGGACCTGTGAGTAACACGCACACACACACACACACACACACTCACACACACACTCACACACACACACACTCACACACTCACACTCACACACACACTCACACACACACACACACACACACACACACACGCACACTCACACACACTCACACGCACTCACACCACACTACCACACATCACACACACACACACACACTCCACACACACACACACACACACACACACACACACTCACACACACACACATCACACACACATCCACACACACACATCACACACCACACACACACACACACACACACTCACACACACACATCACACACACACACCCACCACACACTCACACACACACACACACACACACACACACACACACACTCACACATCACCACCCACACCACACCACCACACACACCTCACACACACACACACACTCACACACACACACACACACCACACATCACACACACACCACACACACACACACTCCACACACACAAAACCCCACTCACACACACACCACCACACCACACACACCACACACACACATCCACACCTCACACACACTCAACACACACACACACACACTCCACACACACTCACACACCCCCACACACCACCTCCACACACACTCACACACACACACTCACCACACTCACCCACAACACACTAAACCACACACACACACTCACACTCACCACAACACACTCACACACTCACACACATTCACACTCACACACACACTCACACCTTACACACACACCTCACACACATCCACACACACACACACACACACACACACACACACACACACTCACACACACACACACACACACACACTAATGCATGCAAATTCCTCTTCTGCAGTGATCTGTCTCAGAACCAGCTGAGTCGGTTGGAGGAGAAGGCCTTTGCTGGGCTGGGCCTGCTGGAGAAGCTCAACCTGGGGGAGAACGCCATCAGTCACCTGGGGGAGGGAGTGTTCAGCACGCTGGCCAACCTGCGCACGCTGTAAGAGCCCCCCCACCCCTGTCCTCACCCCCAACCCTAACCCCAACCCCCACCTCCACCTCCACCACCAACCCCACCCCTAACCCTAACCCCCAACCCTAACCCAAACCTCACCCCCAACCCCAACTCTAACCCCACCCGTAACCCTAACCCCCAACCCTAACCCAAACCTCACCCCCAACCCCAACTCTAACCCTAACCCCACCCCTAACCCCCAACCCTAACCCCAACCCCAACCCCCACCTCCACCACCAACCCTAACCCCAACCCCCACCACCAACCCCACCCCCACCCCTAACCCTACCCCCAACCCCAACCCTAACCGCAACCCCACCATCACCCCCTACCCCACCCCTAACCCCTGACTCCACCTCCAACCCCCACCCCAACCCTCGGGCTCTAGGGGCCTGGTTGGGTTGGGTTGGGTGGGGGGTGTTGTGTTTGTGATTAATTGCTCTGCCTTGGCTCTTATTTTGGTGATTTTGTGGACGTTGCAGAGATATACGAAATAATGAGATCTCCTGGGCTATTGAAGACTCCATCGGGGTGTTTGATGGAATGAAGAAGCTGAACACACTGTAAGAACATACCCTCCGACCCCCCCTTCCTACCCATCCACACCCTACCCTGGTATGCACTCAAACCCAGCCCCCATATACTCAAACCCCACCCCCATGCACTCAAACTCCGCCCCCATGTACTGAAACCCCACCCTCATGCACTCAAACCCCACCCCCATGTACTCAAACCCCGCCCTCATGCACTCAAACCCCGCCCTCATGCACTCAAACCCCGCCCCCATGTACTCAAACCCTGCAGGCCCAGCTCTCTGAGTAAATGGGGGGCCCTGGGGGTGTCTGACGCTGCTGTGCTTATTTCAGGGTTCTGCAGAGAAACGGTATCAAATCCATCACCAGGAAGGCCTTCGATGGGCTGGAGGCCCTGGAGCACCTGTGAGTTTGCTCAGGGGGCGGGGGGGTTTTAGGAGGGTCCTTTTTTTCAGCCTCCATCATTTCACACACCGTTTCCATTCTGGTACCCAGTAAAACACCTATTTTTGTTTTGTGTGACCCATGGCTGCATTTTGAGCTTTCAGCGACAGGCATCATCTTTAACAAGATCAGGTTAAAACCTAGTGTATGGCTGGACCTAACACACGTGATCCGGCCGACCAATGGTGTAACTTCATAACTAGGCTGACCAATGGTGTAACCAGTGGTTAGGGTTAGGGTCACTCAGTCACAGACATTCGCATTTGTAGGGCTGGCCCCGCTGTTGCGGTCCAGCCAAAAAAGAAAAATTAAGAATGGCACCGCTTGAACATACAGTACCACTATTGCAGACTTTTTTGTGGGATTTTTTAGGGATGTAATTGTATGCTATTTGCGTTAATTAGCTTACAGTTCCTGTAAAATGTTGTGTTGGTTGTGGAAACATTGTTCTGACTTGCTGATGTCAACCATAATATGGAGGCAATATGCTTTGGCTGCAGTTTCGCTGTGGTTTGACAGTCACATGAGCAGAAATGGCTTTATGCTGCCATGTTTGTTACTGTAGCTCAGTTTGTAGGCTGTATTGTTAATCATGGTGGCAGAAAGCATTTAACATTTAATATGGCCAGACAAACATGAGTTATTCATTTTATCCTTTGAGTGAGCATGTGTGCTGTGATTGTGGGCGTTATTGAAAAGATGTTTTCAAATCTGATTGGCTGGAGTAGACTTGCTGAGTAAAACCCATTTGTGTAAAAAATTTGTGTCTTGCTGTCAAAAACCTATAAAAGAATGCAAACAACTGCACATGTTCCAGACGATGCTGGAACTGTACTTCCCTCTAGGGTTTTCAACACACTTGTTCCTGGTTGTGATTATACACTTTGTTGTACGTCGCTCTGGATAAGAGCGCCTGCCAAATGCCTGTAATGTAATGTAATGATGCGTGAACGCGTATGGAGTCATTGTCAAATGGCTGCCCATACACTAGTCTTTACGGAAAAAATAATGTGTGTCAATAAATTAAAATGTATGACTACATTTGCCTGTTCGAGAGAGATTTGTTTGTGAAAACGTGTGAATCAGTTCATATTATTTCGAAACCAAGTACATTTGTATGTTTGGGAGAGATTTCTTTGAGAGTGCAAAAACTTATGTATGAGCCAGCTATTTTTATTTATGAATCAATTACATGTATTTTTTCAGGAGAGATTTGAGAGTGAAAACATATTTGTTAAAAAATTCATATTATTTAATGATTTATGAGACTGTAATGATCTCATACATCACAGGAAACAGGAAGTGTGTAAGTGTATGTTAACTCATTCTGTGCTCTCCGCCCGTCTCTGACAGGGACTTGAGTAAGAATGGGATCATGTCCGTGCACCCCGAGGCTTTCTCCCACATGAAGCTGAAGACCCTGTGAGTCCTGAGCGCCCGGGGATACGGAGACATCCCATAATCCTCACATGCATAGTAAAGATTAAATCTGGGGAGAAGCCAGTATATAGCAGCAGTAGTGCAGATTCTTTATTATGAGATTACTTCAGGGCTCTACAGTGCTCCCATTTTAGGAGCATTTGCTCCTGAAAATTTGTGTGCTAACTGGAAAGCGCAAGTACTAATTGGAATGAAATTGTGGGCTGAATGTTTAAACTTTTCAAAAGAATTGTAGTGTAGAGCCCTGTTTCTTGGGCTATTGGCAGCATGATGGACTAAAACGGCATCAGCAGAAATCAAGAAATCAAGCAGTTACTGTACAGATAAAGTTTGCTGATTTGTTTTTCTGTTCAAATGAACTTGCTTTTGCATGTGAATGTTTTTACCTACATGTTCGTTTCGCATTTATTTTTGTTTTTGTCGGAGCAAACCTTGGCAGTCCCTGGTCTCTGTTGTTGAGGAGCATGTGCATGCAGTGCGTTTTGTGGTCTGCACTGGGAGCTGAGATGGGGCAGTAATTAAAGGCTGAGCTGTGTGTTCCTCAGGCTGCTGAACTCCAGCAGTCTGCTGTGTGACTGCCAGCTGCAGTGGATGGGCGGATGGCTGACCGCCAGCGGCTTCCAGCACTCGGTCGCGGCCGTCTGTGCCCACCCGGCCAGCCTGCTGGGCCGCCCCGTCCTGTCTGTGAGCCCGGACCTGTTCGTCTGTGGTGAGTGATCGGCCCTGCCTGGTCTACTGTCCCTTACCGTTGTGAATGCCGCTGGAACACTGCTTCATTAATAGTGTATAGGTGCTTTCTCTGGAGTTTATGTGGAATTGTCTGTTGTGATGATCTTGGGTGTTCATAAAGGATAAGGGGGCATCCAACAACACTAATAACCTAAAATTCAAATTAGTACAGGCAAGGTAATACTTTATATTATTTAAAAAGTGAACATGTAAACAAGGCTGACGATGATGATGATGCCGCATCGATGGTTTTGTGAAGTTACTGCAGGCCCAGAGTGGGGTAGGGGTGTAATTACCAGAACAGTGGATCTTCAGAAACGGTGTCTGTTTCTGGTTCAAGTGTCATTTGGACGTATCAATCCCTTATCGGATACAAGGCTATCACATATGTACTTCGGAACACTGTTTTGTGCGTGTGTATGTACAAGTCACTGGTTCATTGGTCAAATTGGTAGCCTCGTTTGTAGCTTTCTTAGCTATAGAGCATATAGCTAACGAGGCTCTGTAGCTGGCTTTAGGATCTGGCAAGCTATTGGCTAGCTGCCTTTATAGCTAGCTAGCTGCGAACTTACTAGAAAAGTAAGCCACATTAAATTTGATTCAGTTCGTTTAGTAGCACAGAGCTGTGCTTAGTAGCCTTGCTCTAGCTTTATTTCATGCAAAGTTAGCTAGACAGCATGCTAATAACGGGTAATAATGTCCAATGCAGTTCCTACGTGAATAGGCGCATAGTTACGCATGCTTAGCCTTATATCCAATAAATCGATACGTTCAAATAGCACTTGAACAAACTGAGGCCGCTTCTGCAGATCTACCGCTCTGGTAATGATGCGGGCATCCGTGCACACACTCACCCTTGCCCCCCCCCCCCCCCAGATGACTTTCCAAAGCCCCGGATCGCGGAGCACCCGGAGACGATGGTGGCGCTGAGGGGGACCAACGTGACCCTGAGTTGCCGGGCGACGAGCAGCAGCGACTCCTCCATGAGCACGGCCTGGCGCAAGGACGGGGAGCTGCTCTACGATGCCCAGGTGCAGAACTTCGCCCGCTACCAGCAGGGGGAGCTGGTGTACACCACCGTACTGCACCTGCTCAACGTCAACTTCACCGATGAAGGCCGCTACCAGTGCGTGGTCACCAATCACTTCGGCTCCAACTACTCCAGTTGGGCCAAGCTCACTGTCAACGGTACGTACCCACGCCAGCTTCTGTACCAACGCTACTTTCTGTACCCACGCTAGCTTCTGTACCAACACTAGCTTCTGTACCCACACCAGCTTCTGTACCAACGCTACTTTCTGCACCAGCGCTAGCTTCTGTACCCACACTAGCTTCTGTACCAACGCTACTTTCTGCACCAGCGCTAGCTTCTGTACCCACGCCAGCTTCTGTACCCACGCTAGCTTCTGTACCAACACTAGCTTCTGTACCCACACCAGCTTCTGTACCAATGCTACCTTCTGTACCCACGCTAGCTTCTGTACCAACGCTAGCTTCTGTACCCACGCTAGCTTCTGTACCAACGCTAGCTTCTGTACCCACGCTAGCTTCTGTACCAACGCTAGCTTCTGTACCCACGCTAGCTTCTGTACCAACGCTAGCTTCTGTACCCACGCTAGCTTCTGTACCAACGCTACCTTCTGTACCCATGCTAGCTTCTGCACCAACACCAGCTTCTGTACCAACACCAGCTTCTGTACCCACACTAGCTTCTGTACCAACACTAGCTTCTGTACCCACGCTAGGTTCTGTACCCACACTAGCTTCTGTACCAACACTAGCTTCTGTACCCACGCTAGCTTCTGTACCAACGCCTGCTTCTGTACCAATGCTAGCTTCTGTACCCATACTAGCTTCTTTACCCACGCTAGCTTCTGTACCCACGCCAGCTTCTGTACCCACACCAGCTTTTGTACCAATGCTACCTTCTGTACCCACGCCAGCTTCTGTACATGAGTTTATATGAGCACACACAATAACACATGCACACGCACAGACCTACGCACGCACGCACGCACACACACATTCACACACATGCGCGCACGCACACTCACACGCTCAGACACACACGCACACGCACGCACGCACGCACGCGAACGCGCACTCACACACACTCAGACACACACAGATATTCACACACTCTCACACACACACACACACACACGGTGGATGCTCTGCCTGTGCCTTACCTGAGACGTACCTGTTCCCCAGAGCTGCCGTCCTTCCTGAAGACGCCGATGGACCTGACCATCCGCACAGGCACCATGGCGCGGCTGGAGTGTGCGGCTGAGGGCCATCCTGCGCCCCAGATCGCCTGGCAGAAGGACGGGGGCACAGACTTCCCCGCTGCCCGCGAGCGCCGCATGCACGTCATGCCCGATGATGACATCTTCTTCATCGCCAACGTGAAGACCGAGGACATGGGCGTGTACAGCTGCACTGCCCAGAACGCGGCCGGCAGCCTCTCGGCTAACGCCACACTCACTGTGCTGGGTGAGCCTTTATGCTAACGCTACACTCACTGTGCTGGGTGAGCCTTTATGCTAACGCCACACTCACTGTGCTGGGTGAGCCTTTATGCTAACGCTACACTCACTGTGCTGGGTGAGCCTTTATGCTAACGCTACACTCACTGTGCTGGGTGAGCCTTTATGCTAACGCTACACTCACTGTGCTGGGTGAGCCTTTATGCTAATGCCACACTCACTGTGCTGGGTGAGCCTTTATGCTAGCCACACTCACTGTGCTGGTGAGCCTTTATGCTAACGCTACACTCACTGTGCTGGGTGAGCCTTTATGCTAATGCCACACTCACTGTGCTGGGTGAGCCTTTATGCTAACGCTACACTCACTGTGCTGGGTGAGCCTTTATGCTAATGCTACATTCACTGTGCTGGGTGAGCCTTTATGCTAATGCTACACTCACTGTGCTGGGTGAGACTTTATGCTAATGCTACACTCACTGTGCTGGGTGAGACTTTATGTGCGTGTATGTGTGTGTTTGTAAAATGCATGGTGGCTCAGTGCTGCAGTAGTGCTGTATATAACACGCTGTATAAGCTTCCCTCTTTAACCGGTTTCTTGCAGAAACGCCGTCCTTCCTGCGCCCCCTGGAGGACCGCACAGTGGCGCGCGGCGAGACGGCGGTCCTGCAGTGCATCGCGGGCGGAAGCCCCGCCCCCCGCCTCAACTGGACCAAGGACGACGGGCCGCTGGTCCTGACCGAGCGCCACTTCTTTGCCGCTGCCAACCAGCTGCTGATCATCGTGGACGCGGGTCCCGCCGACGTGGGCAAGTACACCTGCAGCATGTCCAACACGCTGGGCACCGAGCGCGGGCACGTCTACCTCAGCCTGTCCCCCGCCCCCAACTGCGACCCGCCCGCCGCCTACACGCAGGACGGCTGGACCACCGCCGGCATCGTCATCATCGTGGTGGTGTGCTGCGTGGTGGGGACCTCGCTCGTATGGGTCATCGTCATCTACCACATGAGGAGGCGGAGTGAAGACTACAGCATCACGCACACAGGTCAGCTGGTCACCGCATCACAGGTCAGCTGGTCACCGCATCACAGGTCAGCTGATCATCACATCACAGGTCAGCTGATCACGGAAGACTGACACTCCCCCCCCCCCCCCTCTCTCTCTCTCTCTCTCTCTCCCCCCCTCTCTCTCCCTCCCCCTCTCTCTCTCCCTCTCCCCCTCCCCCCCCCTCTCTCTCTCTCTCTCCCTCTCTCCCCCCCCCCTCGCTCTTTCTCTCCCTCTCCCTCTCCCTCCCCCTCGCTCTCGCTCTCCCTCTCCCTCTCCCTCCCCCTCTCTCTCTCCCTCTCCCCCTCCCCCTCTCTCTCTCTCTCTCTCCCTCTCCCCCTCCCCCCTCTCTCTCCCTCTCCCTCTCCCTCCTCCTCTCGCTCTCGCTCTCCCTCTCCCTCTCCCTCTCCCTCTCTCTCTCTCTCTATAGATGAGATGAACCTGCCAGCGGACATCCCCAGCTACCTCTCCTCCCAGGGCACGCTGTCTGAGCCCCAGGACGGCTTCAGCGGCTCTGAGGCGGGCAGCCACCAGCAGCTCATGCCCCCGCTGCCCAACGGCTGTGCGCACAAGGGCCCCGACGGTAAACCCCCGATATGGCCACAGTTAGGACTAATCCCAGACTGGATAATCTGATTTTAGGCACTAATCTCAGACAGGATTATCTCAGCTAGGCACTACTCACAGACATGAGAATCTGACTTTAGGCACTAATCACAGACAGGATAATCTTATCTAGGCACCAATCACAGACAGGATATTCTGACTTTAGGCACTAATCACAGACAGGATACTCTTATCTAGGCACTAAAATCACAGACATGATAATCTGATTTGAGGCACTAATGACAGACCGGATAATTTCAGCTCGGCACTAATGACAGACAGGATAATCTGAGCTAGGCACTAATCACTGACAGGATAATCTCAGCTAGGACTAATCGAGCCCCAGCTGAGCGTGTGATGCTCTGGGTGTTGTGTGTTGCAGGTGTGTGCTACGGGGACACGGCGGGTGGTGAGGCAGATTCGGAGGGGAGTGGGGTTCTGCAGGCCCGTGTGGGGTCCCTGTTCCCCCGGCACAGCAGCTTGCACCCTGCAGACCCTCGGGACGGGCTGTCCGGGCCCCCCGCGGGTGAGAAACCCTAACCCTAACCCTGAACCCGAACCCCACAATTCTGGGGCACTTACACTGGTGCTAGCAGAACACACAGCTGATTGGAGGGGAATAAGCCCCGCCTCCTTTAGAACTCCCTGTGTAATCTGCAGTGTTATTTCATGGAAATTCAGAGTGTATTTAAAAAGGCTGTAAAGTGGCCTACCTGCAGGTCAGTAACAGGATCTCTTAGGTGTCAGTAGGTGTGACGTGGCTTGCTATGCTTCTGTCAATCAGGTGGTGCCGGCTCGTTGGTGATCTGTTCAGATTGCTATGACAACGCTAACATCTACTCGCGCACGCGGGAGTACTGTCCGTACGCCTACCTGGCAGAAGACGACGCGCTGGAAAAAGGTGCGGCCGGCGAGGGGGCCCTGGGGCCGGAGCCAACGCGGGACGGCCTCCTCCACAGCCAGGACCCCCCCGCCATCTTCCACAGCCAGGACCCCCCCGCCATCTTCCACAACCAGGACCCCCCCGCCATGTTCTGCTCCAGCGGCCACGGCGGTAAGGCTTCCCCTCACCCCTCACCCTCACCCACCCAACCCACACCTCCCCAACCATCACCCACACCTCACCCCAACCCTCACCCACACCCTCACCCCAACCCTCACCCACACCCACACCCCAACCCTCACCCACACCCACACCCCAACCCTCACCCACACCCTCACCCCAACCCTCACCCACACCCAACCCACACCCCAACCCTCACCCACACCCAAACCCACTCCCACACCCTTACCTACACTCCATCCCTCACCCATACCCACATCCCAACCCACACCCACACACAAACCCTCACCCACACCCTCACCCACACCCCAACCCTCGCCCACATCCCAACCCTCACCCAAACCCTCACCCACACCTCAACCCTCACCCTCCTCACCCTAACCCTAACTGAACTATAATTTGAGCGCTAAAACCTAATTAAAGCCATAAATACCATTGAAAACATCTGATTATTCATTTAAAATAGATGAAAAACCAAGTAAATATCATAAATTCAATAATACAAATGCAAAATAATATGTTTGAGGTCATAAAAAAAAATGTTTTCCCTGAAAAAATATGCATAAATTCATATATGGTCATAGGTACCCATGCTAGTAGGGAAAATATTTGGCTCATCCAAAATGAAAAACGAACCCGTCCTAACTGTAAAGGTACCAACACCCTCAGACTTACCGTTTTCCTAACCCTAGCCGAACCCTAATTTTAATGGGGGTGCAGTAATACCCCTCTCTAAGGTGGGGGTGCAGTAATACCCCTCTCTCTGTTCTTCTCTGCAGATGTCCCTCGGTCGTTTTGGGGGGACAGCCCTTCCTCTCTGGGGGGGGGACCCCAGGGACGTTCTCGGCTGGCGGTCAGCGTTCATGAGGAGCCCCGACTCGGTGGGGGGGGGCGGCGCAGCGATGCGGAGGGTGTCCCGGACAGAGAGGCCCTTCCTGGCCCCCGCACACAGGACCACTGCACTGCCTCCAACAGGACTAACCCCCCCCAGGAGCACAGGGGTCCCACATAGAGCCCCCCCTTACCACCTCCTCCTGACCTTCCCTCTGTCACTGCATCTACACACACACACTCACATACACACACACACACTCACATACCCTCTCACACACACAAACACTCACACACACACACACCCTCTCATGCTCACACACACACACACACACACTCAAATACCCTCTCACACATACACACTCACATACCCTCTCACAGGCACGCACATACACACACACACACACACAGGGACAGAGGGATGTCTTGCTATCTGCAGTTTTCTATGTTTACATTCCCCCAGTGACCTTCGTCTCCTTTTTTAAACTCTACTCTAAGCTGGAAAAACAGCGGCTGGACAGGTAGTCTTCAGTCCAACACCCTGCAGCCATGCCTGGGCGGGGCAGCGGGTGGGGCAGTGGCAGGGCTGTGGGCGGGGCTGTGGGCGGGGCATGGTGATGACTGTGTTTCTGGAGGAGTAGTTTCAGCCTTCGCACTGCAGGACTCTTCTCTGCAGCCCCACTGTTCCACGCAGGACACCTGCCTTCATCTTCATCTTCTTCCTCTGGCCTTCCACTAAAGGTACTAGGAGACAACCCGTCCCCTTCCTTTCAAAATGGGGTCTTGGAGGAGCCCCAAGCCTCAAAAGACTCTTAGGGGAGATTAAGAAAGCTCTGGACCTGTTGCTTTCATGGTACAGGGTTCGGGGGCGTGGTCTATCGCCTGTCAATCATCCGTTTCTACATCCAGTCATTGTTACCTGTTGGCCAGCTCGCCCCCTAAAGCCCGCCTCCAGCAGTGACCCTCCCACTGTGCTGGCCTCCAATCATATTCCTTTAGCGGCCTTCTAAACTGCTGGGCTTTTTTGTTGGTGTACGTGCGTGTGCGTGTGTACACGCAAAGGCATGAGTCATATTGTATTTTTTTAAAGAAAGCATATCAGGCAAGCTAAAGAAATGTTATATTGCACATTTTACAGTTGTGGTGTTGTTGACAGTTTGTTCGGAGTTGTCAAACCTGTGTGTTTGTGTATGTCTGTGTGTATATTAGCACATGGTTCTGAATCAGTGTGTGTGTGTGCGCATGTGCTTGTGTGTGCTTGTGCGTGCTTGTGTGTGTGTGCGCGCGCGTATGTGTGTGGGGGGGGTTTGTGTGTGTGCGTGTGCACTTTATGTCTGTGCTAGTGTGCGTGCGTGTGACTAGTTGGGGGTGAGGGAGGAGGGAGGGGGATTGTGGGATTGAATTGTTTGAGACGCACGCGTGATGATGTCAGTGTTCCACCCGCCTTTTCCTGGTCACTGATCCGATGCTGTGTCACGCTGGGTCTGGCTGCTCCTGTCTTCCTGTGCAGTCTGCATGGCCTCTTCCTCTTTTCTGTTTTCTTTTTTGTTTTATAGCTTTTTAACGGCATTATTATCTTGAATTTGCTGTGTGTTTTTACAGGAATGGGAGAGTGACCATTTTACATTCGAGCCAGGGATTCTTTTTCAGAGCAAAATAAGGAATAAATGGTGTATGAATGTGCACATATAGTTATTATTTAAGAATTGTGTGCATACATTTCCCTGCATGCCTGTAAGGTGGAAATGCTTCCCTGTTGGCTTTCTACTGCAAAGCATTAAACATTCTTTTTTAGAAAGTGATATTTCTAAAGAAATGTGCAGTTTAATTTTTTTAAAATCATTTTAATCAGTGTGGCTAAATTCATACCATGGGACTGAAGGTTTTGCAGTAGACTATTGGCTATAAAGGCTGTGCAAGTGAGTATTATTTGAACTGAACTCCTTTTAAAAATTCATTTGCCAGTTTCTTCAGGCAGCAGTTTTCCAATATTTTGCTATATTTTTACTGTGTGAATGCTGGCTAACAGGACACTTCCAAAGATAGCTGGGCACTCCATTTCCCATTGCTGAAAAATACTGTGCCTTGCTTTTGAAGCTCTCCCTCTCTCTCTCCCTCTCTCTTTTTCTCTCTCTCTCTATGTGTACCCTTTCACCTGATACATTACTGTTTTTGTGGGAGTAGTTTTTATGGCCTGTGCTCAGTGACCTTGTTCAGGAGGTGTGTGAGTTGTTACTCTCTGCCATCTCGCCTTGGCACATGATGATTACACTCCTTTGGCCTTGTGTCTGCTTCTCTATTCCCTTTACTGTTTCAGCATTTTAACAGCGAGTTCCTGAAAAAGGCCGTTAAATGAGCAGTTTACTCCTGTGGACAGTGAGCTGAAGTGCATGCTCTGGGATCTCCCTGCTCTGGGATCTCTCTGCTCTGGGATCTCTCTGTTCTGGGATCTCCCTGCTCTGGGATCTCCCTGCTCTGGGATCTCTCTGCTCTGAGATCTCCCTGTTCTGGGATCTCTCTGCTCTGGGATCTCTCTGCTCTGGGATCTCCCTGTTCTGGGATCTCTCTGCTCTGGGATCTCTCTGCCCTGGGATCTCCCTGTTCTGGGATCTCCATGCTCTGGGATCTCTCTGCTCTGGAATCTCTCTGCTCTGGGATCTCCCTGTTCTGGGATCTCCCTGTTCTGGGATCTCTCTGCTCTGGGATCTCCGTGCTCTGGGATCTCTCTGCTCTGGAATCTCTCTGTTCTGGGATCTCCGTGCTCTGGCACAGCTGTGTCTCAGTAGAGCTGCCAGTTCAGGCCTTTCCGTGTCAGATATCTGATGGGTTTTTGTTTAATATGATTCTGCCACATAATGCCACTCATTGTCTCTTATACTTTGTGTTCCTCTGCCAATATTGTTTCACGTTTATACCAAAGTACCACTTCTATGCTTTGGCAATACTAAAATGCTGCTTGTTTTTGTATTGTTAAAAAAAAACATGCATTCCTTTTTTTGATGTCATTTTTAAATGTTGAGTAATTGTACATTCTGTAAAGCATGTAAAAAAAAAAATAAAGAAAACCCTGAAATGTAGCCGTCCTTAAAACAATAAACACAGACTCATACATTGTTTGTACACGATCTGAATGTTTGGCTGTTCTGGAGATTTCCTTATGAGTTTTTACAGTATAGAAGTGAACTGTGTGGTAGTGTGACACTAACATTTTGGAACAGCTTCCAGAAAGTTGCAGGCTATGAATGACTGGTACACCTATCGGGAGTAACATGTCTGAATGGGGCCAGTCCAGGCTGTAATATTGGGTCCCAAGTTTGTGGTGCCATCTTTTTAAACATGCCCACTATGGTGGTCGTATCTGCCAGGTAAAAATCCTCTGGCTTCCCAGTGCTTCTTTAGCTCTCAACGTGCTGATAGTTCTGTGTGTGAGTGCTGATTTCTGTTAGTTCTGTGTGTGAGCGCTGATTTCTGTTCTGTGTGTGAGCACTAATTTCTGTTCTGTGTGTGAGCACTAATTTCTGTTCTGTGTGTGAGTGCTGATTTCTGTTCTGTGTGTGAGCGCTGATTTCTGTTCTGTGAGTGCTGATTTCTGTTCTGTGTGAGCGCTGATTTCTGTTCTGTGAGTGCTGATTTCTGTTCTGTGTGTGAGTGCTGATTTCTGTTAGTTCTGTGTGTGAGCGCTGATTTCTATTCTGTGTGTGAGCGCTGATTTCTGTTCTGTGTGTGAGCGCTGATTTCTGTTCTGTGTGTGAGCACTAATTTCTGTTCTGTGTGTGAGTGCTGATTTCTGTTAGTTCTGTGTGTGAGCACTAATTTCTGTTCTGTGAGTGCTGATTTATTTTCTGTGTCTAAGTGCTGATTTCTGTTAGTTCTGTGTGTGAGCGCTGATTTCTGTTCTGTGTGAGCGCTGATTTCTGTTCTGTGAGTGCTGATTTCTGTTCTGTGTGTGAGTGCTGATTTCTGTTAGTTCTGTGTGTGAGCGCTGATTTCTGTTCTGTGTGTGAGCGCTGATTTCTATTCTGTGTGTGAGTGCTGATTTCTATTCTGTGTGTGAGCGCTGATTTCTATTCTGTGTGTGAGCGCTGATTTCTGTTCTGTGTGTGAGTGCTGATTTCTGTTAGCTGTCGATGTGCTGATAGCTGTGTGTGAGTGCTGATTTCTGTTAGCTGTGTGTGAGTGCGCTGATGTCTGTTTCTATGCCTACACTGTGCTCTGGAGAACATACATGCTAGCTGTTAAAATACAGGACAGATGTGCAGCGGACATTGGTCTGCACGAACACTGACTTGGAAGGTGCCACCGGCCGCGGTGAGTGGGAGCGATGTGGAGGCAGTGCCTGAGGAACTCTCACCTGAGGAAATCTCACCTGTGGAAATTTCAACAGGATTCATGGATTCTCACGCAGTTCTTGGCAGTCATGTAAGTACTTCAACTATAAGGGATTGATAATGCTGATCCTGATTGGATGATGGGGGACTGAAGATGCTGATCCTGATTGGGTGATGGGGGACTGAAGATGCTGATCCTGATTGGGTGATGGGAGATTGATGATGCGGACTCTGATTGGGTGATGGGAGAATGATGATGCTGAACCTGATTGGGTGATGGAAGAATGATGATGCTGACCCTGATTGGGTGATGTTGAGTTGGTGTACTGAAGGCATTGAGTTCATTATTGTTCATGTCTGACAAAGTTCGTTTTTAAAAAGGAATTCTGTGTTAGCAAAAGGACTAAGTAGCATGAAATAGTTGGTTGTTTAAGCATCTTTTAACAGGAGACCGTTAACGTTCTCACACAATGTTCATTCACCTGTGCTATTACATGTCTTTCACAAGCAATGGAGCTTCAGGCCTTCATTCAGCAATAGAGGTGCTGTTTGTGAACAATGATGACAGTCATGTTGGTTCAATTGCAGTTTGCTTGCTGGAGTGTAAACCTCAGATTTAACCCCCTAGGCCACAGAACAGCAGTACAAATGGAACAGCTGTCCAATTCTGTGAAATGAACATTAGCTGTTCCAGTTGTAATGCAGTTCTGTGGTCAAGGGGTGTCAACTTCAGCAAAGCACACTGCAATTGACTCGGTGTGCTGTAATGCGATGATCATTTTAGCTTTTATCTGGTGTTTCCTGTGAAATGTGATTTCCTAACTGAAAATCCTCTACTGCTATTAATTACATGGAAATAGAGATGTTCAACAGAGGTTCCAATTTAATGTCGCACATTTCTCTTTAGTTTCAGTCAATCAATCAAAACTTTATTTTGGACTCAAGGTCCATATAAAAGACAGAACATTACATAGATAAAATTACATACAAATGTACCATAAAAGATCATAATTTAAAAGAGAAAAAAAAAAGATTAATGTCTTACATAAAGACAACTGTTCCAATGTCTCCACAGCTGTGACTGGTATCATGTAGTACTAAACCTTATGTTAGATAAAACCAAGATTACTAAATACTAAGTTTATACTAAATACTAAATTTGCGTGAGAGAATGTTAGCTTGTGCATACATCATGCGACACTACCTATAAATATCATCATCATCTGTCATTTGTACTGTAATAAAATGTCCAAGATATTTTACCTTATTACAGACACCAAGATTATTATCAGACATTTTGAAATCAGAGAATTCTAGACATTTGTCCTCTTTTGTTCAACAGGTCATGACAACACTCTTACTGGCATTATATTTGATATCATGTTCCACACCATACACAGAACATATAGTAAGGAGCTGCTGGAGACTAGTGCTACTGGGACTAAGGACCACAAGATCATCTGCATACATAATATGGTTCACTAGAGTATTACCAATCATGCACCCAGTATTACAGGCTTTTAATTGCTTGGACAGATCATCCATATATAGATTAAAAAGAACTGGGGACAAGACTCCCCCTTGTCTGACACCATTGCTAACCCCAAATGGGGCTGAGACACTATTGCCCCATTCTACTTGCATAGTCTGGTGGCAATACCAGTATAGTCTGGGGGGCATACCAGCATAGTCTGGGGGGCAGCATACCAGCATAGTCTGGGGGGCATACCAGCATAGCCTGGTGGGCATACCAGCATAGACTGGTGGGTATACCAGTAAGCCAGACTTCTCACTATGTACTTGGGCACCCCTCTTTGACTCAATTTAACAAACAACTTTCTATGATTAACACGATCAAAGGCTTTGAAAGCATCAATAAAACACATAAGAACTGATGAGTTTTGACCTCATATATACCCAAGTCAGTGCCATGTTTAGCTTTAAAGCCAAACTGGTTATCTGTGGAGTTAATAAACTCATTTAATCTATCCAGGATTCTTTCTAGGACTTTTGACAGTATGCTGGCTAGAGCTATGGGCCTGTAGTTATCTAGGCTACATACTTTACCAGCCTTGTACTGAATGACTGTTACTAACAGAACAGACTTACCAGCCTTGTACTTAATGGCTGGCACTAACAGAACAGACTTACCAGCCTTGTACTTAATGGCTGGCACTAACAGAACAGACTTACCAGCCTTGTACTTAATGGCTGGCACTAACAGAACAGACTTACCAGCCTTGTACTTAATGGCTGGCACTAACAGAACAGACAACATGAGTCTGGTAACAAGCCATGAATCATAAAGCCAGTAAAATTTGATATATATATTTTTCAGACCATTCTCTGTAAACCCTAGAGATGATTGTGCGTGAAAATCCCAGTAGATCAGCAGTTTCTGAAATATTCAAACCAGCCCGTCTGGCACCAACAACCATGCCACGTTCAAAGTCACTTAAATCACCTTTCTTCCCCATTCTGATGCTTGGTTTGAACTTCAGCAGATCGTCTTGACCATGTCTACATGCCTAAATGCATTGAGTTACTGCCACATGATTGGCTGATTAGATATTTGCGTTAACGAGCAGTTGAACAGGTGTACCTAATAAAAAGTATGTGTGTATATACATATATATATATATATATATATTTAGTAATGTGAAAACCAGCCCCTCTTCCTCATCCATCTCTCATTTGCTGTGGAATACATTGCATCCAGCATTCCTCGCGTGGAGAGAGGTGTGTGAGATGGATGCGCATTGGCTCTATACATTATTTTAAATAATTAAATACTTCAGTAAATAATTAATATGGGTTTTGTGTGAGGCACCGCCTGGGCCCATGGTAAAACCCTTTCCATGTTTCCCTCTTTATTACACACCCTGGTTTAGGCACTGCACCGTAGGAAAGTCCGTTTTCTTCAGGATTAAATAAATACAAACATCTAATGACTCTCCAATTTCCATGTCTTCTGTGAAAATCAATTTCGATATTTCATATCCGTCCTCTGCATGAGAGTGGCGTTGTATCATTGCTTTTACAGAAATTATTTGGAAATTAATTTGGTCTGCTGTAATTATTTCCTTCAAGGAGTAACAATTTGGTTACCTTTTCAGTAACATAAAACATTGTCGATCACAATATTTGAAATGTGAACCTGTTTATCATAGTTAATACAAAGACCTTTTGGGGGGTGGGGGGTGGGGGGGTACTCAACGTGAGAAACCACCAACCACGTAAAACTGTTTTACGACACCTAGTTGTCATACAGAAGATATGTTACTGAAATGAATGGGAATTAATGACAACACATAATAATAGAAATATTATTTGTTTTAATCAAACCAAAGGGGCACGTCGGGGACTCGGAACTCCCTCGCGTCTGCTCATGAAAACAAAGGAAGCGCGTGTGAGCAGCAGGCCTGTATAATAAACCTGCGCGTGCCATGGCGTGTATGGAATGATTACATTCCTAAGAGCGGTGGATCCTCAATGAAATGAAGAAAATGCGGATGATAGCTGGGGAGATTTAATTTACCGAATTCATTCGCAAGAGGGCAGCTTTGAGACATAACTCACATTCTACGTTTCCTAATGCCCAGCAAATGAAGTGTGCCTCCAGTTTGAATATTAAAACATAAATTAATGAAAGCTGTTTAAAATTCAGTCTACGTCATATTATTTAGTTCTTGGTCTACTGCATTCAATGGTGGACTCCAGAATAATGGCGGCAGCTCCGTTCAGATCGTGATTAGAATAAAGAAAAACATTAGTGAGTAGCAAACTAATTCTTTTATAGAAATATTAACCGACCCTATTTCGTAGTTTCAGTGGGCCAGTAGTTTTTAGAAATTTAGAAAGTCTCGGTTGCAAAAATTATCCACAACTGCTTTGATCACAACTGTTGGTACACAACGGTGCATATATTTGGATCATCGTATCGGTAGTCTAAAATGTAATACTTGTGCAAGTCATAAGAAGCAGACTCCTTACGTTTTCTAGTGAAACTTGTGACTCTAAAATAAACGCACGGTCAAATGCGTGAAATTGTATGCAGTTCATGTCAAGTCAAATTAGGTTAAGCTGGGCGGCAGAATTTTTACTTCAGTTTCCATGTGCTTATAAAAATCGGCGATCTGCCATTCAAATAGGCTTTACTTATGGGAAGCTCGCTATATATGAAGTTGCAGGTTATTATATTTAACGTACGGCTACCTGTGTACGCATCGAGCGATGTGGAAGGTGTGTGGGATTAATGGCGTTAGCGCGCCATATTTGGTGTTACTGGGAGAAGCCTCCGGGATAGACCAGCTCAATTATTTTCACCATTGTCCGATGATCAATATTTTTGTTTCCTCTTCCCTCTGATTGGTTATTTACAACAACAATCAATAGCGTCTGCTTCCCCGTCAGTGCAAGTTAAACATGACAATTCCTTAAAAGTTCTGGAAATGTTGCCGTCCTGCACTGGCGAAACGCACGACTTGTGAGCGACTGACCAGCGGCGGGGCAGAGGAACGTGTCTGCCTCTAACGCTGACGGGTGGACCAGGCTGTTGGATGGTGAGCTTGTGGAGCGAAGGACTCGGACTGCCATCTGGAAAGACGGGCACTCCTCGCACACAAACGCACGCGCGTGCTCACTCGGTGCACCAGGTGTGTTACGGCCGTGTGCTAGGAATGCAGCTGCGTTTGCCACGCTAGAGGGAACAGGTGCGTGGGACACATGTTGCAGAAAGGCAATCATAGCCGGAATAAGAAGAAACCGAGACTTTGGAACTAAACTCTACGAAACTGCGATGTAATTAAGTAACAACTACCGTGGCTTTTGTATTCAGTTACATCGGCTAGCAGGTGCGTAGAGATTATTGATTAAACGCGGTTGATATTTTAAGCATGCACGGACTGTCATAAGCAGTCTGAACTACCGACCAACCCAAATGGCGAGCCGTGTTCAGATGAGTGATCGGAATGTCTTTCAGTGTGCTTTTTCATCAGAGAAAAACTAATCTATGTTTCTCTGCTCGGTAGACAGCCATACAAATGCCCGACATAACCGACTCGGGTAGGAAAAATCCAAACATTTTATATGTGCTTCTGCTTCTACGAATGCGGGCGAGCTATTTCTTTTTATTACTGCCGTTTATTCCTAGCTAAATACTGTCGGTTAGTATCTGTGAAACGCGTAATAA
Source organism: Anguilla rostrata (assembly GCF_018555375.3). Taxonomy (NCBI): domain Eukaryota; kingdom Metazoa; phylum Chordata; class Actinopteri; order Anguilliformes; family Anguillidae; genus Anguilla; species Anguilla rostrata. The sequence goes on along the minus strand of NC_057945.1, from coordinate 41,856,492 downwards.
GAAAGTATTGTAACATGGTTTTGAGCTTAATTTTAGAACAACAATCCTGAATGACTATTAGTGGAATATCTGGCTCTACAATTTTGAAAATCCGATCATTTCGCGAGAAACGCTCGCAGCTGTATTTACGCACGAGCCAACCGACCGGCTGTGGCTAGTGTGTAGAGCTGACGTAATCAGCAGGCTAGAATTCACAATCCGTGACATTTTGCATGAGTTCTTACATTCGTGTCGTCATCCCGGGATAAATGCACAGAGAAGCGTCTTTAAAGTGATGGAATTACAATGAACTGTGAAAATTGCCTCGTTTTCGAATCTACTTCACTGTACAATTCTGTTTTCTTTTGCGCGAATACGTCTCGATATATGTAGCGAGAAAAGCAGCCAGCCGCGACACTGAAAACCATCGGAAGGGATTAATCATGTCCAAAACACTGAAGAAGAAGAAGCACTGGTCGAGTAAAGTGCAGGAGTGCGCGATATCCTGGGGAAACGGCCGGGAACTGAGCTCTGTCGTAGAGGTGATGGGGGGCGCGGAGCTTGGCGAGTTCCCCTACCTTGGCCAGGTGAAGGCGGAAGCGATGGCATGTCAGCTCGGGCGGATTCCCTGTCCGGGGGACGTGCTTTTGGAGGTGAACGGAACCCCTGTCAGTGGACTGACCAACCGAGACACACTCGCCGTCATCCGCCACTTCAGAGAACCCATCCGCCTGAAGACCGTCAAACCAGGTACGCGCTGCCCGGGCTGGTCCGCTTTTATTTCCCATTTCACCGTTCATTCTTCTCACTGTGGAATGCTTCTTCGAGTCGTTATTTTCAGTCGTTATTGACCGACAGTTATGTTTTGTGAAAGATGCTTGTATTTATTGGTTCCTAATACTGTGGACGTCAAGGGGGACGGCTCATCTGCAGATGACAGGTTTCTTGGCGCTGTCATAAAGCTTTCTCCACCATTGCTGAGGTCTCTGTGGCATCGCTGTAATGAACATATTCCTACAGCTGATCTGTGGAAAAGTTTCCAGTATTCCCAGTGAATGGATGAGTGTCTCGTGGCACTGGAATGTCGGACTGGTTTAATTCCAGAGTAAAACTCTGTAGAGATTGTACCTAAACTTGTAGCGCCATGAGGCAGATGTGCTGACAGGATGGGGGGGCATTAGGAAATGTTGTCCCGACAGGATGGGGTGGGGGAGGGGTCATTAGGACCCCTCATGCCGACAGGATGGGGGGACACCTTGTCCCAGGTAGCAAAGCCATTTCCACTGTGCCTCTGACTATAAATCGCATTTGTGCAGTGAGGTGAGCCCAGATGTATGTGAGAGAAAGAGCGGCCAGGTGTGTGTGTGTGTGTGTGTGTGTGTGAGAGAGAGAGAGAGAGCCCAGGTGTGTGTGACAGAGAGAGAGCCCAGGTGTGCGTGTGTGTGAGAGAGAGAGAGAGCCCAGGTGTGTGTGTGTGTGTGTGTGTGTGTGTGTGTGTGTGTGTGAGAGAGAGAGAGAGCCTAGGTGTGTGTGTAGTCTCTCTCTGATGAGGGCTGTGTGCGTGTAGTCTCTCTCTGATGATGGCTGTGTGCGTGTAGTCTCTCTCTGATGAGGGCTGTGTGCGTGTAGTCTCTCTCTGATGAGGGCTGTGTGCGTGTAGTCTCTCTCTGATGATGGCTGTGTGCCTGTAGTCTCTCTCTGATGAGGGCTGTGTGCGTGTAGTCTCTCTGATGAGGGCTGTGTGCGTGTAGTCTCTCTCTGATGAGGGCTATGTGCGTGTAGTCTCTCTCTGATGAGGGCTGTGTGCGTAGTCTCTCTGATGATAGCTGTGTGCGTGTAGTCTCTCTCTGATGATAGCTGTGTGCGTGTAGTCTCTCTCTGATGAGGGCTATGTGCCTGTAGTCTCTCTCTGATGAGGGCTGGGTGCGTAGTCTCTGAGGGCTGTGTGCGTGTAGTCTCTCTGAGGGCTGTGTGCCTGTAGTCTCTCTCTGATGACGTTTGTGTGTGTGTGCATTATATATCTCGACAGCTCGGCTTTCTTGTAGCGGTCCCCGTGTGCTGAGGTTTGACTTGGTGTTTATGTGGGTAGTGGCTTTTTATTCTCTAACATCCTCTACCTTTACTCTCTCTCTTCCTCTTTCCTGGCTTCCTCTCCATTTTCCCCCTCCCTTCGTTTTTCTTTCCCTCTCCCCATTTCCCTCTGTCTCCCCCCTCTCTTTCAGTCCTTGGCTCAGGAGCGGCTGTGTTAGGAGTGACTGGGCTGAGTTAAAGCCCATTCTGTGGTCTGTTCAGATATAAATGGTGTTAATTCCATGCAGGTTGCTAAAACGGCCTTTTCACCTCCCCCTTACAGCTTTGTTTCTTATTGGATTTGTATTTGCAGTCCCTGGCCAGTGACACTGAAGGGCAGGGTGTGTTCAGCGCAGGGTGTGTTCAGTGTGGAGTGAACGTGCCGTTTAAACAGCTCTGACTCTGGGGCAGTGAATGACCCGTTTTAACCTTAGAGGGGAATCGTCTGATCTGCAGCAGGGAACAGAACAGTGCCTGGTGTCAGTGCCAGTGTCTGTAAGCAGGCCTGGTGTCAGTGCCTGTGTCTGTAAACAGGCCTGGTGTCAGTGCCTGTGTCTGTAAACAGGCCTGCTGTCAGTGCCTGTGTCTGTAAACAGGCCTGCTGTCAGTGCCATTGTCTGTGAGCAGGCCTGCTGTCAGTGCCGGTGAGCAGGCCTGGTGTCAGTGCCAGTGTCAGGAAACAGGCCTGCTCTCAGTGCCAGTGTCAGGAAACAGGCCTGCTCTCAGTGCCAGTGTCTGTGAGCAGGCCTGGTGTCAGTGCCAGAGAGAGCCCAAGTGTGTGTGTGAGAGAGAGGGCCCAGGTGTGTGTGTGTGAGAGAGAGAGAGAGCCCAGGTGTGTGTGAGAGAGAGAGAGAGCCCAGCGTGTGTGCGTGCATGTGTGCGTGCGTGTGTGTGTGTGTGTGATGTGTGTGATGTGCTGGCTGTGTGTGTGTGTGTGTGTGTGTGTGTGGCTCTATGGCTACAGGCTGCCACTCTCCTTTCTTATTTATTAATGTCTTTTCTCTGTCCACCTCTCCAAACAAGGGAAGGATTTTATGGAATTCTAAAGCGCATTAATCGCATTCAGACCATTTGTTTGGGAATGAGGCGGTTGCCTTGCCAACAAGGAGAGGAGAGTGCTGAAGTGTCGTGTGCAGAGAATGCACTGCTGACGTGCGCTCCATACACAGCATTGAGTGCTCAGCATCCAGACACGTCCATCTGATCACTTACTGATGGCCTGCTGTCTGTACATGCTGTCTGCAGTATCTATGGCCTGCTGTCTGTACATGCTGTCTGCAGTGTCTATGGCCTGCTGTCTGTACATGCTGTCTGCAGTGTCTATGGCCTGCTGTCTGTACATGCTGTCTGCAGTGTCTATGGCCTGCTGTCTGCACATGCTGTCTGCAGTGTCTATGGCCTGCTGTGTGTACATGCTGTCTGCAGTGTCTATGGCCTGCTGTCTGTACATGCTGTCTGCAGTGTCTATGGCCTGCTGTCTGTACATGCTGTCTGCAGTGTCTATGGCCTGCTGTCTGTACATGCTGTCTGTAGTGTTGGTGTGCTTCTCTCTGAAGAGGGGGCCCTGGCACCAGCGAGGTGCTCCTGAGCAGATAGTGTACTGTGTGTATTTAGAGAAGCACTGTCCCTGTGCAGGCTGGTATTACTAGAGAACTAATACAGCTACTGGATGTGCACTGACTGCAGCGGAAAACTTCTGATCCTTCACATCCCCTTTATAATGCGTTTGACATGCTCCCCTCTAGGAGGCGCTATAGAGTACCCAGTGCCTATCTTTCTATCTGTATATCTATCTATCTATCTATCTATGTATCTATCACACACTGCTAAATATGCACTGCAGTGGAACACTCTGAGAAATCAAACGGCTTCTTTCATTTGCATATCAGCCCTCTGCTGCACTTCTAGAAAACATTTAATTCTCTAAACCTGAGAGGAGGAGAATGATCCTTTACCCTTCCCTTACACAAACACACACACACACACACACACACAGCCAGCACATCACACACACACACACACATACACACACACAGCCAGCACATCACACACACACACACACACACAGCCAGCACATCACACACACACACACACAGCCAGCACATCACACACACACACACACACACACACAGCCAGCACATCACACACACACACAACACCACACACACACACACACACACACACACACAGCCAGCACATCACACACACACACACACACACACACAGTCAGAACATCACACACACACACACACAGCCAGCACATCACACACACACAGCCAGCACATCACACACACACACAGCCAGCACATCACACACACACACGCACACACACACACAGCCAGCACATCACACACACACACACACACAGCCAGCACACACACACACACACACACAGCCAGCACATCACACACACACACGCACACACACACACACACAGCCAGCACATCACACACACACACACACACACACACACAGGGCCAGCACATCACACACACACACACACACAGGGCCAGCACATCACACACACACACACACACACACACACACAGGGCCAGCACATCACACACACACACACACACACACAGGGCCAGCACATCACACACACACACACACACACACACAGCCAGCACATCACACACACACACACACACACACACCCAGACAGCACATCACACACACACACACACACACACACATTCATATGCATATGCATTAAACCCCAAACACACGCATATGCATATGTATTCAACCACACACACACACAGCCAGCACATCACACACACACACACACACACAGCCACACATCACACACAACACACAGCACACATCACACACACACACACACACACACACACAGCCAGCACATCACACACACACACACACACACACACACACAGCCAGCACATCACACACACACACACACGCATATGCATATGTATTCAACCACACACACACACACACACAGGAAAATTAGCTTCTGCAGAGTACCCTTCTGTACATGACATATTCCAAATGAAAAGTTTGTTGATGATTTTCTGTAGTGTGCGGAGGAAAAGGCTGTTCTTCTGTAAGTGCCTGTGGGCGAACGTGGATCTCTGTGACTGTAATTGTTTGTGAGTGTTCTGCTCTCATTAGCCTGCTGTAATTAAACGACGATGCTCCTGTACTCCAGTGTCTCAGAAAACTTTCTCCAGAGCACATCTGAACCCAGGCTGCTGCCTGTCTGGACTAGCCGGCCGTAAACAATTAATTTAGCAAAGCGTGTGTGCGTGCGTGCATGTGTGTGCGTGCGTGTCTGTGTGATGTGTGTGATGTGTGTGATGTGTGTGTGTGTGTGTGTGATGTGCTGGCTGTGTGTGTGATGTGCTGTCTGGGTGTGTGTGATGTGCTGTCTGTGTGTGATGTGCTGTCTGGGTGTGTGTGTGTGTGATGTGCTGGCTGTGTGTGTGTGTGTGTGTGATGTACTGGCTGTGTGTGTGTGTGGGTGTGTGTGATGTGCTGTCTGGGTGTGTGTGTGTGTGTGTGATGTGCTGGCTGTGTTTGTGTGTGTGTGTGTGATGTGCTGTCTGGGTGTGTGTGATGTACTGGCTGTGTGTGTGTGTGTGTGGGTGTGTGTGATGTGCTGTCTGGGTGTGTGTGATGTACTGGCTGTGTGTGTGTGTGTGTGTGTGTGTGTGTGTGGACAAACAGAGGGGGGGGTCGATCATTACCCCGCTCGTGCTGTTTAGGGAGTGTATGTTCTGTGCTGGGGCAGGACCACCAGTGTCCTGCAGGGAAGTAAATGCCGCCCCCCCCGCTAGTAAATCTGCTGTGTGTGGTTGCCGCGGTGATAGGAAGTGCTGGGTGTAAGTGGCGGTCCCAGCGTGGAGCTGTGGGTCCTCCGGGTGAGGCGGTCCCCGTGTGAAGCTGCGGGTCCTCTGGGCGTAGCGGTCCCAGCGTGGAGCTGTGGGTCCTCTGGGCGAGCTGGTGGAGCTGTGGGTCCTCCGGGCAAGGCGGTCCCAGCGTGGAGCTGTGGGTCCTCCGGGCGAGGCGGTCCCAGCGTGGAGCTGTGGGTCCTCCGGGCGTAGCGGCGCAAGTGAACGAGCGCTGGTTTTTGGCAGGGGGCCAGAATAGGGCTCTTTCTGGCTCACAGACCCTGGCAGAGCCAGTCCGCCTGAACTTTACCTCTGGTTGGGGGGGGGGGGTGGCGGTTTTGCTGACGGTTGAATAACTGAGAAAAGTGACTGAGTAATTATTTTCCGTTTCCGGCTGTCCAGTGGAGGCTTGCGTGTGTGAGCCCCTCCCTCTGGCTGGTGAGCGCGAGTGAGTGCGTTTGCTGGAGGTTGGGATCACACAGTGAGGATAAAGAGCCGTTTTTTCTGTTGGTTCAGAGATGGGATGCTGGAGTTAAAGCTCTTACATAACTGGGTGTAATCCCCTGAGTTCCCAGCAGCCCCAGGGCCTGGGGCGGGGGGAGTATGTGTGTCAGTCCTGTGGCCTTGTGGAGCAGCTGACTGTGTTACACCCCTGGGAACCCCCTTAAATGCCCCCCCTCACACACAGTCCCATGCAGTCATGTGTAAACGCTCTGTATCTTATCAATGCCCTGGCCTGTCTCACCCTTAAAACCCTGTGCCTGTGAGGAGCTGGTCCCGGGGTTAATCAGTAGCTCACTGCGGAGGGCGTGGGGGGGGGGGTAATACAAGGGAAGCAGAGTTGTATCAAGTGCAACAGGCCCCTCCCTGGCTGGGATGGGACTGGTGCTGGGGGTGTTTTGTGATGATCTGTTCATGTGGAGGCTCTGAGCACTGAGGCCGTCCTGGGACACCGCCCCCCCCCCCCCCGCCCCGCACTCCCTCCACTCCCTCTGTGCACGGCTCTGTTTGTATATGACGGCAGTGCAGGCGTTTGCCTGTCTGCTGAAATGGGGAACTAACACAGTTCACTGACCCCGTTTACACCAGCGGGACAGTGGGACAGCAGGGACACGGGAGTGGTCGAGGGTCACGAGATAAACATGAAAAAATGCCTCACTGGAGAACACACACTTTGTTTCACATGTCCTCTAGTTGTATTAACACGCCTCTTTTTACTCACACTTCCCTGGAGTAGTTTGTGTATTCAGCTGTTGCATTTGGACATTTGAATGGTAGGCCTCAGGAAATATGCTAAATAATTTGTTAAATGATTTATAAAGTTTAGGACTTCTGATTTTACAATGTGCAGACAAATGGACAGTACAGTGAACGGGGACCCTCCCCCCTGACTATGACATCATAATGACTGACAGGTGAAGAAGAGGCATCTGACTGCATGGGGACCATTTCCCAACCCCTTTTTCTACCGACTGGCTGTGACGTGAAAGTTGCACGCTGACGAGCTGGATTTTGTTGTTGTCAAGGCAACAGAAATCTTGCTGAACAAGATGGCTCCTAGATCACATGGCTGTAATGTGGGGGAAATGGCGTGAACTGCTCTCCTTAATAAACTGCCGGTCACAGCGTTTTGAAGGGTGCAGTCCTCAATGATCCCGGCTGGGCTGCTTGTCGCTGGCCTGGCCCTGAGGCTTGGGGGCTGGGGGCTGGGGGCTTAGGGCTTGGGGGCTGGGGCCTTGGTGGGCTGGGGGCTTGGGGGCTTGGGGCTTGTGGGCTGGGGGCTTGGGGCTTGTGGGCTGGGGGCTTGGGCTTGTGGGCTGGGGGCTTGTGGGCTGGGGGCTGGGGGCTTGGTGGGCTGGGGCTTGTGGTGGGGGCTGGGGCTTGTGGGCTGGGGGCTGGTGGGGCTTGTGGGCTGGGGGCTGGGGGCTGGGCTTGTGGGCTTTGGGGGCGTGCTGGGGCTGGGGGCTTGTGGGCTGGGGGCTTGTGGGCTGGGGCTTGGGGGCTTGGGGCTTGGGGGCTTGTGGGCTGGGGGCTGGGGGCTGGGGCTTGGGGGCTGGGGGCTGGGGGCTTGGGGCTGGGGGCTGGGGGCTGGGGACTGGGGGCTGGGGCTTGGGCTGTGGGTTTGGGCTTGGTGGGCTTGGGGCTGGGGGCTTGTGGGCTGGGGCTTGGGCTGGGGCTGGGGGCTTGTGGGCTGGGGGCTTGTGGGGCTGGGGGCTGGGGCTGGGGGCTTGTGGGCTGGGGGCTGTGGGGCTTGGGGCTTGGGGCTGGGGGCTTGGCTGGGGTGGGGCTGGGGGCTGGGGGCTGGGGCTTGGGGCTTGGGGGCTTGGGGGGGCTTGTGGGCTTGGGGGGCTGGGGGCTTGGGGCTGGGGGCTTGGGGGCTGTGGGCTGGTGGCTGGGGCTGGGGGCTGGGGCTTGGGCTGGGGGCTGGGGGCTGTGGGCTGGGGGCTGTGGGCTTGTGGGCTTGGGGCTTGTGGGCTGGGGGCTTGGGTTGGGGGCTGGGGGCTTGGGGGCTGGGGGCTTGGTGGGCTGGGGGCTGGGGGCTTGGGGCTTGGGGGCTGGGGGCTGGGGGCTTGTGGGCTGGGGCTGGGGCTGGGGGCTGGGGCTGGGGGCTTGGGGCTGGGGGCTGGGGGTTGGGGTGGGGTGGGGGTGGGGGCTTGGGTTGGGGCTGGGGGCTTGGGCTTGGTGGGCTGGGGGCTGGGGCTGGGTGGGCTTGGGGCTGGTGGTGAATGGCTTGGCTGGGGCATGGGTAGCTCCCTGGGGAGCTGCTGGGGATGGGTAGCTTTGTGGGTGGGCTGGGGGCTGGGGGCTTGGGTTTGGAGGGCTGGGGGCTTGGGCTTGGGGGCTGGGGGCTGGGAGCTGGGGGCTGGGGGCTGGGGGCTGGGGGCTGGGGGCTTGGTAATTTAACCGTAGCTCTGGCTGTGCAGCATTTTAAGAGGCCTTTAATCTCTCAGCTCCCCTGCGCAGGGAACCGCTGTCTGGGGAAGGAAGACCTCCCAGCCTTTATGAGTGTTCTGGCCGGAGTGTACGCACACAGACGCAGACACAGATGCACACACACACACACGTACACTCACACACACGCACACAGATGCACGCACACACACACACACACACAGATGCACACACAGACACACGCACACAGATGCACACACAGACACACGCACACTCACACAGACGGAGACGTACGTACACACACACACACACGCACAGATGCACACACACACACGCACACTCACACAGACGGAGATGTACGTACACACACGCACACACACACACACACAGATGCACACACAGACACACGCACACTCACACAGACGGAGACGTACGTACACACACGCACACACACACACACACACAGATGCACACACAGACACATGCACACTCACACAGACGGAGACGTACGTACACACACGCACACACACACACACACACACACACAGATGCACACACAGACACACGCACACTCACACAGACGGAGACGTACGTACACACACACATACACACACACACACACACACAGATGCACACACAGACACACGCACACACACACACAGACGGAGACGTGCACACACACACACACACACACACACACACAGATGCACACACAGACACACGCACACTCACACAGACGGAGACGTACGTACACACACACACACACAGATGCACACACAGACACACGCACACACACACAGACGGAGACGTGCACACACACACACACACACACACAGAGCTGAGAGAGCTTGTTTCAGAGACTGTGTTCTGCTGAGACCTGCAGAAGTGACTCAGCGTCCCACAGTTGCTGTGGCTCTCGCTGCTGTCTGTAGGTGCGGTTTGGCCAGAAATCTTATTTCAATTCCATGAAATAAAGACCGAAATTTGCTTTCACACCATTACATTCAATTTCAAATAGGTATGTACGAATACAAGTTTTGCAATTCAAATGAATACATTTTTAAATACAATAATTTAAAATTACAAATTAAGTATTTGAAATCCTAATTATTGTAATACAAATCCAAGTTATGCATTTGAATAAAATTTCCACCGGCACTAATTGCTGTCTGTACAGCGGGTCTTAGAGGACCATCAGGAGAGTCATTCTGCACAGGGAGCCCCCCAGGGTGCATGATGCCCCCCCATTTCCATGTCCTCTCTGCTTAAATGGTGGCCCATATTGGTCTGTCTGTCTCTCTCTGCCCAGGGTCACTGCACCCTGCTCAGCCCCATTCTGTTGGGGTTAGCGTACGATTTCCAGGATGAAATCATTATCAGCGGTCCAATGAGAGGTTCCAGTGCATGGACATCAGACAGTCTGTAGAGTGTAGACCTGAATGATGGGTTAAGCTGATGTGGTAGGGTTAGCTCAGGGTTAGCGCCATTAGTATAGTAGGGTTAGCGGCAGGTTTAGCGCCCTTAGTGTGGCAGGATTAGCGCCGTTAGTGTGGCAGGGTTAGCGCCATTAGCACTGTTAGTGTGACATGGTTAGCGCCATTAGCACTGTTAGTGTGGCAGGGTTAGCGCCATTAGCACTGTTAGTGTGGCAGGGTTAGCGCCATTAGCACTGTTAGTGTGGCAGGGTTAGCGCCGTTAGTGCACAGGGTTAGCGGTTAGCGCTGTTAGTGTGGCAGGGTTAGCGCTGTTAGTATGGCAGGGTTAGCGCCATTAGTGCACAGGGTTAGCGGTTAGCACTGTTAGTGTGGCAGGGTTAGCGCTGTTAGTATGGCAGGGTTAGCGCCATTAGTGCACAGGGTTAGCGGTTAGCACTGTTAGTGTGGCAGGGTTAGCGCTGTTAGTATGGCAGGGTTAGCGCTGTTAGTATGGCAGGGTTAGCGGTTAGCGCTGTTAGTGTGGCAGGGTTAGCGCTGTTAGGGTAGCAGGGTTAGTGCCATCAGCACCGTTAGTGTGGCAGGGTTAGCGCCGTTAGCACTGTTAGCGTGGCAGGGTTAGTGCCGTTAGTGCACAGGGTTAGTGGTTAGCGCTGTTAGTGTGGCAGGGTTAGCGCCGTCAGCACCGTTAGTGTGGCAGGGTTAGCAGTTAGCACCGTTAGTGTGGCAGGGTTAGCGCAGTTAGCACTGTTAGTGCCGTTAGTGCACAGGGTTAGCGGTTAGCGCTGTTCGGGTAGCAGGGTTAGTGCCGTCAGCACCGTTAGTGTGGCAGGGTTAGCAGTTAGCACCGTTAGTGTGGCAGGGTTAGCGCAGTTAGCACTGTTAGTATGGCAGGGTTAGTGCCGTTAGTGCACAGGGTTAGCGGTTAGCGCTGTTAGTGTGGCAGGGTTAGCGCCGTCAGCACCGTTAGTGTGGCAGGGTTAGCGCCGTTAGCACTGTTAGCGTGGCAGGGTTAGTGCCGTTAGTGCACAGGGTTAGCGGTTAGCGCTGTTAGTGTGTCAGGGTTAGCGCCGTCAGCACCGTTAGTGTGGCAGGGTTAGCAGTTAGCACCGTTAGTGTGGCAGGGTTAGCGCCGTTAGCACTGTTAGCGTGGCAGGGTTAGTGCCGTTAGGACGGAGTGTGGCACAGTGGGTAAGGAACTGCGCTTGTAACCGAAAGGTCGCAGGTTCGATTCCCGGGTAAGGACACTGCCGTTGTACCCTTGAGCAAGGTACTTAACCTGCATTGCTTCAGTATATATCCAGCTGTATAAATGGATACAATGTAAAGTGCTATGTAAAAAAAAAGTTGTGTAAGTCGCTCTGGATAAGAGCGTCTGCTAAATGCCTGTAATGTAATGTAATGCACAGGGTTAGCGGTTAGCGCTGTTAGTGTGTCAGGTTTAACATGTTCATGGCTTTGAGCAGGAGGCCAGTCCTCTGTGCGTAATTAGCATTCCTATCTTCTGTAGGTGTGGTCCCACACATTTGAAAACCTGCCTGCCTGTCACTCAGCCCCTCCCGCAGTAAGCTGTCAGAACAGCCTCCTCATGCCATCTGTACTGTAAACATTAAAAATAATCTGACTCCGGTACCTGAGTCATCTGCATTAGTCATTTAATCATTACTAATGAAATTGAATTGCATGTGGATTTACACAGCAGGGTTTGTGCTCAGCAGTAAGATCAATAATGCATTAATGTTTGGCTGGAATGGAAAATTATTTTACACAATGGCTTAAGAAAGTATTAACCGCTCATTAACACTGTAAGATATTATCATATCTATTTTTATGGAATATTCTTGACCCTGTAAGTCCAGCCAGAGCATTTGGGAATCCAGAGTTTGAGATTGGTGTGCAGCAATGTGATTCAATCTAGCAGATTTTAGTCAGCGTTATACTACGGGTCAGAGGTTGAGTTGGAGCATCACACAGCGATCAAAGGTCATCACTCATCGCTGGTTTGTTGGAAAAATACGGTCCTGGAATTAGGGAGAACTCTCTTCTCAGATCAGTATGACGGTCTGATCAGGCTCACAGGGCCATAAATGTATGACCTGGACAGTCAAGGTTAATCACTTCATTTGATTGACGTGCACATCTGTCAGGGGTAATGCTGTGTTGGAGGCCAGATCAATAAAATAACACCCATCTGTACTGTGTGCTGACTGCAGTGCATAATGGTTCATAAAGAGGCTTTTCTTATGGAAGCATGTTTCTCCTCATAAAATCAATCAGGGCTTAACCCAGTGGGGAGTGAGTTTACAGGCTGAATTACGGGCTGAAATGCTGCTTAATTACCGGCTGCAAATCTGCTTGCTGAAACGCAGGGCCCTGCATGCCCCACAGAAACATTACTGCAGAGAAAATTAATGCTCTGAGCTGTACGCAAGAGACTAGAATGGAAAGTATTGAGCAAAATAAAAACTACACAGAGGAGCATGTGATTGGCTTTGGATTTGAGACGCATAGGGGAGCTTGTGATTGGCTGTTGGTTTGAGACACATAAGGGAGCGTGTGATTGGCTGTTGGTTTGAGACGCATAGGGGAGCTTGTGATTGGCTGTTGGTTTCACATGCATAGGGGAGTGTGTGATTAGCTGTGGATTTGAGACGCTTAGGGGAGCATGTGATTGGCTGTTGCTTTGAGACATATGGGGGAGCGTGTGATTGGCTGTTGGTTTGAGACGCATGGGGGAGCGTGTGATTGGCTGTTGGTTTGAGACGCATGGGGGAGCATGTGATTGGCTGTTGGTTTCTGCTGGATATGGGGGAGTGTGATTGGTTCATCTGCTCGTGGAGCGTGCTATTGGCTGTCCCAGGGTGGGGGGTTTGGCAGGGTGGGGTTGTGCCCCAATGACTCTTGAGGTTGATGAGACTGACTGATTGAGTGAAAAGTGCAGGAAGGAGAGATTAGATGCAGCGTATGGGCAGGATTAAAAACTGCTTCCAGAAAACAGCCATGTAATCAAACTGTACTCTCTTTACCAAAGTCTGCATGCAGCTCTTTCTATGTAAAGGACACTGCAGAGACTCCACCTTTGTTTAAGCTCAGGCTGGAAAATGCATCAGTGTTCTTATAAAACATATCCGTGCATTATATTGTTCTTATAATACATATCAGTGCATTGTAGTGTCCTTTTAATGCATATCAGTGCATTACAGTGTTCGTATAATACATACCAGTGCATTGTAGTGTCTTTATAATGCATATCAGGGCATTATAGTGTTCGTATAATGCATATCAGTGCATTACAGTGTTCGTATAATACATACCAGTGCATTGTAGTGTCTTTATAATGCATAGTCGCATTATAGTGTTCAGATAATACATCCAGTGCATGTAGTGTCTTATAAATGCATATCAGGCATTATATGTTCGTATAATACATACCAGTGCATTGTAGTGTCTTTATAATGCATATCAGCGCATTATAGTGTTCGTATAATACATACCAGTGCATTGTAGTGTCTTTATAATGCATATCAGGGCATTATAGTGTTCGTATAATACATACCAGTGCATTGTAGTGTCTTTATAATGCATATCAGGGCATTATAGTGTTCGTATAATACATACCAGTGCATTGTAGTGTCTTTATAATGCATATCAGCGCATTATTTTATGCAGTTTTCTTGGACTCAGCTTCATGAATATTGATGAGACTTTTTTTTATTTTTTTGTTCATTAAAATGCGTTTGAATGCTCAAAATGCACAACTACTGACTCATGGTTAAATATTCTAATTAGTGAACATTTACATTTCATACTTGCATGTTTATATTTGTATAAATATTCTTCATTTTCTATTCTGATTTTATCTATCTATCTATATATATATATATATATATAATATATATATATTTCTACTTCAATGAGCTTTCCTTTTTTGCAGTGGTTCACCCTGAGCCCAACCCAGGAGAGCCAGACTGGTCTTCACTGTCACAGGCTCTCTGGCTCTCACTGAAAGTCACTTATTACTGATTACACTGTTGATTCTGGTTTTCTGGGTTTAAATTGGTTACTGATTTTACCCAGCAGGCCCTGTGACATACAGAAACTGCAGCCGATCCAGTTTTCATGAGGTTAGAATTTAACAGGGCTGCCGTCTGCAATCTTGCTTTGAGATTTCAAGCTTCAGAAATGTAATGGCATGTCCTGCACTTGTGTTTTTCTTTACTTGTATGTAACCTGTATTTGAAAGTGTTTGTGACCCTGCCCAGGATAAGTGGGTATAGGTAGGCTAATGGATGGATGGGTGGAAGTTCAATGCAGGTGTGTGTGTAGCTTCACTTGTATGAAGAGGTGTTAGGAAGGAGCTCTGTCATAAGGAAGCATTACACAGATCCTCACAGGACCATTACTCCATACAGAATCTAGGCACAGCGAGAACATAGAGACTGAGATTCTGGGTAGAGCTGTGAATCTGAAAGTCATACCAGAACACTGTTTTTCACCCTTGAAAACAAACCCCAAGACAGCCAATCAGTGACAGGCTGGAGTGTGGAGCTGGGTCCTCATGCTTGCGTCTCGTGGAATCTGTTGGGACTGTGGAGACTGTTTCCATGGGGCTGACATTTGCTGTCAATCACTGATTGATTAATTTGGGCCCATGAAGACCTTGCTGTCCATCAGTAAACACAATGGATTAGAATGGGAGTCTGTGATGGATTAGAATGGTGGTCTGTGATGGATTAGAATGTGGGTTTATGATGGATTAGAATGGGGATCTGTGATGGTGCAGAATGGGGGTCTGTAATGGTGCAGAATGGGGGTGTCATAGATTAGAATTGAAGTCTGTGATGGTGCAGAATGGGGGTCTGTGATGGATTAGAATGGGGGTGTGATGGATTAGAATGGGGCTCTGTGATGGTGCAGAATGGGGGTGTGATGGATTAGAATTGAAGTCTGTGATGGTGCAGAATGGGGCTCTGTGATGGTGCAGAATGGGGGTCTATGATGGTGCAGAATGGGAGTCTATGATGGTGCAGCATGGGGGTGTGATGGATTAGAATTTAAGTCTGTGATGGTGCCGAATGGGGGTGTGATGGTGCAGAATGGGGGTCTATGATGGTGCAGAATGGGAGTGTGATGGATTACAATGGGGCTCTGTGATGGTGCAGAATGCCTTCGTGTTTTTCGTGATGCTCCGCTGTCTCGTCGTTACTGAAAAGCAGGCCCTGCACAAGCACAAACAGGTTCTTGTGTAACAGGTTCTGTATTTATGTTTGACTCATGGGTGGTGAGCACGCAGGTTCAGGTGTGCAGTCCGCATTGCTCTGTAACCGTTTGTTCCTCAAACTTCAAAGGCTTTCCAGGGCTTGTCCCGCCTTCTCTTTCAGAACAGGCCTTCATACCGTCCTGCTCTGAGCCACAGCAATGCAGTCTCACTAATGATATTCAGATGAGTCCAGGTGTGGAGATCACGTGTGATAACGGTGGTGGTGTTGCGATCACATCTGTAATAACGTTGGCGGTGTTGAGATCACGTGTGGTAATAATAATATATAATAATAATAATAAACTTTATATATACCTTTCATATCATAAAATGCAGCTCAAAGTGCTTTACAAGAGAAAAGATCACGTGTAATAACGGTGGCGGTGTTGAGATCACGTGTGATATCTGTAGCTGATGTCTTTCAGGGATTACACACTAGAGAGCTCATGCTTTTTCAACAGCCTCTTCTGTGTGGAAGAGCGGGAGTCGTGTTCATGGCCTGAACTCACCGAACTGGTGGAGTGCTGGTATTTATCTGTACGTTAAGGACAAATGACGATTGAATACTGGTTGATTGATATGTTGATTGAATACAGACCTGAGAGAATCCTGTTTGGTCGGGAGGAAGAGCATGGAGTAGCACTGAAAGCATGCTTATGGAGCCTGGTGGACCTGGGTCAGGTCTGGCATTTTCCCCCAGGGCTATGTGGGCAAGCAGACAGCAGGCCTTCCTGTAGTAAGTGCCTGTGGTGTGAGTTTGAGTTTGTTTGCTTGATTTTAGCAGTCAAGCTGTTTCTTTGTGGCTCCGCTGTCCTAGTGAAAGATGAAAATGACACGTTTACCTCCGAATCATTCCACCCCGGCCTCTGTTTGGGGCTCTGAGGAAAACAGAGATAATTGTATCGTGCAGTTCTTCCTCAGTGCGCTAAATTGATTTGTTTACTCGCAGACTGGCGGGCTGCGGCGCTCGGAGTCCAGGCCGCATGCGGCTGTCTGCACATAAACAGCTACTCTCCCCATAAAGCCGCTCTCTCTGTGACTGACTCGTTTTCCTTTTGTAAGTTGTAAACGTAGTGGAGCTCCTTTTGCACACCGGCTATTTACTGGCTAATTATCCTTTTGTTAGCCCTGAACATAAAATTAGCTCTCTTTCTGTACTGTTGGTCTTCATTTACTGAAATAATTTTCTGTTTGATGTGCTCTTCCCTGTCATTAAAAAAGCTGAAGTACTGGATGTGAAAATGAAAATTAAAGTAGTCAGATTGCTGAATGTTGCTCGTAACCTGCGTGAGCATTTTAAAATGTTTGTTTTTTTTTTCAATTTACTGTTATGGGGCCCTTATGTTATTATCACTGTCTAAACTTGTCCCCCTTGGATGTGAGTCTGATCATCTTTGTTTCAGGGCAGCCTAATTAGCCTGAGCACAGGTGTGGGTGCAGACATGGAGGGTCAGCAATGCTGTGGTCTTTGAGCAGCACGTGCTTGTGCTGTATGTGAGCGTGTGTATGTGCTTGTCTGTATGTGAGCGTGTGTATGTGCTTGTGCTGTATGTGAGCGTGTATATGTGCTTGTCTGTATGTGAGCGTGTATATGTGCTTGTCTGTATGTGAGCGTGTGTGAGCGTGTATATGTGCTTGTCTGTATGTGAGCGTGTGTATGTGCTTGTCTGTATGTGAGCGTGTGTATGTGCTTGTCTGTATGTGAGCGTGTGTATGTGCTTGTGCTGTA
The DNA here is from genome assembly GCF_018555375.3 of Anguilla rostrata. Classification (NCBI taxonomy): domain Eukaryota; kingdom Metazoa; phylum Chordata; class Actinopteri; order Anguilliformes; family Anguillidae; genus Anguilla; species Anguilla rostrata. The sequence goes on along the minus strand of NC_057945.1, from coordinate 41,839,275 downwards.
TGTGAGCGTGTATATGTGCTTGTCTGTATGTGAGCGTGTATATTTGCTTGTGCTGTATGTGAGCGTGTGTATGTGCTTGTCTGTATGTGAGCGTGTATATGTGCTTGTACTGTATGTGAGCGTGTGTATGTGCTTGTCTGTATGTGAGCGTGTGTATGTGCTTGTGCTGTATGTGAGCGTGTGTATGTGCTTGTCTGTATGTGAGCGTGTGTATGTGCTTGTCTGTATGTGAGCGTGTGTATGTGCTTGTCTGTATGTGAGCGTGTGTATGTGCTTGTGCTGTATGTGAGCGTGTGTATGTGCTTGTGCTGTATGTGAGCTTGTGTATGTGCTTGTCTGTATGTGAGCGTGTGTATGTGAGCGTGTATATGTGCTTGTCTGTATGTGAGCGTGTGTGAGCGTGTGTATGTGCTTGTGCTGTATGTGAGCGTGTGTATGTGCTTGTGCTGTATGTGAGCGTGTGTATGTGCTTGTCTGTATGTGAGCGTGTGTATGTGCTTGTGCTGTATGTGAGCGTGTGTATGTGCTTGTGCTGTATGTGAGCTTGTGTATGTGCTTGTCTGTATGTGAGCGTGTGTATGTGAGCGTGTGTATGTGCTTGTCTGTATGTGAGCGTGTGTATGTGCTTGTCTGTATGTGAGCGTGTGTATGTGCTTGTCTGTATGTGAGCGTGTATATGTGCTTGTGCTGTATGTGAGCGTGTATATTTGCTTGTGCTGTATGTGAGCGTGTGTATGTGCTTGTCTGTATGTGAGCGTGTGTATGTGCTTGTCTGTATGTGAGCGTGTGTATGTGCTTGTCTGTATGTGAGCGTGTGTGAGCGTGTGTATGTGCTTGTGCTGTATGTGAGCGTGTATATTTGCTTGTGCTGTATGTGAGCGTGTGTATGTGCTTGTCTGTATGTGAGCGTGTATATGTGCTTGTCTGTATGTGAGCGTGTGTATGTGCTTGTCTGTATGTGAGCGTGTGTGAGCGTGTGTATGTGCTTGTGCTGTATGTGAGCGTGTGTATGTGCTTGTCTGTATGTGAGCGTGTGTATGTGCTTGTGCTGTATGTGAGCGTGTGTATGTGCTTGTGCTGTATGTGAGCTTGTGTATGTGCTTGTCTGTATGTGAGCGTGTGTATGTGAGCGTGTGTATGTGCTTGTCTGTATGTGAGCGTGTGTATGTGCTTGTCTGTATGTGAGCGTGTGTATGTGCTTGTCTGTATGTGAGCGTGTATATGTGCTTGTGCTGTATGTGAGCGTGTGTGAGCGTGTATATGTGCTTGTCTGTATGTGAGCGTGTGTATGTGCTTGTCTGTATGTGAGCGTGTGTATGTGCTTGTGCTGTATGTGAGCGTGTGTATGTGCTTGTGCTGTATGTGAGCGTGTGTATGTGCTTGTGCTGTATGTGAGCGTGTGTATGTGCTTGTCTGTATGTGAGCGTGTGTATGTGCTTGTCTGTATGTGAGCGTGTGTATGTGCTTGTCTGTATGTGAGCGTGTGTATGTGCTTGTCTGTATGTGAGCGTGTATATGTGCTTGTGCTGTATGTGAGCGTGTGTGAGCGTGTATATGTGCTTGTCTGTATGTGAGCGTGTGTATGTGCTTGTCTGTATGTGAGCGTGTGTATGTGCTTGTCTGTATGTGAGCGTGTGTATGTGCTTGTCTGTATGTGAGCGTGTATATGTGCTTGTGCTGTATGTGAGCGTGTGTGAGCGTGTATATGTGCTTGTGCTGTATGTGAGCGTGTGTATGTGCTTGTGCTGTATGTGAGCGTGTGTATGTGCTTGTGCTGTATGTGAGCGTGTGTATGTGCTTGTGCTGTATGTGAGCGTGTGTGAGCGTGTATATGTGCTTGTCTGTATGTGAGCGTGTGTATGTGCTTGTGCTGTATGTGAGCGTGTGTATGTGCTTGTGCTGTATGTGAGCGTGTGTATGTGCTTGTCTGTATGTGAGCGTGTGTATGTGCTTGTCTGTATGTGAGCGTGTGTATGTGCTTGTCTGTATGTGAGCGTGTATATGTGCTTGTGTGTGTGTGTGTGTGTGTGTGTGTGTGTGCGCATGTGTGTATGTGTGTGTTTGAAGGGTGCATACATGTGTGTATGTGTGTGTTTGAAGGGTGCGTACATGCGTGTGTATGTGTGTGTTTGAAGGGTGTGTATGTGTATGTGTGTGTGTTTGAATGGTGCAGTAGAGGGTCCTTCAGCCCTGGTTCTTGCGTGATCCTGGCCTCTGGAATGGAAGTCAGACGGCGGTTGTCACATGCAGCAGTGACTCTGCATCCAATGGGATTTGCAGTAAATTTATTGAAGCACGTAACGCAGACATTCTCCCAAAGCAATTAACTAGAGTCCTAATTACAGTCCGTGACCGAAGAGTGAGTCTGATTTGATGGAATATGGCAGTCTGTGGTGAGGCAGGTATATGGCTCCTGAATATATGGCTTGAGTTGAATCCATTCATTTTAATACGTTCAGTGTGTCACTGAGTACGTTCTTCTTGTAACTACTCTGTGTATTTGCATGTGTTTGAAAAATTAAGTGCACATGTTCTTTTATGTTTGTACATTAATTTATAATTGCGCTGTGTTAAGTACATGTGTGTGTGCATGGGTGTGTTTTTGTAGATTATGTGAGATTGAGCAGAATATGGATCTCTGAGAGTGCGAGCAAAATACAGTCAGGCTGTTTAATGGATCTCTGAGAGAGCGAGCAGAGCAGTCACACCTGCACCTTCTCTACAGAAGCATCTGCTGCAGGAACAGCTTCTTCTGTTCCATCTGTAGCTATGGTTACACCTCCCTCCCTCCTTTGGCTGAAGCCCAGACCTTTGGGCACTGTCTTACAGGATTATGGAGCCCAGACACCTATAGAACTATGGAGCCCAGACACCTACAGGACTATGGAGACAGGGCACCTACAGGACTATGGAGACAGGGCACCTACAGGACTATGGAGACAGGGCACCTACAGGACTATGGAGACAGGGCACCTACAGGACTATGGAGACAGGGCACCTGCAGGACTATGGAGACAGGGCACCTACAGGACTATGGAGCCCAGACACCTACATAGCTATGGAGCCCGGACACCTACAGGATTATGGAGACAGGGCACCTACAGGACTAGTGGATTCAATGGGTTTACACAGGATTTTGAGCCTCTGATTCGCTTGAGCCCCATGGGAGATTTAAAAATCTCCCAAATCGCCTACTAAACTACATTTTAATATCAATAACTGCCTCCTCCTTAATAATCAGGTCTGTAATCAATGACTGGTTAATGCGACAACATTAAACATCCCTCCACCTGAATAGCCCATGGAAAATAAAATCAATAAAAATAATCAAATTTCCTGGAGCAGGCAACGCTGAGAGAAACCTTTAGCTTTAACTGTTTGGCTGAAGCCTTTAGCTTTAACTGTACGGCTGAAGCCTTTAGCTTTAACTGTACAGCTGAAGCCTTTAGCTTTAACTGTTTGGCTGAAGCCTTTAGCTTTAACTGTACGGCTGAAGCCTTTAGCTTTAACTGTACAGCTGAAGCCTTTAGCTTTAACTGTTTGGCTGAAGCCTTTAGCTTTAACTGTTTGGCTGAAGCCTTTAGCTTTAACTGTTTGGCTGAAGCCTTTAGCTTTAACTGTTTGGCTGAAGCCTTTAGCTTTAACTGTTTGGCTGAAGCCTTTAGCTTTAACTGTTTGGCTGAAGCCTTTAGCTTAACTGTACGGCTGAAGCCTTTAGCTTTAACTGTTTGGCTGAAGCCTTTAGCTTTAACTGTACGGCTGAAGCCTTTAGCTTTAACTGTTTGGCTGAAGCCTTTAGCTTTAACTGTTTGGCTGAAGCCTTTAGCTTTAACTGTACGGCTGAAGCCTTTAGCTTTAACTGTTTGGCTGAAGCCTTTAGCTTTAACTGTTTGGCTGAAGCCTTTAGCTTTAACTGTTTGGCTGAAGCCTTTAACTTTAACTGTACGGCTGAAGCCTTTAGCTTTAACTGTACAGCTGAAGCCTTTAGCTTTAACTGTTTGGCTGAAGCCTTTAGCTTTAACTGTACGGCTGAAGCCTTTAGCTTTAACTGTTTGGCTGAAGCCTTTAGCTTTAACTGTTTGGCTGAAGCCTTTAGCTTTAACTGTTTGGCTGAAGCCTTTAACTTTAACTGTACGGCTGAAGCCTTTAGCTTTAACTGTTTGGCTGAAGCCTTTAGCTTTAACTGTTTGGCTGAAGCCTTTAGCTTTAACTGTTTGGCTGAAGCCTTTAGCTTTAACTGTTTGGCTGAAGCCTTTAGCTTTAACTGTTTGGCTGAAGCCTTTAGCTTTAACTGTTTGGCTGAAGCCTTTAGCTTTAACTGTTTGGCTGAAGCCTTTAGCTTTAACTGTACGGCTGAAGCCTTTAGCTTTAACTGTTTGGCTGAAGCCTTTAGCTTTAACTGTACGGCTGAAGCCTTTAGCTTTAACTGTTTGGCTGAAGCCTTTAGCTTTAACTGTTTGGCTGAAGCCTTTAGCTTTAACTGTACGGCTGAAGCCTTTAGCTTTAACTGTTTGGCTGAAGCCTTTAGCTTTAACTGTTTGGCTGAAGCCTTTAACTTTAACTGTACGGCTGAAGCCTTTAGCTTTAACTGTACAGCTGAAGCCTTTAGCTGTAACTGTTTGGCTGAAGCCTTTAGCTTTAACTGTACGGCTGAAGCCTTTAGCTTTAACTGTACGGCTGAAGCCTTTAGCTTTAACTGTACGGCTGAAGCCTTTAGCTTTAACTGTACGGCTGAAGCCTTTAGCTTTAACTGTTTGGCTGAAGCCTTTAGCTTTAACTGTTTGGCTGAAGCCTTTAACTTTAACTGTACGGCTGAAGCCTTTAGCTTTAACTGTTTGGCTGAAGCCTTTAGCTTTAACTGTTTGGCTGAAGCCTTTAGCTTTAACTGTTTGGCTGAAGCCTTTAGCTTTAACTGTTTGGCTGAAGCCTTTAGCTTTAACTGTTTGGCTGAAGCCTTTAGCTTTAACTGTTTGGCTGAAGCCTTTAGCTTTAACTGTACGGCTGAAGCCTTTAGCTTTAACTGTTTGGCTGAAGCCTTTAGCTTTAACTGTACGGCTGAAGCCTTTAGCTTTAACTGTTTGGCTGAAGCCTTTAGCTTTAACTGTTTGGCTGAAGCCTTTAGCTTTAACTGTTTGGCTGAAGCCTTTAGCTTTAACTGTACGGCTGAAGCCTTTAGCTTTAACTGTTTGGCTGAAGCCTTTAGCTTTAACTGTTTGGCTGAAGCCTTTAACTTTAACTGTACGGCTGAAGCCTTTAGCTTTAACTGTACAGCTGAAGCCTTTAGCTGTAACTGTTTGGCTGAAGCCTTTAGCTTTAACTGTACGGCTGAAGCCTTTAGCTTTAACTGTACGGCTGAAGCCTTTAGCTTTAACTGTACGGCTGAAGCCTTTAGCTTTAACTGTACGGCTGAAGCCTTTAGCTTTAACTGTACGGCTGAAGCCTTTAGCTTTAACTGTACGGCTGAAGCCTTTAGCTTTAACTGTACGGCTGAAGCCTTTAGCTTTAACTGTACGGCTGAAGCCTTTAGCTTTAACTGTACGGCTGAAGCCTTTAGCTTTAACTGTTTGGCTGAAGCCTTTAGCTTTAACTGTACGGCTGAAGCCTTTAGCTTTAACTGTTTGGCTGAAGCCTTTAGCTTTAACTGTACGGCTGAAGCCTTTAACTTTAACTGTTTGGCTGAAGCCTTTAGCTGTAACTGTTTGGCCGAAGCCTTTAGCTTTAACTGTACGGCTGAAGCCTTTAGCTTTAACTGTACGGCTGAAGCCTTTAGCTTTAACTGTTTGGCTGAAGCCTTTAGCTTTAACTGTACGGCTGAAGCCTTTAGCTTTAACTGTTTGGCTGAAGCCTTTAGCTTTAACTGTTTGGCTGAAGCCTTTAGCTGTAACTGTTTGGCTGAGGGAACAGTGTTGGAAAGCAGCTCATAACCGGTTCTTCTGCTGCCTTCAGGCAGAGAGTCATCAGGTGTGAATGTAACTGGAGCAGTTAAGCTGCAAGTGAAATTCCAGTACAGGTGTTTCTTAAACCTCTCTGTTCTCTTTCCATGGGCCTCCCGCCCTTTACCTCGCCCTGAAATCAAGAACTGCTCCAGCATGTTTCCTTGCCCTGAGTGCACGGGATCGCTCTAGCCTTGTCCCTCCCCTGCCCATACCTTGACACTATCTGGAGCTCCATATCCATCACCTGGCTCCTCTAATCTGCACTGTACAGAACTATACCATTTGGTCTTCTATCATTCCTGTTAGCTGTCGCCTCAGCTGTAACCTGCTCAACCCATTTTATTTGCTGTCTGCTACTCTACACCAGGCTGGCCAGTGGAGGATGGGCTCCCCCTCCACAGCCGGGTTCATCTTGAGATTTCTGTCCATTGGGGAATTTTTTCTTGGCACTCTTTTTAGGGATTTTTCCCCCTTGGGAGTTTTTACCTCATGTGCTTGCTATTTGGGGTTCAGGCCTGGCATTTGCTCTGGTTCTTTTGCCTTGCCACTCTGTAAAGTGTCTTTGGGACAGTTCTCACTATACAAATAAAATTTAATTCAGTTGGATTAAATTAATGTGCAAAGCAAGGTGCATACATGTGTGTAGCTCAGGGGTGTCAGACTCACATCCTGGAGGGCCAGAGTGTCTCCAGGTTTTTGCGCCTTCCTCTCAGGTGACAGCCAATCAAAGCCTTGGGAACAAGGTGCATGGATTGTTTGACGAGGCAATGATGTCAGTATATCAGCAGGGGCTCGATTACCGATTGCTGGACTGTTATGGCCCGATCACTGCGCTCATTAACTGCTGCTTGTGATGTTGGTGATTTATTAATCTAGGCCTTTTCTTCATGCTCTAATTGTCAGTCACTCTGGATAATAGCATCAGCTAAATGCCTAAAATGTAAATGGAGCTGTTGCATTGATTGTCACTCCTGAATCTCATTGGCTGGTCTGTGTCATGTGGTCTTTATCACTAGTCAGACTACTCACTATTTTTTTGCAACATCAGCATTCAGATTCAAGATGGCTGATAAAGTATGAAAGGTTTCAGTGTTCTATGAAAAGATGACGTAGTGAGTAGTGTGCCTGTCCGTATGTCTGTCTGTGTATGAGCCATGTCCCGTCTGTATGTCTGTCCGTGTGTGAGTCACGTGTCATCGCACGTTACTCACCCCCCCCCCCCCAGCCCCCCAGATAGAAAGGCAGCTTGTGTGTTTGCGTTGGTGTCAGCACTCAGAGCCTTACTGTATGTGTGGGAGCCGTGTTCACCGGGGCTTTTGTTATTGGTGCATAGGTTAACCCTCTCAGTTAATTATGCAGAAGCTGCAAGTGCAGTAATGATCTTATGGGGGGGTGGGCTGCAGACAACGATAGTAACTGGTCTCATTGCCTGAAAGCGGATTAACAGCAATCCTTGTGTAATCTCAACATGGTCACGGGTCATTAGGGCACTGAAAGGGAGAACAAAAGCAGGAAGTGCGTAAATCCACAGGATTGGGTTGGTGGAGGCAGACGGGCTCTCTGATGAATCTGATTGGTCCTGGGGATGGGAGGAGTTGTGAAAATACTGCCCAAAGATTTTGCTGGATTTGCATTGGTTGCCATGACACCAGCCACCCAGTGATGGTAGTGACTGTCCATTTATGAGAAGCAGAAAATGGATGCATTAGAATTGAAAAGGCCCTGTGGACTGTGCATAGTCTCAACTTCATGTGGTGCGTGCGTGAGTGTGTGAGTGCCTGCGTGCGTGTGTGTGAGTGCCTGCGTGCGTGAGTGTGTGAGTGCCTGCGTGCGTGAGTGCGTGAGTGTGTGAGTGTGTGAGTGCCTGCGTGCGTGAGTGCGTGAGTGTGTGAGTGTGTGAGTGCCTGCGTGCGTGAGTGTGTGAGTGCCTGCGTGCGTGAGTGCGTGAGTGTGTGAGTGCCTGCGTGCGTGAGTGTGTGAGTGCGTGAGTGCGTGAGTGCGTGAGTGTGTGAGTGCCTGCGTGCGTGAGTGTGTGAGTGCCTGCGTGCGTGAGTGTGTGAGTGCCTGCGCACGTGAGTGTGTGAGTGCCTGCGTGCGTGAGTGTGTGAGTGCGTGCGTGCGTGAGTGTGTGAGTGCCTGCGCGCGTGAGTGTGTGAGTGCCTGCGTGCGTGAGTGTGTGAGTGTGTGAGTGCCTGCGTGCGTGAGTGTGTGAGTGCCTGCGTGCTGCTTATTGGCGCATGCAGGATAACACAATATTCAGCCGTGTTTAGCACATTCAGCCGGCAGAAAGAGCAGCTCTCTTGTGAGCTGGCAGCAGGTCAGATCACATCTGTCCTGTCAGCCAAGAACATCCATCATAAGTGATGCCTCATTCTGTAAGGTGCACTGTGTGGGGACATTATGGGGACGTTATGGGGACATTATCATGCTTCACTCTGTGAGATGCAGGGTGTGGGGACATTATGGGGACATTATCATGCTTCACTCTGTGAGATGCACGGTGTGGGGACATTATGGGGACGATATGGGGACATTATCATGCTTCACTCTGTGAGATGCACGGTGTGGGGACGTTGTGGGGACATTATGGGGACGTTATCATGATGTCTCCCATTAAGCCAGGCGTTACCCTGGGCCGTCCATCTCTCTTCACCTTTCCTTCCTAACTGATGCCTGTCCACAGCCAGCTGGACAGAGCTGCTTGATTTTGGTGTGTGAAGGAAAGGTCGTCCTTGTTCCTTTTTAGAATAGTGCTGAGAAAGTAGTTACTGGTCCCATAAATCCCCCACTGCCCCCCTGGGTGAAGGAGAGTGCTTCTATCACCGCTGTGCGCTAATCACAGTCCAGCACGCTGAGCTCATTCCTCCTGCACCACGGAGCCTGTTCCCCCTGCACCATAGAGCTCATTCCTCCTGCACCACGGAGCCTGTTCCCCCTGCACAACAGAGCCTGTTCCCCCTGCACCACGGAGCCTGTTCCCCCTGCACCATGGAGCTCATTCCTCCTGCACCACGGAGCCTGTTCCCCCTGCACCATGGAGCTCATACTTCCTGCTCCACCGAGCCTGTTCCCCCTGCACAACAGCCTGTTCCCTCTGCACCACAGAGCCTGTTCCCCCTGCACCACGGAGCCTGTTCCCCCTGCACAACAGCCTGTTCCCTCTGCACCACAGAGCCTGTTCCCCCTGCACCACGGAGCCTGTTCCCCCTGCACCGTGGAGCTCATTCCTCCTGCACCACGGAGCCTGTTCCCCCTGCACCATGGAGCTCATACTTCCTGCTCCACAGAGCCTGTTCCCCCTGCACAACAGAGCCTGTTCCCTCTGCACCACAGAGTCTGTTCCCCCTGCACCACGAAGCCTGTTCCTCCTGCACCACGGAGCTCATTCCCCTGCGCCACAGAGCCTGTTCCCCCTGCGCCACAGAGCCTGTTCCCCCTGCGCCACAGAGCCTGTTCCCCCTGCACCACAGAGCCTGTTCCCCCTGCACCACGGAGCTCATTCCCCCTGCACCATGGAGCTCATTCCTCCTGCACCTCGGAGCCTGTTCCCCCTGCACCATGGAGCCCATTCCTCCTGCACCATGGAGCCTGTTCTTCCTGCACCTCGGAGCCCATTCCCATGTAATGTGGAGTTACTCAGATGTGGAATGCCTGTGTTGCACAGAGTAACAGTGCAGAGGTGTAATGTGTAGTTAGTCCTAGGCTGTTCAGACAGCTGAGGTTATTATTCTCCTCAGAAATATTAAAACACTGCTTCCCAGACGCAATCAAATAATAGTACTTATGGCAGAAAAGCTGATATGTTGTTCTATGACTGGAATAGATAATATAATGTAGGCTATATGGCTGGAGGGTGCTGCTATAAAGGATTTTCTGATTCTGTAGCTTTGCTTTTTTTAGAATCACATTTTCATTGCTTTTGTCCTTTCTTTGAGCCGGGGCTGAATTGCTAGGCTGGGGGTGGGGGGTAAAATGTCCTGGGGCTTTTATCAGTCACTGCCTCTCGAGAAGGGCAAAGGGGAGGGCACAGAGCTGGTGTGTGTAACAGAGGGGAGAGTGGTGTGTGTAACAGAGCTGGTGTGTGTGTAACAGCTGGTGTGTGTAGCAGAGGGGAGAGTGGTGTGGGTAACAGCTGGTGTGTGTAACAGAGGGGAGAGTGGTGTGTGTAACAGAGCTGGTGTGTGTAACAGCTGGTGTGTGTAACAGAGCTGTTGTGTGTAACAGAGCTGGTGTGTGTAGCAGAGCTGGTGTGTGTAACAGAGGAGAGAGTGGTGTGTGTAACAGAGCTGGTGTGTGTAACAGAGGAGAGAGTGGTGTGTGTAACAGCTGGTGTGTGTAACAGCTGGTGTGTGTAGCAGAGGGGAGAGTGGTGTGTGTAACAGCTGGTGTGTGTAACAGAGCTGGTGTGTGTAACAGAGCTGTTGTGTGTAACAGAGGGGAGAGTGGTGTGTGTAACAGCTGGTGTGTGTAGCAGAGGGGAGAGTGGTGTGTGTGTAGCAGAGCTGGTGTGTGTAACAGAGGGGAGAGTGGTGTGTGTAGCAGAGCTGGTGTGTGTAACAGAGGGGAGAGTGGTGTGTGTAGCAGAGCTGGTGTGTGTAACGGAGGGGAGAGTGGTGTGTGTAACAGCTGGTGTGTGTAGCAGAGGGGAGAGTGGTGTGTGTAACAGAGCTGGTGTGTGTAACAGAGGGGAGAGTGGTGTGTGTAACAGAGCTGGTGTGTGTGTAACAGAGCTGGTGTGTGTAACAGCTGGTGTGTGTAACAGAGGAGAGAGTGGTGTGTGTAACAGAGCTGGTGTGTGTAACAGCTGGTGTGTGTAACAGAGGAGAGAGTGGTGTGTGTAACAGAGCTGGTGTGTGTGTAACAGAGCTGGTGTGTGTAACAGCTGGTGTGTGTAACAGAGGAGAGAGTGGTGTGTGTAACAGAGCTGGTGTGTGTGTAACAGAGCTGGTGTGTGTAACAGCTGGTGTGTGTAACAGAGGAGAGAGTGGTGTGTGTAACAGAGCTGGTGTGTGTGTAACAGAGCTGGTGTGTGTGTAGCAGCTGGTGTGTGTAACAGAGCTGGTGTGTGTAACAGAGGGGAGAGTGGTGTGTGTAACAGAGCTGGTGTGTGTAGCAGAGCTGGTGTGTGTAACAGAGGGGAGAGTGGTGTGTGTAACAGAGCTGGTGTGTGTAACAGCTGGTGTGTGTAACAGAGCTGGTGTGTGTAACAGAGGGGAGAGTGGTGTGTGTAACAGAGCTGGTGTGTGTAGCAGAGCTGGTGTGTGTAACAGAGCTGGTGTGTGTAACAGAGGGGAGAGTGGTGTGTGTAACAGAGCTGGTGTGTGTAACAGCTGGTGTGTGTAACAGAGCTGGTGTGTGTAACAGCTGGTGTGTGTAACAGAGCTGGTGTGTGTAGCAGAGCTGGTGTGTGTAACAGAGCTGGTGTGTGTAACAGAGGGGAGAGTGGTGTGTGTAACAGCTGGTGTGTGTAACAGAGGGGAGAGTGGTGTGTGTAACAGAGCTGGTGTGTGTAACAGCTGGTGTGTGTAACAGAGCTGGTGTGTGTAGCAGAGCTGGTGTGTGTAGCAGAGCTGGTGTGTGTAACAGAGGGGAGAGTGGTGTGTGTAACAGCTGGTGTGTGTAGCAGAGGGGAGAGTGGTGTGTGTAACAGAGCTGGTGTGTGTAACAGAGGGGAGAGTGGTGTGTGTAACAGAGCTGGTGTGTGTAACAGCTGGTGTGTGTAGCAGAGCTGGTGTGTGTAACAGCTGGTGTGTGTAACAGAGCTGGTGTGTGTAACAGAGAGCAGAGAGCATGCTGTGCTGAGGCATTATTTATTTGCCTGGGACTGTCCATCAGGCCAATCCCTGAGACTAATGCGCAGATGCTTGTACCACTTCCTGTTAATTAGTATTAATTAATGAGCTTTTCCTGCTGCTGCTGCTGTAATGAACCTGTCTGTCTGGATGCACTTCTGTCTGTCATTTTGTACCTGGCTGAATAAGAACAGCTGCTGCTGACTGGATGAGATGTGATGTAATCAGAGTGGGTGTGATGTAATCAGAGTAGGCGTGATGTAATGAGTGGGTGTGATGTAATCAGAGTAGGCGTGATGTAATGAGTGGGTGTGATGTAATCTCCTGTTCCCCTCTTACTCCTGATGGGTGGAGCTACCATGCGTCAGTCACTGGCTGGTTTTGGCCTGTCTGTGTTTTGACGAGCTTGGTCAACCACGGGACAGGAGCAGAGAGGGGGCAGGAGCTGTGATTATTGGGGGCGGGGGGCGGGGGGGGGGGGGGGGGAGCTGCTGTTATTTCAGCTTCTGCCTTTTCTTTGCTTTCTTTTCCTTCCCCATTTTCAACATTCTCCATGGCTGTGGTTGGGCTATTACTGCCCCAGTGTAATTGCTGGGCTGTGATTGGGTCGTTGTGGGGTTGTGTAATGCCCCAGTGTAATCTCTGTGCTGTGATTAGGTCCTTTTGGGGCTATTACTGCCCCAGTGTAATCGCTGTGGTGTGATTGGGCCATTATGGGGTTGTGTAAAGCCGCAATGTAATCACTGTGCTGTGATTGGGCCATTATGGGGTTGTGTAATGCTGCGGTGTAATTGCTGTGCTGTGATTGGTGGTTATAGGGTTGTGTAATGCCTGAGTGTAATCACTCTGCTGTGATTGGGCTGCTCAGGGTTCAGGCTTTAGGGTTTCAGGGTTCAGGGTTCAGGGCTCAGGGTTCAGGGCTCAGGAGATCTCATTTCTGCTCTTCTGGTTTGGCTGTGAGCTGCAGATGTGGACCGGCCTCCTGCAGGCTCTGTGTAATGGGTCTCTGGGAGATGAGAGGCTTGGCCTGTATTCTCTCGGTCTGAGAGGAGACATGTCACCACACAGTTACGACTAAATCACAATCTGTGCTTCCACTTCCTGTGCTCAAATGCATCATCCAACCACAGACATGGCTGCATGCCAAATATTCGCCATTTTCCTGAGGAAAGGGATTTCTGGGAAAATCTTCTGCACCTTGTGAAGTACAGTTGAGGATTTTCACACGTTCCATTAAGTAGTTCCTGATTGCAGGTGAGCACAGGACGTGATGTTGACTGTGATGATGTGTAGGAACCAGAGACTGGGATGGGGCTGACCTTAGCATCATGGTAGATTGGCAGCAGCATCTGTAAAACCTCCAGCTGCGAGTGTAAATCCAGTGTGCAGCGGTACCCAGGCAGTAACAGCTCTCTGTGTACCCTCTCAGATCACTGGAGCTCTCTCTGCTTTGTCACGTTGGGCTGCACTGAGGTGTGGCCTTGCATGAGGCTGCTTTGTATTCAGTTACTGCAGTGTAACGCTCATATTATACTCTTTTTACATTACTAGCCTTCCTTTTTGCATCAATATCTTTTTCTCTGCCTCACTCACTCCCTCTCAAAGACGCGCACACGCACACACACGTAAACACATGCGCACACACACACACTCACACACAGGCACACACACATATACACACACACACACATAAATACATGCACAGATACACACACACACACACACACTAGATGATTTATTTTTCCTGCAGACATTGTGGCAGTCTCCTCTCATGGTGGTGATTAATGTGCCGTTTGAAGGACAGCGCCCCCTGTGCTGAGATGCGGTGGCTGCGCTCATGCCCAGGCATCAGTGCCACTCATTCTGTGCTTCTCTGCTCCTGTGCTCCTGTGCTGCCAGACCTCTCGGATTATTCCTGAGAGTCATCTGCATACGCCCAGATATTCATCTCCTGCATTTTCTCCTGAGGTCTGGCTGTAGCACAGCTGGACAGTTTCTCCTGAGGTCTGGCTGTAGCGCTGCTGGACAGTTTCTCCTGAGGTTAACACTCAGGCTAACACTGATTAACACTTGCTAACTAACGCTGATTAACACTTGTGTCATGCACTTAACAGAGAGCATTGTGGGCTACATCCTCCAGCCGAACTGTCTCCTTATATGGAATATAGGCATATGGGAAATGGAGTATTTGTGTGATTTTTGGGCCCCGGTAATTAAAGCTCATTTTGGAGATAATTAGTTATTTCTCCTGATGATGTGGCTGTCCTCAGATGAGCTGGAGTTTAAAATTTCCATCTGCTTGGTGAATAAGGAGCATGTCTTTCTGTCTTTCTGTCTGTCTGTCTGTCTGTCTGTCTGCCTGCCTACCTGCCTGTCTGTCTGTCTGTCTGTCTGTCTGTCTGTCTGTCTGTCAAGCTGGCTGTCTGCCTGTCTGAAGCTCTTTCTGAGCTGCTGTGTTTACCCATACTGAAATTCTGCAGACACACACACACACACACTCACAGACGCACGCACATGCACGCATACACACCCAGTTCAGAGAGAACACACCAGCCGGACATGTTCTGTCCTGTTGAAATTAATTATGGGAACTAAGAATTAATTTATGAATTCCTTCCTCCCTCTCAGAGCTGTTTCTGGCCTGTAAATTCTGAGGAGGAGGGGACACTGAGGGCAGGTGGAGGTAGCGAGCTGGCCCTCCATCCCCCTGTCCTGTCATCCCCCTGTCCCCCTGCCTCCCCCCGTCCCCCCCGTCTCCCCCCCGACCCCCTGTCCCCCCTCCCCTGCATCCCCCCCGTCCCCCTGTCCTGCTCTGAAAACCTGGGCTGGTTCTGATAGACAGGCCATGACTTTGTGCTGAGCTCGCTGCTACCCCCTCCAGGGAGCCTCCGGTACTGCCACAGAAAAGGCGGAGCAGGTCAGTCTAGGTTGGTGTGATGAGACCAGTGTGTGTGTGTGTGTGTGTGTGTGTGTGTGAGTCTGGGTCGGTGTGATGAGACCTGTGTGTGTGTGTGTGTGTGTGTTCACGAGACGTCCAGATATTCTCTGGCAGTGTGCTCCTCCTCATCCTCACCTACGGTGACCCACCCCCCCCCCCCCCCCCGCGCCACGTTCCGCTTCACTCACACTGCAGATATGAGCTGCTGCACCTGTCTGTGTGTGTGAGCCCCGTGCTCCCAGAGGAGGCTGTATCTCCCCAAACACGCAGGGTTTTTCAGGGTAGTTTGAGGACACTTTGGCCTGATGGCCCCTCTCTGTTACAGCTGGTGAGATGCGGGCTTGGGGGGGGGGGTATTTTTGATGTGCTATTTGTACTAATTATCAAACCTTTGCTTGTAGTTATTCCCTCCCCATGTTTCTGCATTATTAATGAAGCCAGTGTGTTTTTGAGATCAGTGAGAGCACTCCTGCTGAATCTGAATCCTGCCCCTAATTTGAGGTCCTGAGTGGCACAGCCCTGCTCAGCACTGTACTTCCACCATATGCTGCTTCCCCCATGGCTTTCACAGGCTGTAATTCAGGGAGCTAATGAAATGTCTGCAGAAAGTTATCTCAGGTAAAGGTGTACGTCTGGGTGCTTGAGCTCACAAGCAGCTGTCAGCAGTGAGTGTGAGTTCGGGAAGCCAGAGATCCCCAGGAGAACTGCAGCCAGCGGCCCTTACAGAGAGAGAGGGGTACTGGGGGGGGGGGGGGCACTGGAGAGGGGGGGCGTACTGGAGAGATAGCACCCTGAGGTAGTGGGTGAATGTATCCCCTGGTGTGAGAGGGTGAGTGGTTCTGTACCTCCTGGTGTGAGAGGGTGAGTGGTTCTGTACCTCCTGGTGTGAGAGGGTGAGTGGTTCTGTACCTCCTGGTGTGAGGGGGTGAGTGGTTCTGTACCTCCTGGTGTGAGAGGGTGAGTGGTTCTGTACCTCCTGGTGTGAGGGCGTGAGTGGTTCTGGACCTCCTGGTGTGAGGGGGTGAGTGGTTCTGGACCTCCTGGTGTGAGGGGATGAGTGGTTCTGTACCTCCTGGCGTGTGGGGGTGAGTGGTTCTGTACCTCCTGCTGTGAGGGGGTGAGTGGTTCTGTACCTCCTGCTGTGAGTGGGTTGACTGTTCTCCTACCTCAGGAGAGCTGTGGTGCTATACAGGTGGCAGGCCGAACGGCACCCTCTGAAGGTAAAGGGCTGTACTGCGTCTCCTCATGCATATTTATACTGTCGGTTCTGCTGAGCTGAAAGCTCACTTCTTCTCTGCAGTCTCAGCCTCATCAGGGATCTGCTCAGGGAGAGCTCTGCTTACTGTCTGTACGTATTCTAGTGTGTGTGTGTGTGTGTGTGTGTGTGTGTGTGTGTGTGTGTTAACTGAGCCTTACTGTACAGAACTGGTATACCCCTGTGACTGCCGTACAGAGCTGGGATAAACCCCACTGGGGTACAGAGCTGGGATAAACCCCACTGCCCTACAAAGCTGTGGGATAAACCCCACTGCCATACAGAGCTGTGGGATAAACTCCACTGCCTTACAGAGCTGGGATAAACCCCACTGGGGTACAGAGCTGGGATAAACCCCACTGGGGTACAGAGCTGGGATCAACCCCACTGGAGTACAGAGCTGGGATAAACCCCACTGGGGTACAGAGCTGGGATAAACCCCACTGGGGTACAGAGCTGTGGGATAAACCCCACTGCCCTACAGAGCTGGGATAAACTCCACTGCCCTACAGAGCTGGGATAAACCCCACTGGGGTACAGAGCTGTGGGATAAACCCCACTGCCCTACAGAGCTGTGGGATAAACCCCACTGCCCTACAGAGCTGGGATAAACCCCACTGCCCTACAGAGCTGGGATAAACCCCACTTCCCTACAGAGCTGGGATAAACCCCACTGGGGTACAGAGCTGTGGGATAAACCCCACTGCCCTACAGAGCTGGGATAAACCCCACTGCCCTACAGAGCTGGGATAAACCCCACTGCCCTACAGAGCTGGGATAAACCCCACTGCCCTACAGAGCTGGGATAAACCCCACTGCCCTACAGAGCTGGGATAAACCCCACTGGGGTACAGAGCTGTGGGATAAACCCCACTGGAGTACAGAGCTGGGATAAACTCCACTGCCCTACAGAGCTGTGGGATAAACCCCACTGCCCTACAGAGCTGGGATAAACCCCACTGCTCTACAGAGCTGGGATAAACCCCACTGGGGTACAGAGCTGTGAGATAAATCCCACTGGGGTACAGAGCTGTGGGATAAACCCCACTGGGGTACAGAGCTGGGATAAACCCCACTGCCATACAGAGCTGGGATAAACCCCACTGGGGTACAGAGCTGGGATAAACCCCACTGCCCTACAGAGCTGGGATAAACCCCACTGGGGTACAGAGCTGTGGGATAAACCCCACTGCCCTACAGAGCTGGGATAAACCCCACTGGGGTACAGAGCTGTGGGATAAACCCCACTGCCCTACAGAGCTGGGATAAACCCCACTGGGGTACAGAGCTGGGATAAACCCCACTGGGGTACAGAGCTGTGAGATAAACCCCACTGCCCTACAGAGCTGGGATAAACCCCACTGCCCTACAGAGCTGGGATAAACCCCACTGGGGTACAGAGCTGGGATAAACCCCACTGGGGTACAGAGCTGTGAGATAAACCCCACTGCCCTACAGAGCTGGGATAAACCCCACTGCCCTACAGAGCTGGGATAAACCCCACTGGGGTACAGAGCTGGGATAAACCCCACTGGGGTACAGAGCTGGGATAAACCCCACTGGGGTACAGAGCTGGGATAAACCCCACTGCCCTACAGAGCTGGGATAAACCCCACTGCCCTACAGAGCTGGGATAAACCCCACTGGGGTACAGAGCTGGGATAAACCCCACTGCCCTACAGAGCTGGGATAAACCCCACTGGGGTACAGAGCTGGGATAAACCCCACTGCCCTACAGAGCTGGGATAAACCCCACTGCCATACAGAGCTGGGATAAACCCCACTGCCCTACAGAGCTGGGATAAACCCCACTGCCCTACAGAGCTGGGATAAACCCCACTGGGGTACAGAGCTGGGATAAACCCCACTGGGGTACAGAGCTGGGATAAACCCCACTGCCCTACAGAGCTGGGATAAACCCCACTGCCCTACAGAGCTGGGATAAACCCCACTGCCCTACAGAGCTGGGATAAACCCCACTGGGGTACAGAGCTGTGGGATAAACCCCACTGCCCTACAGAGCTGGGATAAACCCCACTGCCCTACAGAGCTGGGATAAACCCCACTGCCCTACAGAGCTGTGGTAATGAATCTGAAGGCGGTTCAATGCAAGGCATTGAAGGCATTAATCTCAGGGCCGCTGATGCTGCACAGCTCTGAACCTGGATGAAATGCGTAATGAATCACTGCTGCACCCGCTGATGGGAAAATGAAAGGCATTCATACTGCATCTGCATGGGCGTGATCTGCTCTACTGGAGTCTTAATTCAGTATTGGGCTCTCCTGGGCTGTTCTCTCTACCCTGTCTGAAGACTATACCCTGCCCCCCCAACTCCGCTCCCCCATGTGTCCTCTGCATGACAAATAAGAAAACATGCATTTTTCCTTTTTTTTTCTTTTTTTTTTTTCTTATCGTGCAAATGCAGTGAAGGCCAAAGCCTTCTCCATAGCGCAAGCTTCTGCAGACCTCTGGAGAGCTTTTTAATCCAGTGCCTCACTGTCCACCCACCGCAGGCTCAGCTGTCTGTTATCTCTGCGGGTTGTCAAGATGACCTGTGATGACCTGTAGACTTTCCTTTGGCCAGAGAAGCAGGAGGCTGCTTTGAACGTTTCCCACATGCACTGAAGAACCAACATGGGGCACCTGCCATGCTGTCTGCACTGTACATAGGGCACCTGTCTGTCTCTCAGTAGTGTACATAGGGCACCTGTCTGTCTCTCAGTAGTGTACATAGGGCACCTGTCAGTCTGTCTGTAGTGTACATGGGGCACCTGTCAGTCTGTCTGTAGTGAACATAGGGCACCTGTCAGTCTCCCTTTAGTGTTCATAGGGTACCTGTTCATCTCTCTGTAGTGTACATAGGGCACCTGTCAGTCTGTCTGTAGTGTACATAGGACCCCTGTTAGTCTGTCTGCACTGTACATAGGGCACCTGTCAGTCTCTTCTGTAGTGAACATAGGGCACCTGTAAGTCTGTCTGTAGTGTACATGGGGCACCTGTCAGTCTGTCTGCACTGTACATGGGGCACCTGTCAGTCTGTCTGCACTGTACATGGGGCACCTGTCAGCCTGTCTGCACTGTACATAGGGCACCTGTCAGTGTGTCTGTAGTGTACATAGGGCACCTGTAAGTCTGTCTGTAGTGTACATAGGACAGCTCTCATTCTCTCTTTTTTCTGCCATGTTGTGGATCTCTGAGTCTGATTGGTTTACCTGATATATTTATATATTTGGATCTGTGCCACTGCATAATTCCTGCAGAGGCTGTTTCCTCTTTCATGGTCACTGGGGTGGCATCTTTGGACGAACATTTGACAGAGGGGCTGTGCTGTGCCCAACCATCCCCCCTCGCCCCCCTCCCCACTCTGGGGCTTGAGATTGCCGTCATGGCAACGTCTGTGCAATTCACACAGCAGAGAGCCGTCTGTCTAGTGAGATCATCAGTGCCTTGCTGAACACACCACTCCTCCACACAGAACGCATTTATCACTCATTTATGTGTCTCTGCATGTGTCATCTGCATGCTTGCATCAGTCACAGTGTCTGCATGCTGCTTACCTCAGAAGCACAGTAAATAAAGCCTGAATCGCTCAGAATATTTGAGCTGAATATTTTGTGTAAATGTGCAGTGGCTGAGGCTCCAGCTGCTGTGCATGTCCTGTAGTAGATGCCACAGTCTGGATATGAAGGGGTTAGAGATTTAGGAGCACTCCGCCCCAACCCTGTCCACCCCCCTCATAGAAGAATCGACACCCCCCCTCCACTCCCCTCACTGAATAATCAATGCCCCCCCCACTCTCCCCTCACTGAATAATCATTGCCCCCCCTCCACCCCTCGCCCTGAATAATCAACGCCCCCCCCTCCCCACCCTCCCCTCACTGTAGAATCGATGCCCCCTCCCTCCACCCCCCTCACTGAATAATCATTGCCTGACCCCCCCCCCCCCCCCCAAAATAATTGACGCAGCAGCAGAACAATCCCCAGCTTCCGGTCTCCTGATGCAGTGCGGGTCCTAGCTCTGATCATTTCTCTTTCTCTCACCCACAATACTTCACTCTCATCTCTCATTTCTCTCTCTTTCTATCTGTCTACCTTTCTTTTTCCCTTTCTCTCCCACTGTCCCTCTGCCCCTCTCTCTCTCTCCCTCTCTCTGTCTAAGAGGTTTGGGCTGGGTTGGGCACTGATTTGTAGTGTAGTAAAGCACAGTGTTGCATTGTGGTTCAGAAATGGTGTCTGTAAGAAGGTTTGCAGGTTTAATTTCCTTTAAGCAGCACAGTCATTTTCCCAGCTCCTGTTCAGGATGGTCCAGAGTGATACCCAGAGGCATTTTTGTACAGACTGTACCACCGTACTGAATGCATATGAAAGCTACACTGCTTAATTTCTGCCCAGCACTTGTACATTGGCGGATCGCTATTTTTAGGTTTAGAATAGCCTTTACTTCCTGAAATGAATTCAGTGGCTAAAGCCCTATTCGCACGGGACTAGTATTACCTGGGGAGCTCTAGTAACTTGTAATAATTGCGGAGGTTGTCTGTGATCTTAATCCCGTGCGAATCTGCCATGTCCGTAATTTGTAAAGTAAAAATTCCACCGCAAATTACCTGCCATATTTCGCCAAACACAGAGGTCATGTGATAATATTAGTCCTGTGCGGATCGGCATCTCGGTGATTTGAGGGGCCTTATTTTACTGTTACGCAGAGCAGAGCCTTGACATTTTCAATCATATCCGGGGGGATAATGTCAGTAAATGTGAGTAAAATACAGACTTCGCTTATCCCGTGCAAATGCGCCGCACGAAACACAGACGTGTGGGGGTAATTTCTAAATCACGAGGTCCCCAGTGCACTGCGAATAGGGCTTTAGTTGCAGCAGAATGTAATTATATTATTTTGTGCAGCATCCTCCTGATTTGGGCAGAGGGTGACGTGGGCCTGTTCCCTTGCTGAAATGTCTTCTGTCAGTTCAGGAAGTTTTGCAGTGTCCTCTAAAACACCAACAACTCACCCCCACCTCTGCACTCGGCCCTCTCCCAGCTGAGCTGCGCAGTTTCTGAGCCAAAACTTTGCAGTTACTGCAGAACGCTTTGCTGATTTACAGCTCCCATGAACATTGTGCCGGTGCTGTAAGGGAACATAGCCCACATGCTGTAAGGGAACATAGCACACATGCTGTAAGGGAACATAGCACACATGCTGTAAGGGAACATAGCACACATGCTGTAAGGGAACATAGCACACATGCTGTAAGGGAACATAGCACACATGCTGTAAGGGAACATAGCACATGCGCTGTAAGGGAACATAGCACACATGCTGTAAGGGAACATAGCACACATGCTGTAAGGGAACATAGCACACATGCTGTAAGGGAACATAGCACATGCGCTGTAAGGGAACATAGCACATGCGCTGTAAGGGAACATAGCACACATGCTGTAAGGGAACATAGCACATGATGTAAGGGAACATAGCACATGCGCTGTAAGGGAACATAGCACACATGCTGTAAGGGAACATAGCACATGATGTAAGGGAACATAGCACATGCACTGTAAGGGAACATAGCACATGCACTGTAAGGGAACATAGCACACATGCGCTGTAAGAGAATATAGCACATGCGCTGTAAGGGAACATAGCACATGCGCTGTAAGGGAACATAGCACACATGCTGTAAGGGAACATAGCACATGATGTAAGGGAACATAGCACATGCACTGTAAGGGAACATAGCACACATGCGCTGTAAGGGAACATAGCACACATGCTGTAAGGGAACATAGCACACATGCTGTAAGGGAACATAGCACATGATGTAAGGGAACATAGCACATGCACTGTAAGGGAACATAGCACATGCACTGTAAGGGAACATAGCACATGATGTAAGGGAACATAGCACATGCACTGTAAGGGAACATAGCACACATGATGTAAGGGAACATAGCACACATGATGTAAGGGAACATAGCACATGCGCTGTAAGGGAACATAGCACATGCACTGTAAGTGAACATAGCACATGCGCTGTAAGGGAACATAGCACATGCGCTGTAAGGGAACATAGCACATGATGTAAGGGAACATAGCACATGCGCTGTAAGGGAACATAGCACATGCGCTGTAAGGGAACATAGCACATGCGCTGTAAGGGAACATAGCACATGCGCTGTAAGGGAACATAGCACATGCGCTGTAAGAGAACATAGCACACATGCGCTGTAAGAGAATATAGCACATGCACTGTAAGTGAACATAGCACATGCGCTGTAAGTGAACATAGCACATGATGTAAGGGAACATAGCACATGCACTGTAAGGGAACATAGCACATGATGTAAGGGAACATAGCACATGCGCTGTAAGGGAACATAGCACATGCGCTGTAAGGGAACATAGCACATGCACTGTAAGTGAACATAGCACATGCGCTGTAAGGGAACATAGCACATGCGCTGTAAGAGAATATAGCACACATGATGTAAGGGAACATAGCACATGCGCTGTAAGGGAACATAGCACATGCGCTGTAAGGGAACATAGCACATGCGCTGTAAGGGAACATAGCACATGCGCTGTAGGGGAACATAGCACACATGCGCTGTAAGGGAACATAGCACATGCGCTGTAAGGGAACATAGCACACATGCTGTAAGGGAACATAGCACATGCGCTGTAGGGGAACATAGCACACATGCGCTGTAAGGGAACATAGCACACATGCTGTAAGGGAACATAGCACACATGCGCTGTAAGGGAACATAGCACACATGCTGTAAGGGAACATAGCACGCATGATGTAAGGGAACACTTTCATTGTGAGCAAAGCCCACTTTAAACAAAGTTGATTTATGGTGCATTTATGGACCTGAGTGGAGGTTGTGGCAGAGGACTCCTTATTGGAAAGAAAGTTGCTTGTTTTATTTATTAGCGTAATATCTGACGTGCGGGAGAACTGGTCCTTAGAGCACCACTGTGATTCTGCTTTCATCCTAATGAGGCCGTTTCTCCCCCACCTGCTGGCTTTTAATACTGAATCTTTGGTTAGTTTAACGAAAGGGAAGCTGAGTGGTAAAGACATACATACCTTTATGTCCCCTGCATTGGAGTACTGTACAGTGTGAGTGTTTCTGTGCACGTGTGTGTGTGTGTGTGTATGAGTGTGAGTGTGTATGTGTGTGTGTGCATAAGCAGCACTTTTCGGGTGTATTAAACTGTACAAAAAACCATTCTACTGAGAGTGCGGTCAGGGAAGTCCTAAAAGACCGTTCTTCTGCGTTTCAGACGCACGCATGGTGGTGACGGTCGTTTCTGCTACTCAGGAGATTTTTCTGGCGATGCTGGTATTTTCTAGGTACAGATTTCTCAGATGGAGAAGTCCTTCTGGTGGTGATTGTATTTACAGTGAAGACATCTTGCTGACTGACAGAGTTCTGTAGTCATGTTTGCATTTGCCAAGAATGGATTTGGCAAGACAACAGATCTCTGTACCGTAGAGATTTTGTAGAAAAGCATTTGGCAAAACTGTACTTGCACCATCCAGCTTTTGACAAACCCATTCAGTGCTGTAAGGATGCTATAAATGGGCTGTATGTATGCAGTACGTATATTTTCTTATAGTCCAGATTAAGTCCAGAGTGGTGTAGTCATTTCTAGTCTGAAGAGCAGGGCTGCAAAACCACTACATGCACCCCCCGCCTCTCTCTCTCTCTCATTGACCTCAGCATCCTTCTCTTTTCCCAGGCCGTTTTCTCTCACCCTTCCTCTCTCGCTCTCCCTCCTGCTTGTAGAGGAACCCACCTCATTGCATTATGATCTGTAGACTGACTCCCCTGCACCTCTGTGTAGATGTTACTGTGCTCTTCTCCGCTTGTTTTTACAGAAAGCCATCCCTCGCTTTCCTCTGCGGTTTCTTGCATGGAAGATTCTCTTTCATTAACTGGATCTTTCCTTTGGCAAATTTCTTTGTGTTGTTTTTATTCTTGTGGTTGCGGTTAATTATGTGCCACACCAGTTTGGAATGTGAGCTGCAGTCACATGACCAAACGAAGTGCTTCAGAGTTCTGATCATCTCCCATAATAGTGTGTGGGTGTCAGAACTGCTTACTGAAGCAGTAAAGAACAGCGATTGTTTACATCCGAAAATCGCCCTGGTCTGATGCGTGAACAGGCGAAGCTCTGTGGCTATGTGATGCGTTCAGGAGCTTCTCCAAGGTGTTCAGCGTGCTGGAGGTGTGCCAAAATAAAGTTTTATTGAATGTTTTGCTCAAGGCTACAGAAACAGTGCCCCCCATCGGTGCTTCTGACTCCGCTCCTGGAGACCCAGCTGTGTTTCTTTTGTTCAGAAATCAGTTGCACTTAATCGCTTAATGAGCTGAATCATTTCCTCGGATCACAAAGCACAGCTGAAGGTCTTGCTTGGGCCCTCAACAGGAAATACATCCCTGCTGGATATTTCTGGAATTGCCAAGAACTGCATGTACACAGCTAATTAACTAATTTGACTAATTAACCCAGTGGATTTGGCGTGAAGAGGTGCAGTCCTTGCGGCTCTCTCTCTGAATGTTTCCCACTGTCAAGTCAGAACCCCACCCACATTCTGCCTGAACTCCACCCACATTCTACTAAAATCCCACCCACATTCTGCCTGAACTCCACCCACATTCTGCTAGAACCCCACCCACATTCTGCCTGAACTCCACCCACATTCTGCTAGAACCCCGCCCACATTCTGCCTGAACTCCACCCATATTCTGCCTCAGACTGAAGACACTCCTCTTTAGACTGCACCCTGGCTTCCCTGACACCCTTTGAATATCCTTTCTTTTCTGATTTTCCTTTCCTTTCTTACTTTGAGTTTCCATTTGCATAATGTTATAATTATAGCTCTGTACAGATAGGCTGTCTGTCTAGTGGAACTGCCTTTAGGTACAATACAAATGGTTTGTTAACATTACATGTACTGATTGTAAGTGGGCCTTTGGGACTTCCTGGTGATGCTGAATTTCTGTATTCCTGAGAGTAACACTGTTGTTCTCCAGTACTGTCTGTCTCTCTGTATAAGAGCATCGGCTGAGTGGTTATGTAGAGCAGTGCACTGTGGGACAGGGTTAGGGATTATGTAGAGCAGTGCACTGTGGGACAGGGTTAGGGATTATGTAGAGCAGTGCACTGTGGGACAGGGTTAGGGATTATGCAGAGCAGTGCACTGTGGGACAGGGTTAGGGATTATGCAGAGCAGTGCACTGTGGGACAGGGTAAGGGATTATGTAGAGCAGTGCACTGTGGGACAGGGTAAGGGATTATGCAGAGCAGTGCACTGTGGGACAGGGTTAGGGATTATGAAGAGCATGCACTGTGGGAAGGGTAGGATTATGCAGAGCAGTACTGTGGGACAGGGTTAGGGATTATGTAGAGCATGCACTGTGGGACAGGGTTGAAGGATCTGTAGAGCAGTGCACTGTGGGACAGGGTTAGGGATTATGCAGAGCAGTGCACTGTGGGACAGGGTAAGGGATTATGCAGAGCAGTGCACTGTGGGACAGGGTAAGGGATTATGTAGAGCAGTGCACTGTGGGACAGGGTTAGGGATTATGTAGAGCAGTGCACTGTGGGACAGGGTAAGGGATTATGCAGAGCAGTACACTGTGGGACAGGGTTAGGGATTATGTAGAGCAGTGCACTGTGGGACAGGGTTAGGGATTATGTAGAGCAGTGCACTGTGGGACAGGGTTAGGGATTATGCAGAGCAGTGCACTGTGGGACAGGGTAAGGGATTATGCAGAGCAGTGCACTGTGGGACAGGGTAAGGGATTATGTAGAGCAGTGCACTGTGGGACAGGGTTAGGGATTATGTAGAGCAGTGCACTGTGGGACAGGGTTAGGGATTATGCAGAGCAGTGCACTGTGGGACAGGGTTAGGGATTATGCAGAGCAGTGCACTGTGGGACAGGGTAAGGGATTATGTAGAGCAGTGCACTGTGGGACAGGGTTAGGGATTATGTAGAGCAGTGCACTGTGGATGAGCTTGCAGCAGTGTGTGTGTGTGAGAGTGTGAATGAATGAGCTTGCAGCAGTATGTGTGTGTGTGTGAATGAGCTTGCATTTTTGTTTTTATTTGTGTAGCACTTTCTACAGTTACACTGTCACATGGGCACTTTACAAAAAAACACTGGAGGGTCTTTGAAAGATCCCGTGAGTCGGGTTTAAGCCCTCCCTGGTGGCTAGAGTCTGGGGAGGAGCTGAGATGTAGAGGGTTGCCCCTCCCCCGCTGGCTGGCCCAGGGGCAGTGGGTTAGATAAGCTTAATGGTACAGGGAGGTAATGGCGAATCTATCAGAGCTAATAGACTGAGTGTTTGTGCAGATTACAGCCTGAAGTATAAACTGAGTCCCAGAAAAATGAACAGAACAGGGGGAGAGGAGAGCCTGACCTGCAGGGTACATCCTGACATGGGCGTGTATGCCTGTGTGTGTGTATGGAGTGTGTGTTAGGTTCATGGTAGTGTGTGTTGGCTATGGCAGATGTGTGTTCAGGCTTCATGGTGAGTGGTGTGTAGGGCTCATGGTGGAGTGTGTGTCAGGCGTCATGTGAGTGTGTGTTCAGGGCATCATGGATCATGGTGGAGTGTGTGTTCAGGGCATCATGGTGGAGTGTGTGTTCAGGGCTTCATGGCGGAGTGTGTGTTCAGGGCTTCATGGTGGAGTGTGTGTTCAGGGCTTCATGGTGGAGTGTGTGTTCAGGGCTTCATGGTGGAGTGTGTGTTCAGGGTTTCATGGCGGAGTGTGTGTTCAGGATTTCATGGTGGAGTGTGTGTTCAGGGCATCATGGTGGAGTGTGTGTTCAGGGCATCGTGGTGGAGTGTGTGTTCAGGGCAGCATGGTGGAGTGTGTGTTCAGGGCATCATGGTGGAGTGTGTGTTCAGGGCAGCATGGTGGAGTGTGTGTTCAGGGCATCATGGTGGAGTGTGTGTTCAGGGCTTCATGGTGGAGTGTGTGTTCAGGGCATCATGGATCATGGTGGAGTGTGTGTTCAGGGCATCATGGTGGAGTGTGTGTTCAGGGCTTCATGGTGGAGTGTGTGTTCAGGGCATCATGGTGGAGTGTGTGTTCAGGGCATCATGGTGGAGTATGTGTTCATCTTCTGTCTTAAGGATGGTTGTAATGGAGTTTCTATTATTCAACCCTGCCCCCCCCCTCCCCCCCCCAATGACGGAAAGGGTTTTCTATGAAGCACCATCTCAGCTCTTCAGTCTATCAGCAGCCAGACAAGGACCTGCCTGCGGGGCATGGGGGGTGATGATGGGGTTGGGGGGGTGGGGGGGGTGAAAGCTCTCCATTAGCCACAGGAAGCTTCCTGCGCTCTACACTGAAAGGCACTCTGCCTGAGTAATGGTGCTGACAGCCTTTTATAACCATCACTGCCCCTCAGGAAAGACCCTGTTTCAGTCCACAACATTGCTGTCCCTAACACACCATCACTGTCCTGTACACTCCAACACTGTCCCTAACACATCAGCTCATACCTGTATGAAATACAGAATCAGGAAAGCCTGTGTTTCTTAAAGAAACGAAAAAACTTCCCTTGCTCCTCAAAAAAAACAGAAAAACCACTAAGAATCTAGGAAGTATGTCTGCTCATTAGAGGAAAGTTAATTTTGAAGTGTACATATGTATTTTGTGGAAGATTTCTACATTTTTTAACTGGTAATTTTTGTAGTATATGTTTCTGTCTTTAGTTTCTGAGCACATATCTTTCCACGCATGCATAATGTGACCTGTAATGGATGAACGGGCTCTGAACATAATGTAGGAATGTGATAAATTATGTAGCCTGTGGAACTGCGGTTCTCCCTCAATACCATTAGAGTGTGTGTGTGTGTGTGCGCGCGCTGTAATTATATTTCTGTGTGTGCTGTAGTTATAATTGAAAGTGTGTGTCTGCGTGTGTGTGTGTGTGTTGTAGTTCTGTGTGTATGCTGCAGGTTTGGGGTTATGTTATTATGGTAATACACTAGAGGTGAGTTTTTGGAAAAACCCTTCCAGCTCTTTGTTGCCTTGGCAATGTACACCGTCCCTGTTACTCTCAGAGTTGTTTGTTTACTCTTCCTGATCTTCAGAACTTTTTAATAATTGAGCAAACGTGCTCAACAAGCTCCACAGAAACATGACATCACTTTTACCAGGATGTGAATCTGCATCAGCCCCTGAGAGCCACAATGAGCACTTCTGACCCTTTCAGATGTGTGAAATAGAGAAGATATAACATATGCTGTGTGTGTGTGTCTGCCTTTGTGTGCGTGTGCACGTGTGCGCGTGTGCGCGTGTGTGTGTGTGTGTGTGATTGTTTAACTTTTACTGGAAAGTCTGCCCTGGCTCACCTCTTTATGTTGGTCTGGTTTATCCTTATAACACCATGATTAGCATAATCCCTTAAAAGCAGGTGGTAGCATGTAGCATTTATTTATATGAATTTGTTGTGATGTTTTTGCAAATCACAATGAATAGCTGCAGGTTTTTAAAGGCGGCATACACTGTGATATCATATTGAACTATAAATCAAGCTGAGAAGGTGTCCCAGAATCCTCTCTGTCATCCACCCCCATGCCCCCCGTCCTGCCCTTTCTGTCTCTGTTGGTATCCCCCCCTGTGTAAAAATGGCACTGTATTCACTCAGGAATAGCCTACACCCCAGATGAAAGGGGGTCACACGTACCCCCCAATGATGTGTCTCAGTCCCGGCGGCCAGACCCTCAAACGCCCCGTTCAGTTTGGGGGTGAAGACCCTACTGCTGTACAGGGAACAGAACACACCCATTCAGTTTGGGGTTGGGGGTACTCTGCTCAGTCCCTTCACCCTGACACACACTCTGTGTTTGGCTCATTCGAGCTGTGTTTGCTAGGAGCGGCTCCTCCTGCTGCCGATGCACAGAGATTAAATATGGCCTCATGGGCAGCTGTAATGTATGTGAACAGGGAGCCATGCTTCCGTGGCTAGAATCAATATGAGCCATGTCCGACAAGCCCACAGGGAGCACCAGCACGTGTCTGCTGGGCTGGGCTGGGCTGGGCTGCAGGCGTGTCTGTTGGGCTGGGTTGGGCTGCAGGCATGTCTGTTGGGCTGGGAAGGGTTGAGCTGCAGGTGTGATTGTTGGGCTGGGCTGGGTTGGGTTGAATTGCAGTCTGGGCTGGGTTGGGTTGAGCTGCAGGCGTGTCTGTTGGGCTGGGCTGGGTTGGGTGTAGCTGCAGGTGTGTCTGTTGGGCTGGGCTGGGTTGGGTTGGGTTGGGCTGCAGGCGTGTCTGTTGGGCTGGGCTGGGTTGGGCTGGGCTACAGGCGTGTCTGTTGGGCTGGGCTGGGTTGGGTGTAGCTGCAGGTGTGTCTGTTGGGCTGGGCTGGGTTGGGTTGGGCTGCAGGCGTTTCTGTTGGGCTGGGCTGGGTTGGGTTGGGCTGCAGGCGTGTCTGTTGGGCTGGGCTGGGTTGGGTTGGGCTGCAGGCATGTCTGTTGGGCTGGGCTGGGTTGGGTTGGGCTGCAGGCGTGTCTGTTGGGCTGGGCTGGGTTGGGTTGGGCTGCAGGCGTGTCTGTTGGGCTGGGCTGGGTTGAGCTGCAGTCTGGGCT